>NC_080672.1:52584340-52894697 GCF_030247195.1 Topomyia yanbarensis
TTAGAAGACAAAAAAAGCTTAGTTTCGTATATCTTCTATCTTCTTCTTCTATATATATAAAAGTCAACGTTTGTATGTATATGATTTATAGACTCCCAAACGGCTTAACCGATTTCCGTAAAAATTTGCACACAGTAGGTATTTGGTATGGGGCGTGTTTGTGTGCTATTAGTTGGAGATTATCTGCCCGCCAGATGGCGCTTTGGAACAAATTGTGTTTTCCTCCTTTTCGCAGAGTGTCGCAGCAACGCGCGATGGGTATTAGCTAGTTTTGAATAAGGAAAGAAAAGTCTAGGCCATTTGAAAATGTATGTATATTTGTACATTCGCTTGAAAAGCCAGATTAAAAATGTTCCTTAAAAAACCAAATGACGAAGTTAAGGACTATTTGGTCGGTGTTAAGTCAGACCGGACTAAGCCGCAAAACATCAAAAATGAGATAATGATAGCGCTGGATAAAGAATATCGTCAGCTATATTTGACTTTTGCCAGATTTGAAATATGTAACAATAAACAAGAATTATGGCAAAAAAATAATTTCCAATGTATGTAAATGATGCTGCGATTCAAACTTTGAACTCGTTTTTCTCGAAATCAATATTTTGTCACTTAGTCCGGTCTGACTTAACGCCGACCATTTGATCTCAGTAATATGTACGAAATCGCTCGCAATTAATTTCCGTGAACTCGAAACGAGCAATTTGAACTGCGACCAGCCGTATCAGGAGTATTGCTTGTTATTAACACTTCAATGATCATTTCCAAAACTGGCAGTACAAAGTAAGCGTACAAAAAGTACAAAAGATATCCCAAATTAATGTGAAGAAATTCACTGCGAAATGTTAATGACATGTTGGCATCTTCACTCTCCCTATCAGACACGTTTCCATAATTGGGTTAAACGCCAAATTGCAAACGACATGTATATTATGCGTAGTAAATATAATAAACACAACGACAAGGCCTCTTGATCCATCAGCGGCCCAGGAGAAGAATGGACAGGAAAAGAGCAATACTGGCAAAGACCGACTACAATATGAGCGGTTCGAACTCGAAATAGTGACGCAGAGTACTGCACTGGATGATTTTGAGGAGAGGACCAGGGGTGCGATTTTATGAAGTATTAGCTTCCGATGGCCCTACAGTGAAGTTCTGGAGTGTTGAAATGTTTACCACTGTTTAGGAATGCAAAAGTAGTATAAAGCTAGTGTCAGACCTTCTTGAGATCTCAAGAAGTCACTTTTGGAGGTATTTCGTCGCTGTTGTGCTATCTGATGACAAACACCATTTTGAGGGAAAACTGAGTTAGATATGTCATATTATTAAACTGAAAATTCTCTACAGAATTGCGTTTTTAGAATTTTGAAATTCTGCTCAACTACTGAGGTATAACGAGAAAAATAATGAGAAATTGTCAGTTTTTTGCTTCAAATCACTGTATCTTGAGACTGGCTCAAGTAATAGAGAAGTTTTAGATGTTTTTATATGTACAAATTTATGAAGAACACAATGGAATAATAATTTTCAAAATAAAAATATACGAATTTCCAAAAAAATCAGTTTTAGCTTTAAATTAAAAATATTGCATATTTGGCAACACTGTAACCAAAAAATACTATTTTTTCTAGATTCCTGGACCAATTTCCTTAAAATGCCTCTCACCGATTGTTTCTAGAGGCAATAGAGCCGAAGATATCAATAAAAGTTAATAAATTATTTGTATAGAAAATTTTCCATGTACAATTATGACACGTCATACAAATTGTGTCATCAATACACACCTATGACACGTGTTAGTGCGACTTATGTTTACATTTTTAATAAAACCTCTCAATATAGTTAATTGATCTTCGTAATATTTTAGAGACTAATACAGATCAGATAGAAGCATCAATTGTCTTCTATGAGTTGTTTCTACCATTTATAAGTTTCAAGATATTCAATTTCAAATCGTTTTTCGTTTTTCACGAAATGTGCAAAATGGCGCTTGTAATAAGATAGCACAACAGCGACGATTTGTCAATGTAGATTTGTTGGTAGATGATTCCAGATTTGATAAAAAAAACTGGCTTCTTTTGACACATCTACAGTTCGCTTGCCACACAAAAACATTTTGTGCAATTCGACAGCTTTGTCTTAGGTCAATTTAATAAATTTGCTGCATGAATTTTTTTTAATACGGTTTTTAACCAAAGCTTTGAAAGTTATAACTTGACGTAGAAGAGCTTGGATATTAATATATGCCGTTACTTAGTATAGAATTAGACTTCAATATTGGTACACAATCGGAAATAGCGAATCAGAAAAGCTAACTATCAGTGATTCACTTAACACAGAATGGATAAAGGCTATGAATCAAAACCGTAAGGTCCGTTCAGTCTTCGGTACGGAGCAATAGCTAGGAACTCCTAGCATGTTGTTTGTCGCCTCATACGACATAGGAGCAGGTTCCCAGTGGTGTAATTCTTGGCTGGAATAGTGGCAAAATATTTTAACCCGTCGGACACCACACGGTCTACAGCCCCGAAAAATGAAAAAATAAGATCCAAAACTCGAAAGCGCAAATAGCAGTGACTTTCTTGTCTGGTGGTCCAAAATTTATTAGAAAATCATAAAGAGATGATAATAATTGTCTGTTCCAAAATCTTAACATCTTCAGGAGCGTGAGAATTTGAGGCTTAATGATTTTCGCTTCCTGAACGTACGATTTTTTGCTCCTAAATTTGACTAGTTTTTTTATTTCCTTTCCTTACTACTTCCTAATTTTGTTCAGTTCTCTCAATGTTTAGTCTGTTTTCTACATTTTCAAAATATCTTTTATTTTTCCATTTCATTTTTCCTTCCTATTTTTTTTTATATAATATATTTTTATTTGGTTCTCCTGGTTACTTTTTAATTTTATCTTTTTTTTATTATTAGCTGCTTTATGTTGCTTTTCACACTTTTCATTTAGCTGTCTTAATGTATTATCCCATTATATATAATAATTGACAAATTTTATGTGTCTACTCCATTGATTATACTGCTTCACATATTAAAATATTCCACTTTTTTTATTGGCCTGTTTGTTTTATTTGTTCAAATTGTACCTTTTCATGTTTTCTTCATATTTTCATTTTTGTATACATACAAGTTTTTTTTTTAATTTTTATAATGCATCTCATTTTTTGTCCCATTATTGCCCCATAACGCAATTTTTCGTTTTTTTCGCAATTAATTTCTGACTCTTCTTTATAGTTTTTTCCGTCGTATTTATTTTTATTTCGCTTTATTAATTTTTTCAATTATTCTTTTGTTTTTTTTATAAATTTTCCTTATTTCTACTTCTTAATTTTTTCACTCAACCTACTTTGGCATTTATTTTTCTGTTCGTCATTTCCTGTCTTTTTCAAATTTCTTTTTCCACTTCTTTGTTCTTGGCATGCTATTTTGAAATATTCAGTGAATCGTTGTCCATCTTGCTTTTTATTTTGCGTTGTTAATTTTTTTTAGTCTATGAACGTATTTTACTTTCCAATTCACAAGAATTGAATTGATTAATTTTTTTTTCATTTTTGTTATTATTTTTTTTCATTATCTTCTTTTTTTACATTTCTTTTTTTTTAACTATTCGCTTCTGAATTGTGTCCACTTTTTCAAGTTTTCCATTTGTCTATTTCATTGATTTACAATTTGTTCAAATCACAACATCCAAATTTCTCCATATTTTCTTTATAGATTTCTCTTTTAAAATCCCTGAGCCTTTGTACAGAGTTGTAATCTTACATAGTTGACTGATTGGTTCAAATTTGGAAAACAATTCTCAGGGTTGCATGAAGAAGAAATGACTCGTGATGCCGGGGGCCATTTTTTATCATCCTACACTACAGCATTTTATACCGGTTCAATTATGTGGGCCACTCAGCTCCGTAGTGTCCAGGGGCCCCAAGTGGTCTTAAGATGGCCGTGGCTTCGATAAGATTCAGTAATGTCCGGAAAGATAATCAAAACGGTTCTGAGCGGCAACAATACATTAAAGAATCATAGATCATGCTCGTGAAATAGTTCACCAAACCAAAACATACTGCCGATCGGCTACGCTTGCATGATCCACTTCATAATGTCACGTTACGCTACGTAGAAATCCGTCAGTAAACTCATGAATAAAATATCACGATAATCAGAAATCACGAATATTGTGGCAAAGCTTCCAAAATCATGAACATGAATATAATTACTCTGGCAGAAAATTGAAGGTTCAAACGTCGATCAAATTAATACAAATCAGTGTATTCGCCTAATTATGAACTATATTGATAAAAAAATCATGTCCAGGACACAACCACAGAAACCAAACGTTTGAGCGTAACGCCTTGCATTTTTTGAAGTGAACTTGAAGTGAATTATTCATTATTTAAGGAACTTGGACATGATTTTCGTAAACGATTAATTTGGCAAAATTGTATTTTTTTTCATGAATTTATGAACAGATGTTTTCCGTGTATTTTCGATTGCCTACATACGAGCTTAAATAGAGCCTATCATTTCGATTCAAATTACATTCCATTGAAAGTAAAACAATCATCGATCCCGATTTCCAATCATGTTTAACTAGGTAATACATTGATACAAGGTCGTTTACATCCTGTTTTGTAAAAAATTTGAACGTTGTGAAAATCAAATTAGGAATCCTATCCAATTTGATAGGTATATCAATTTGCATCACAAACAGACTGCTATCATCTCAACCAATTCAACCCATCAGCTACGATAGTTGAAATTTCCAAATCAAGTAAAAAATCCCTTTTAGACTCAATAAGAGCACACTCAGCTAGCGCATAATGAAACTCTTAGCAATCCAGCAGCGCTAACCCCTTCATCCCTTCCGTTGACCCAAATTATATCGGATACAGAACGGACATGAACGATCTCCCCAACTGGCAGCCCCTCACAAAGAATAAAAATCAATGAATCGAAAAATATCAAACCTTTCTCTGCTCGTTCCAGCTAGTGACTTCGAATTGTTGTTTACTCTCGTTCTTAATTTTTTTTGTGTGTGTTTTGCAACAGTCCCAAGAGAGGATTCACGTCCGTGTGTCCGAAAATACCGGCTACGGGCTGTGTAGCAGACAGCCAAATCCCTTCCGGTACGGATGGTTTCACTTTCGAGAAATTTGGTAGAAAAAAAACTTTTCCCCCACTGCTGTTAGCTTCCTGTGCCGAGCGAAAGCCTTTTTCAGATTCACTTCACTTCTCGTTGTTGAGCTGCCTAAATCGATAACATCGCCATTATACGGCCACCACCACCATCATCATAACCTTTCGGTGAAGAACGATATCGAATTTACATCCAATAATAAACTCCTCAATTTATCATCCTTACACACCTGTAAATACACCTTTCGGTTCCGTATAATCCTTTATCCTTTAGCACTGGTAACGAAGGTGGTTTGATCTATTCTTCGTAGCGGTAATTGCGAACTGACCGTAAAACAATTTTCATCACTCTCGCTGCACACCACGTTCCACGCCGAGCGAGAGGTATGGGGAATGGATCTCGGAATACGTAATGGAACGCAAAGAGGTCACACTCCTAATTCCGAGCGTAACACGGTAAGTAAAACTTTATCTCACCCTGGAGGACGACCGCACACAGCTTTGCTCCTCATTCACAATTTCTCACGATCCGACTCGGATTCGGCTGGCCGGTTTCCTCCACACAGGAATTGCGAGGGGCAAGAGTCGTTTTCAATTTCGCTTCTGATGCTTGTAAGTTCCACCTCAAAGCTTGTAGGGCTGCTAACAGGCCAATATCCACTCGCACTGTTGGCTCTGTTTACGCTGATGATATTACCATTTTTATTTCGGTTTTACTTATTCATTCCAATGGCATGTAAATTATCTTCGCGAAAAACAACCGCCCCAAGGAGAACGAGCTAAAAATATTTGGCTCTGAAATAATTCGAAAATTCAGTACCCGAGAAGTTGGTCGACACAATTCGTTGGTTTCGTCTGTCGTTGCTGGGGAATCATTTCGCCTCGCGGGGACGGGAGTTGATGGTTTGAATTTTATGCCTTTCTTTTCATTCACGTATTCGAGTAAAAATTTGCCCTTTTCGACATTTCACTTCAGCAGTTTCCGCGGCAACACAGTACAATAGCCTACTCTACTTTCCGCGGGCACAAAAAACCATCATAAATACACCGCTCAATTTCAGCAGCACACGCACCGTGATCTCCCATAAAACCGAAATTTTCACAAACACCCAGGATTCAAGGAAAAATCTTTATTCATAACATTTCATGTTCACGGCTCCCCTTGAGGGGTGCTAATCGAATTACGTGGTGACCGGGAACCAACCGCTAACAGAGACACACGATTGGGTTGCCCTTTTTCTAATATTCAAGACCTAACCACCCCACAGAAACGACTACCACATCCTTGAGCAGCTAGCAGGTTCAAACATACTGCGAGCGGCAACTTTCCGAGAGTAAACACTAATGAATTTTCCTGCCACTAGAGTTTTTTTTTTGGTTTTCAGAGACGACCTATCAAATTCCACGCGTTTCCTAGCACATGACCGACACAGCTAGATCCCGTACTCGACCAGCATCAACCTAGCAAGTAGGGCGGGCCAATGTTAATCCCCTTTCGAAAACATCCGCAACTCCTGGGGCGATTCCCACAGCCAGTTTCACGAAAGCGCTCGGATCCGCGACGATCCGCTAAATTACACACACGCGCGTGTCCCGAGAACGAAAATCACGTCACGACGCGACCGAGGCTAAAGTTGTACTAAATCCTTGCCCGGTCTAACGGTGACAAATGCGGTGGGGCTGTGAATCGTGCCAGTGCCAGTAGGGATTCCCGAAAACGACCACCCACCCCGTACGTGGGGTTTCCGCGAGATTGCCGGGTGCTCTCTGGTCGGAGAGACTCTCTCGTTCCGGGAAAAACAAGGCAAGTTATAGGGATTGCTCGAAAGCAGCTGATCTGTTGCCATCGTTGGACTGAGCCTTGAGGATGTTGTTATTAGAAAATGAGAAAACTTGAAGGAGAGTGGAAAAGTGATCGAGAGTGAGATGTTTCCATCGTGAGAAAATTTACACAGAGAAAGAGAACGGCTTTTGAATTTGATTTACATGCAAGAATCAGGAGAATGGATGATTCCATAGAATTTCCTGGTCACCGTTGAAATTGTAGCGCTGGCATCGTTGAGGAGTTTGATTTTGTGATAGCTGAAGATATCATCAAACTTCCATAGCATGGCACAAATATCTCAAGTAACAAAACCAATTTTAACGTAGGGGAGCCCGGGGTTAGTTGGCGGTGCACAGTGTTTCCAAATGGGCAAAAACGTGATCGAAATTGTTTTGACTCGAAAAATCGATTTTTGAGCTATAGTGTCTTCAGCAAAGTTTGTATTTTATCGTATTTTAGAAGTATTAGTTTAGTGATTAATCCCCCTAAAACTGAGAATTAAACTGTTGTTTAGTTATTTATAAAAATAACAAAAATTGCATTCAGTAAAGTTCTAGGGATATAGTAAGCAATAACTTTGCTGAAGAAACTATGTGTCTATCTGTTGATTTTTATAGACATTTGTGGAGTTTTCTGCGACACACCCCTGAAAATCACTTTTTTCGAGATTACTTTTTCTGGTGACTTTTTAATTCAATTCCTTTATTTGATAAGACACGTTTGCGTTAGCTTAAAGGTGCCAATTTTGTTTTGTTTTACATTTAAAATTACTTAAAATTAGAGGATTACATATTGATTTTTTTAATGAAACTAAGGAGATTTTATAGCTATCTTATACTATCCACAAGGGGGTAATTTAATTTTCGTAAGATTAAGGGGATCATTTAGTTTTTATGGCAATATGGTTTGACATTTTAAACAGGGGAAATTATTGGAACAAATAATTTTTAACTAAGGGGGTCAATTTTACAACTACAGGTCGGACTCGGATTAACCGGGGATTTAAAAAAAAATTCACCCCGGATAATCGAATCACCCGGATAATCGAGTCAAACTTTTTTTGTGTTATTTTATGAATTTAGGCTTCATTCGTAGAGAAATTGGATATAAAATGGTCAGGGTAAATTTTCCTATTATAGTAATCGTAAATGTACCTATTCTGGCCCTAGTCGATTTTTCAGACTTTCAAGTGCTTTGTATTTTCAGTTGGTTTTCATTTATTGTTTATATTGGTAACGAGTTAACGGTATGTCTCAGTTGATTATAGCTATTTGTGCAAGAATTCTTAGACAAACTCTTAAATCAGGTGTGTCTTTTGCGTTACAAGTCAAACTCGATTACCCGGGGCTTCGATTTTCCAAGCTAAATGATTCGATTACTCGAATACCAGAAAAAATAAAGTAAGTAAGTTCAGTGGTGATCTTGCGTGGCTTTTCTTTTGTCGGTTCCCACGGTAAAGCTGGACAAGTCTGTCTATGCCAAGGGACATGGTGGTGAACTCGAGTGATTCGTAGTTATGCTGCCTAAGCTCGACCCTCATCAGCAGAAGACAAAAGTTAGGCCCGTAAGATATTAAGCCTGTTCCAATGACCCTGACACTTCTAGTTTTCCGATCTGTATACTTCACATCCTTGCTCTTACTTGAGTACTATGGCTCTAATTTTCATAGCTTTCCCTACCCAGTAATCTCTAGCTAATTGAATGTCGTTAAAATGTAAAAAAGTAAGTAAGTAAGCTGGGAGTCGTCTGTTTCTTAGCTCCAGTTTAATTTACGTGGTGGTGTCACATATCACAGATAACATTGCTTTTAACCGTCATCCTAGTTAGAAGAGTGTGCGTTGTGCCTCCATAAAGAGATCCTTGACCTTGTCCTTATAGCATTATTTAGTTGAACAATGTCGGACCGGATTGTCAGGGATCACCTGACGCATGTAGTCTTCGCAAACTCTCCAACTCATGTTTGTCACCACCGAAGGACTACCAAAGGTTACGTAGATGATGGTTCCCGGCACTCGCCTCAACGAGAAGTACTGCTGGCGCCCTCTTGACATAGCCTAACATCCATCTTTGTTTGAGTTACCCAAGAATTTAAAGCGGCTCCAGTGACTCCAATGGATCTCTAATTAGAATCTTATTAACCTTGACTAACTTTTTCTACCACGTATACTGCCCATAAAAGCATGAGTCCCATATTGAAAAAGAGCAAACCGAGAAAAACGCTATTTAAAATTTGCATTTTCATTGAGCCTTATGAATGGGACAAATATGGGTTGGTATTTGTTTCGGTATTTTCTGAACAAACCTAAGAACCTCTTTTTGCATGGTGTTTCAGTGGTGAAACAGATAACAATCCAACAGATAACTCATTTTCGACAAAAATCCATATGAGACTCTTATGCTTTTATGAGCAGTATAGGGCTCCAAAACTATTTTTCCTTCCTTGGCGTCATGAAACATGAACAACCTGGTTTAAAAATAATAGGTACTTCTATTACAGTATAGCTGCTCAATATTTACCTTCCGATCCAATTGCATGAAAAAGGTTTTTGAGGGCAGTCTGAATTAGAAAGTTTTATTAGTTTTCAATAATATTGCCAGCCTACGAAAATATTCCAAAATTTCATTTTCGCCTTTATCAGAAACTATCCATGGCAGCACTGCTACAGCGAAACCCAATCAGATTAATTGTTCTACTGATAATATTTACAACTTTTAATGCTGAAATGAAAGATCTTAGTTCCAGTTATTAGCCTTACTTGTAGTTGTAAACATTTGTTGTGTAAACCAAAAGTTATAGTTGTTTAGAAACGTGGTTGTTTATCAACCATGACGGGGTTAAAGATACTATTGGAATTCTGAACAGGAGTAAATTGTTGCGAGAAGAGCAATATTGTGTTTAAGTTCACTGGAACTCAGAGCAGGATATTTATTAAAATTTTACGTCAGATTTAATTGAAAATAGGACCTTGATTCTACCAGAATCTTGAATAAATCATAATCTTCAGCAGAATTCTTTCTTGAGAAGGATTCGACCATACCTCTAAGAAGCTTTTCTCTAGAATTTTGCATCAAAATTCAAAGAAAAACACCGTAGAAATACCGATAAGGATACAATCGAAATTCTGAAATAAATTCTATTGGAATGCTAAGAAAACTTAAACCCTGGAAAGTATCCAAACAGAATCCTGAGAAGCATGTCATCATTATCCCAAGAGAGTGCCAGAAACCGACCGAGCAAAGTAGGAATGACATTTTAAGCATCAAAAAAGCCGGCAGTAACCGATATGGGTATTACTAGAAAAGTGAACAACTTTTAGTTTAAAATTAAAAAAGTTGCATATTTGGTAACACTGCCGTTAAAGACAAATTAGAATTTTTTTTCTAGATTGCTTGAACAAATCCTTCAAAAATCATCTCGCTGATTGATTCTAGTACGAACAGTACCAGAAATATAATCCGAAGAAAAACTTTTTTTAAACAATTTGTTAAAATTAGGAGTGTTCCCATGGACTCAGGGGTGGCTCTATCGACGCAATAATTTAGGTTATTATATATTGGCTCTAGATGAACAATTCCTTCGAAGCTGGTTCCAAACCGTGAAGGTTGATTCCAAGTTTTGGTTTTTTTTGGTCACTTTACGCGGAGTAACCGATGTATAAGCTATTTTTGAGGTAGGTCAATATTTGAGAGAAGGTTTACCCCGTTTCCCCGAAAAAAAGTTCTATTGACTGCAATGATCGAATTAGCACTATAATCTGACATTCTAGTTGATCTTTTTTTTTTTTTCAAAACACCCGGATAATCATTTTCCCCGGATAATCGAATCAAGGATAATCGAATCCCCGGATAATCGAGTCCGACCTGTATCTTAAAAGTAGGAATAACTAAAGGGCGCTATTGAATTTTGTAAAGATTCGGGGAGATTAATTAGAGATTAGTTAGAGTTGGGAATTTTCAACGAGAACGCGAAGATATTTGAGGGGGGGGGAGGGGGGGGGGAGGGGGGGGGGTAGGGGTTATACTCCTGGGTATAAGAGTCATGGGAGAGAGGGTGGACAAAGATGACAGGGGGAGAAAATTATAAACTTTCAATTTCAGGCATCGGGAGAATCATGTGCTGGGACGCTTCAAGGCGGCAGAGGTTTCGATTTCGTAGTACGGCGTAGATTGGCAACACTTCGAGTTGCGCGTGTGATGTTCATACTGTAGGACCCGTGTTTGTTGGCTCATTCGACAGAAATGTTTTGTGTCGCCTTGGAGTCGCATCAAACCTTCGTGGGGGTATGGTACAGGTGGAAGAGAGCGTTTGTGAGAATGATGAGAAATAAGAAGGGGCTGTTAAATTTGTATATTGATGGTTTTTAAGAAGGTTTACTCCGGAGGGACATATAGAGAAGATTGCGGCTTGCCAGCACATCTCGAACCGGGACGATGGTTGGTCTTCCTCGGGCCCGCAGGGAATCCATTAGACGAGACCTGGAGGAACTGTACTCGGTGCACGCCCAGACAATGTGCTCGATGTCGTGATAGCCGTCGCATCCAGCGTGTAATGGTTCGCCATGAGTCGGGACATCACAAGAATTAAGTCACGACCCACATCCATCCCCTTGAACAAAGGTTTCGTCGATACCTTGGGGACCATCGAATGTAGCTAACTCCCCATTGCTCCACGAGTTTTGCCAACTGTCGAGGGTTCTTTGATGAGTAATACTGAAAAATTCGCTGAAGCGAATTGGTCTTTCATAAACGCTACCTTCTAGGGCACCCACCTTAGCTAAGGAGTCCGCCTTATCATTGCCCGGAATGGAGCAATGAGAAGGGACCCACACCAAGGTTTTCTGGAAAAATTTGTCAGATAAAGGACTCAATAGCTCCCGTATTTTACTTAAAAAATACGAGGAGTACTTTCCATGTTTCATCGAGCGAATAGCGTCAATGGAACTGAGGCTATTCGAAACAATGAAGTAATGGTCTGCGGATAGTGTGTCAATGACCCCAAGGGTATACTGAATAGCAGCTAGTTCTGCGGCGTAAACTGAAGGAGGATCACTGAGTTTGTAGGAGGCGGTATACTTTTGATTGAAAATACCGAAGCCAGTGGACCCTTCGAGGCTTGATCCGTCAGTGTAAACATTTTAGAACAGTCGACTTCTCGGAATTTATTATAAAAAATGTTTGGAACCACCTGTGGGCGTATTTGGTCCGGAATTCTACAGATCTCGTCTCTCATGGATGTGTCGAATAAAACAGTAGATTCAGAAGTATTTATGAAATGCTCACGGTTGGGATTGTAAAAAGAAGGATTAATATTCTATGCCATGTAGTCAAAGTACAGGGACATGAAACGGGTCTGAGAATTGAGCTCAACAAGCCTTTCTAAATTTTCAATCACCACCGGGTTCAAGATATCGCATCGAATGAGCAATCGATATGAGAGTTCCCAAAATCGATTTTTCAACGGGAGAACGCCCGACAGCACTTCGAGACTCATCGTATGGGTCGACTGCATGCACCCTAAGGCCATACGCAAACAACGATACTGAATTCTTTCAAGTTTGATGAAATGTATGTTCGCGGCGGATCGAAAGCAGAAGCATCCGTATTCAAGTACCGACAGTATCGTTGTTTAATACAACCTGATTAGGTCTCCTGGGTGGGCACCCCACCATGTTCCGGTTATTGTACGAAGAAAGTTGATCCTTTGTTGGCATTTCTGTTTCAGATACCGAACATGGCATCCCCAAGTACCTTTCGAGTCGAACCAGACCCCTAGATATGATACTGTGAAGACATGAGCAATAGTTTGATCCATTAATAGAAGCTGTAGTTGTGCTGGTTCACGCTTCCTAGAGAATACAACTAGCTCAATTTTCTCCGTAGAGAATTCGATACCCAGCTTAATAACCCAAGCAGACAAATTGTCCAAGGTATTCTGTAATGGTTCTTGTAGATCGACAGCTTTGGGTCCCGTTACGGAAACCACGCCACCGTCGGCAAGTTGCCTTAACGTGCAGGAATTGTCAAGACATTCATCAATGTCGTTGACGTAGAAATTGTATAACAGTGGGCTTACACATGAGCCCTGGGGAAGACCCATGTAGCTAAATCGTGATGTCGA
Organism: Topomyia yanbarensis; assembly: GCF_030247195.1. Lineage (NCBI taxonomy): Eukaryota > Metazoa > Arthropoda > Insecta > Diptera > Culicidae > Topomyia > Topomyia yanbarensis. The sequence goes on from NC_080672.1 coordinate 52,597,420, forward strand.
TAAGTCACCATGCGAAAAATGCATGTACTTTTCCGACAACAGGTTTAGTAAAAAGTTGTTTAATGTCGCTGAAAGACCATGCTGGTGCAGCTTCTCTGAAAGAATGTTGATCGAAACTGAATCAAAATCCCCCTTAATATCTAGGAACACTGATGCCATCTGCTCTTTGCTAGCATAGGCCATTTGAATTTCGGTTGAGGGCAACGCAAGACTTGGCTTTGCGAAAGCCAAATTGTGTATCTGACAGTAAGCCATTTGCTTCAACCCAATTGTCGAGGCGGGATAGGATCATTTTCTCGAACAACTTCCGGATACAGGATAGCATTGCGATCGGTCGATACGAATTGTGGTCATAGGCTAGTTTTCCTGGTTTTTGGATGGCGATGACCTTCACTTGCCTCCAATCGTGTGGGACAATGTTAGCCCCAAGAAACTTTTTAAATAAATTAAACCAGCGTCTCTTGGCAGAGTCTGCCAGATTCTTTTACAAGTTAAATCTGATTCTGTCTAGCCCTAAGGGCCTTATTGTTACATGACAAGAGAGCAAGTGAGAACTCCACCATCGAAAACGGTGTTTCGTTCGCGTTATCGTGAGGGGACGCGGCACGGTAGATCTTCTGTGCCGGGGCCTCGGCAAAATCGAATATTCCATGCTCTCGTTAGTGCTGTTTCGATTTCGTAAGCGCCGGGCCATGTCCCAAAGAGTGCTCATCGCTGTTTCTCTCGTTGGTCCGTCGTCGAACCGGCGCCAGTAGCTACGTTTTTTGGCTTTCATCAAACTCTTCATGCGTGTTTCCACCATCGCGTACTGTCGGTAGCTAGCTAGCAGCCCGTCGTCCCGCAAGGTCTTATACGCAGCGGCCTTCTCCACGTACATGTCTGAGCACTCTTTGTCCCACCATGGATTAGGATGACGCCCGCGAGAGTTCGCGTCTGGTACGCGTTTAGTCTGAGCTTGAATCGCGGTATCGAGAATCAAGCCAGTCAGGAAACCGTACTCTTCCTCCGGATTAAGCTCTTGAGTGGACTCGATATTGCCGGATATCGCGGACGCGTGGCTCTTCCAATCAATATTTCGTGTGAGGTCATACGAAACATTGATTGCATACGGTGGTCCTGAACCGATAGCAATATTAATTACGATTGGCAGATGGTCGCTGCCGTGGGGATCAGAGACTACCTTCCACATGCAATCTAACCGTAGCGATGTCGAGCAGAGGGACAGGTCTAAGGCGCTCGGAGGCGATGGAGGGGCCGGAATCCGTGTCATTTCACCCGTGTTCAAAATGGTCATATTGAAGTTGTCGCAAAGCTCATGGAGTAGGGTAGATCGATTATCGTCATGAAGGCAACCCCATGCCGTACCGTGGGAGTTGAAGTCACCTAAAACTAGCCTCGGTGCGGGGAGGAGTTCCGCTATATCGCAAAGTCGTCGGTAACTAACTGAGGCTGTAGGTGGAAGCAATGCAAAGGTCTTTGGCTTTAATTCTAGTTCGGCAAGCGACAACTTCAATGCCCAAAAGTAAGAGTCTTCTCGATCCAAGCGAATAATGTTAAAATCGTGGAAGTGTAGGTCTATTTCTTAGGTAAGCCATGTCTCGCATAGTTCAAATGCATCGCACTTCAAGTTATTTATATGATTTTAACCGTTATGTGTCCTACAAAAAACACCTTTAACAGGCCGACGTGGGTACCCGGGTACCCACAATATGAAATGCTCATAACTATGGCTTCCTTTAACCGATTTGGACACTTCTTGATGTTTTGGATTCAGAAAATCGTCCACTTTTTAATTCTATAAAATTGAACGGGATGAATGGATCTGGTTCTTGGTAATCAGGATTTTCCGGAGTAATGTTCCAGTACTAGGGAATGATTTGTAAGTTTTGATAATATCCTAGAAATATAAGTATTAAAACTCTTTAAATTGAATCGGAAGTCTATTTTTTTGTTGCGGGACCCTATGGCAGTTTGAAAAATGGAATATAAATGGAATGCCCACTCAGTGTCCCACGGGAACCTGCTCCGGAATGTCCGTTCCGGGGTCAAATCACCAAGATGTTCCAAAACCACGAGATATAGCCTACTGATGCAATTCCAAGAAATTTGATATGTATTTTGCTAGTATTCCATTAAAATTCACAAATAGTATCCCAGCACTGGAACATGCTTCCGAAAATCCAGATTCCCGCGAAACGAATGCAGTAACCCGATTCATTTTTACCAAAGTGGATGAGTTCCCGAATCCAAAACTCCCAAATGTATCAAAATCGGTTGAAAATTACCTTAGTTATTGGAGTTTCAGTTTTGTGGGTACCTGGGTACCCACGTCGGCCTGTTACGGAGTAAAAGAATTCAGGAGCCCTTCCTCACTCCCCCTTACTATATCAACAGTATTATTAACCCAAAAGCTTGACTTTGTGAAGTTCTAAGATGTCACAAAGTTTTAATTTCCAGCTATGGATAAAACATGGGAATTTCATTAATTGAAACCTAAAAAGGTACCCGGGTACCGCGTCGGACACATAAAGATTAAAGATGCATACAAACATATATAAATAATAAAATTTAACAAGAAAAGTACTTCGTACACCTTTTCACACAAGATTACATTCACTATTGTTTCGTTATTCGCAGAAGATGTTTTAATAAATTTGGCCGGCTTTTTGACCGGAATACTTCTCTGTGCGTTGTGATGAAACATGTCCATGCAAACTTTGCTTTTAAACATTGAAGCACCCTTCCATTTTGTTAAATGGCTACATCATGCGTTTTTAGGGACCCAAAATGTCGGGTGGTTTCCATTTTTTCGACTTCAAAAACATATTTTTTTAATTTGGTTTGGGGGGGGGACGCCTGGTGGCGTGGCTAAAAAGTCTGATATATAATGAGAAATGGTGAAGTAAATACGTATGCCTTTCTGTGACTTTTTTATTTATTTTTTTTAATTCTATTATGAGTGAAAGGCGATTACAGGAACTTATTAACATAAACAATACAATATGTAAATAATTAGATGAAACCGGACTTCAAGAAGCGTGTTACTTCAAGTAACGTGTGGCCCACTGTTTCTCGTAGCAGATCGTAAATACTGTTGTAGTGTGATGATCAGCTGTAGCTGAAATTTTATTTATTTAGGTATAGATGTACAAGTTCAACAGTAAGTTCTACTTACAAATTATAGTGATATGGCTTTAGATGAGATGAGAATCGATCTCATACGTCCCTCTTAGTAGAGCTCAACCTAACCTCAACTGGTACCTACTGTAATACATACAAATTGTAATGATTTCTTGGCTGTTCGATGGTAATTTACCTCTCCAAATGGATCTTTAGTGACAAATCCTTTCTGCTCACTCTAAGTGTTTATCCGTTTAGTTTAGCTTAGTTTAGTTTAGCCTAAGTTATAAATTCACGCATGTTTAGTATATATAGGATCAAATTAATCTTGTTGCTACTTACTATTTTAGGATAATATTAATTTAGAATATTTATAAACTTAGACATTGTTATCCTAAACTTTACTTTTAGCGAAATAGGGTATATTTTAATTTAATGTTTAAGAAATCTGGCGATATATAATTTTGGGAAAAAACTGCTTCGTCATCTGACACCTTCACTGCGTTATCTCCCTTGAACGATTATTCGGCTTTCTGTTGTGATCATCATATTCCTCGATTGTCTTCGATATTGTCGTCAAGGTTCCTTTCGCAAATGAACTGCTAAATTGGCTGCATTCTGGCATCGTAACAAAGCGTATTTACGTATCATCATTTTGACTGATGTCAATGGATGGGCTTCCGATCCGAAAGAGCCCCAAACTAAGCTCTTCTTATTCCTCTGGGAAGACAATTTTCCTGTTAGATGACTGGAAAATAAAAGTTGTTGCATCAACCTGTAGGTATGGTAAATAATACGAAAAATGAAATCACCTATCTAGATCATCGTGGTACCACCATCCACCTCCGTAATGAACTGCATTATTTCCGTTGTATGGATCATTGTCAACATCGAATGTGGTGAATTTATGTTCCACATGCCGGGACAGTGAATCCCCTGCTGATCCAGAATAATTGTCCGCATGGTCGAGCATGTACATTTCATTTTCGCCGCCAATTGAAAACCATGAGTATCTAGCGTACCAATTGTCGTTGTCGAAGTCGACCATATCAATCAGCAGTTCATACTTGGCCTTTGAAACTATTTGATGAATCTGTTCCAGACCCATCCAGAAGTCCCCTCCAATATCACCAAACCCATTCTTGTAGTCAGCCCAACTGCGATTGAAATCAACCAATCCCTTGGACTGTTGCATTATCACCAACCAGCCACCGCCATATTGTTGCTGTTCACAAAATACCGTAACTAACTCAGAACCCTCTCCGTTGAGTTCTAGCTGATATAGACCGGAAACTTTAGTTGGTTCTTCTTGACAATTTCCGAGTGCTCTCTCGGTAGTTGTAGCATTAGCATTTGTGCGCTTCTTTGGCTGCAGCTCAAACAGAGCACTCTTTATCGAATCGTGGTTTGAACAGATTGTTTGAAGTTCCAAAATTTTTCTAAACGTCATAGAAAAAAAAAACATTTCGTGCAACCAAATTGATAATCAATCATAGGGCACTAACCTGGAATAATCTTTAACATCGGACATATTTTTAGATAACGAATGCTCCAGATCTTCCATCAAGTCGGTGGTATGCGTCGCATCCTGTGCCACGGCAGCATTCACGATAGACAAATTCCCGTTGATCAAGGTCACATGATCGGATATAGAACTGTCCAGTTGGCGAACCAGCAAGACAGTTTTCTTGTCCGAGGTTTCCAACTTCCATTGGAGATCGGTTTGGCTACTTTCAATGCGACGTTGATTATTTTCAATTATCTCAGCTTGCTCCTTGATTTGCACAAACAGCTCTTGAAATCTTGAAATTTTAAGGTTAATTGAAGATTTAAACGTCAAATAAAACTTACTTGAATTCGAGAAAGTCTAATCTTTCCAAAACTAGCTCATATCCAAAACCGCTATTTGCTGGGTAAGTTTCGTTCGTTTGTGTTCCGGTGATGATTTGCAGAGTGCAAAAATGCAGGACTACAACGAACAATATTTTTGTGAATTTCATTATCACTGACGAAATTTTTAGAACTTGTCAGTTTGCTGTAGCGACTAAGAATGAGCCTAGAGAAATCAAATGGTAAAATAATTATGTATAATGTATGTGAGCGACTGCAGGAAACTCTTATCGCTTAGCTGAAAACAAGTACACAGGATGTACGGTAGCTAGCCCCATTCTAGACTTATTGTGTTCGGTTTTATCAGTGACATAACAAAAAAAATTTCGTTAAGCTTTTTGGCGCCAGGAAAACCAAAAGCAAATTGCAACTTGCAAACTAATAATCAATGTTTTCGTTAGACTTACGCTTACAATACATCCTGCAAACTCATACCTCAAATAGAGGCAAAAAAATATTTATACTCGCGATCATGAAAAAAAATTTAAAAAAATCGAATAGGTTCGATTTTGAAATACTTACGTTTGCTTATCGAGACATAACCACGAGTTTGCAGGAATAATGGAATACACAGTAGAACTAATTATATCACAATATCGGTCTGTTTGCCGTAATCAAAACTTTTTGATCCACTGAAATTCAGTTACCATCATCAAAAAAATTCCTTACAGGAAGAACGTGCTACTCTCGTTCAACCAGAAAGTGTCCCGGTAGAAAAGTTTGCGCATGCAATGCTGTCATGAATGCTTATTTTTGTTCTTATTTCTTAATTTTGAAATGCTAATTTAGTACGAATGTGTAGTCGAAAACAATTCCAAAAATATATTTCATATTTTCCATGACTAAGACCAGTACTTGATCCAATGGTTTAATTTGAAATATGTAATACACAACACATGGTAAAAGTATAACCGATTAACGACCTGCATCTAGACCGATCATGTCATGTTGACAGACGTCAAGCATCCAACGATCTTTTAATTCAGCAAAAACATCAAAGGTTCTTTTCCGAAGCACAATAATTAGCATAACGAATAATTCGAAATTTTTCCGTTGAATTTCATTAATAGAACATAACTCATCTAGACAATAACTAGTTTTTGGAACAATTTGGCATCTATCCACCTACCAGGACAGAGGTAAATTTTCTATATCCTTTCCAATACTAGTAATTTCGAGGTGATCTTTGCGAATACATTTGTTTTTTTTTCCAGTTGCACAAACAGTTGCTCAGTAGAAAAGGGAGAAGAAAAGAGACGCCTGTGCATATTTCCATGAGGATTCATTTTGAAAAACGCTTTTAATCCACCTAACAGTGTGATGAGACATTTCTTATAACTCTTATCACTCTCTTCGGATATTATGTCGTTTGAGAACATTTAGAATTTGATGCTTCGCGATGTTTTTGATAACACATACTACATGGGATAGTGGCAGGACTCAGAGAATCGCTCAAATCAGCATAGAACATTATCAGTGCTAGAAATCTCAGACCAAATCAATTGGAAAGCGAAAAAATTGCCCATAAAATAGACATACAAACGAATTATTGCTAATGCTCTGTTAAAAAAATATCTAACTTCCTCAATAAATGCATTGTGGTGGGAAAACTGAATTTTCCTAAAGGGGTTATGTATATTGTACTGAGCCAAAAAATCGATTTTTTTTTAAATCGATTTGATGTTTATACTTTACTCAAATTTCCAACGCGACTGAGAGCTAAGAAATCAACGCTTTTTCTAGAAAAAAAAGGGATTCTAGCAGTGAAACCATTCAAAGAAAATGTTCGCGACGTAAAATTGGGATTGATCTGTGGACTGTATTATCTATGGGTCACTGGTTCTCGGATGGATGAAGGGAATTTCGAATTGTCTTGTCATATCGAAACAGCTTTTGTTCGGAACACTAACACAGTTTAATTTGGCGGAAAAAGCCTCGGGACGTCTTACACCTTATATCACAATGATAGTTCTTCTATACAACGAGATTCGAAGTTGAAAGAGCGCCTAACTCTAACAGTAGTGAGCCTTTATAGGTTTTAAATTCACATTATTTAGTACAACTCGTCTAATATTTTTTAGTAGTCAACTTCGATGGTTTTCCTCTAGGGGGTCGTCAATTGATGTTGTTGTACAAAACTGTAATAAACCGGCTCGGCACGCTCAGCTGCTTTTCGTACATTCTCCCCCTTGTTGAAAGCAAACTTTCAACACAAACACACATGTTGGGATAGGTTGCTCGGCAAATTGTTCACTGTTGCTCGTCGAATCTTGGTGCTGGATATTCGTTATCGCCTATCGGCAACAAACTTAATCTCGCCAAAGAACGCGTGTATACTCCCTTGGCGGTTTTTACTGACACTACTCGTACAAGGTTGTCGTCACCAGGAAACAGCTCCATTAATCCGCATATCTTCATGATAATGAAAACATGCTCAAGAAAGAATTTACTCGAATTCAGTCTAGTTCGTCTGCTAGAGCCCATCAAACATATGCCAAATATGAACGGCTGATAAAATCGGGGTTTCAATGTGTTATAATAGATATTCAGCATTCGAAGAAGTTTCTTGTGAACGAGTATAGAACGACTTTGTTTCTACTTACTTGAAATCAGCGGCATAGCCAGAAATTCGGTTTGGTGAAAATCGATCATACTGTCCAAACGGCATAATTCCGAAACCGTAATTTTTGAAGTTTTAAAATTATGCAGAATTAATTTTTCAGAAAATAGTAACAAGAGTTCGTGTCTTTAGCGAATTTGTTGAGCCTTTATTGTAGTCATGAATATTAACCTGAGAAAATTCACCATAAATACTTCTTGGACGATATGCCGTCAAAATTGATTTATCAAATGATGCGCTGTTTAACGTTTGTAAAACTCATCGAAGATACTAAACCTCCGAAATTGGCGGTTTCAAAATGATGCTATCTTGACCTTAAATTACTGTTTTTAAACATTTGACCTATACATATAATTGGTCATACAACATAAATCAAATGCTCATCAAAATCGATCAGAACCTGCTAGAGTCGTATGGAAATCGTCATTTTTCATAAATTTCTCTCTACATTCGGAAAGTGTTACCCTCGTTATTAATCATATTACGTTTTCGTCTCAACTCCACGCATTCCCAAAATAAAAACCTGTTTTAATCCACCTAGTGGTGCATTGTGCTTTTCTCATTTGTCCAGACTACGATTCCATAGCTGGTTATGTTCAATACAATGGTGGAAATGAATATTACATGTCCAGTACGATTTGCACATACGTACAATGGATCGACAGCCACGATCTAGAGATACTATGTGATACTGAAACATCGCTTGAAACCAGCGGTGGATCATGGAGAGAGATCCGGGAGGTCCAGGTCCTGCCAAAAATTTTCAACTTGTTAAGAAATTTTAAACTAGTTTTAACTTTAAAGTAGCAACCCCTCACTGCATACTCCCTCCGGGCCGGTATGATTGACGATTTTTGGAGTGATTGCATAACCTTTCTATATGAGAAAGGCAAAAATGTACCAAAGTCCAAAAAAGTCAATTTTTGTCAAACATCTCAATGTTTCATGCATTTTAATGTCATTTGGCATCAAAAATACAAATTTGATTTTGAAAATTTTTCATTTCAATTTATATGGGAATTTGCTGTGTGATTGCACTCTTCAACTCGTAACTCCGGAACCGGAAGTCCAATCAATAAAAAATTCAATAGCCGATGGGAAGGTTGTACCTTTCATTTGAGACTAACTTTGTGCAAATCGGTTCAGCCATCTCTGCGAAACAGAGGTCACATTTTTTTCCACATACACACATACACACACAGACATTTTCCGATCTCATGTTTAGCAAATTATGCATTTTTTTGGTTTCATACACATTAAATCAATTTTAACTTCGTTTCCTGTTAAATAAAGACCCTTATTACAGTACATCTCTACAAAAGCGAGCTCAATTTGAAAAGAAATCTGAGGATTATGATTGATTACAGAACTCTGGAATTTTCTATTGGAATGTTTTCAGGCAGGAATTTGATATTGATGCTATAAGACAACTGTGAAATCAAGACCAATAGATCAGTTACATATCAGGACCCCATTCCGACAATTTATCAAAAGTCCTCATGATGTTTACAACAACAGGTTATCAATCTACGGATCAGATAATTGTTATTGAAATATTGAATTAAATCAGTCTGCATCAATAAATTTTCAACTTCAATCCAATATTTTTTTTGGGTGTGGTGGGGGGGAGGTTGTATGGTGTTAAACCCCAAAACCTTCTCTTGGCTACCCCGTTGCTTGGAGTTATTTATTTCGCTTTTCATTTTCCGATATGTTTCAGATCGATCCGGTGCTTATAAGTTAGAAAAATTGCAGTCAGAAGGTTCGCACAAATGAACATTTTTGTACTGATAAGTTATCAAGTTCCTTCCAGACAACTTGGAAGTGTTCGGTGATTATTTCTAGCGGTTGTAGATAGTAAAATGAAATACAAAATTCGTTTTATCGAAATAATGTTTGGCTTATTTCAATGGATTATTACTATATTGAACAATGAATGGGCGACAAAGAGTAATCAACAAACAACAAGCCATAACTTTTAAAGTATTCAAAATAGATATTTAAAGTCTTTAATAAAGTTATTCGCAAAAGTAAGAGCTACAAATTTGCTGAAGACATCATTTCGATATAATCACTTCCAAGAAAATTTGTGAAAATATCTCACTCATAGGGGGACTAATCAGCAAAAGCACAATACCAATAGAAAGGGCATATTAGCTGCATTAAATTCTCCGAAGATACTATTGACCTAGAATACGCCGTTTTGGCGTTAATAATAGATTACATGTTTTGGTCATATTTCTGATAAAAATCTTTCGTCCGCATTTAATGTTAAATATCTCTTTTGATAATAGTCCGATTTCAACAATCTATAGCTTGTTCGAAAGGTATTCGTTAAAGCTGTCTAAAAACATGTACACTGTTAATCTATATTGTCGATTTCGGCAGATAATTTTAAAAAAACTGCTAGAAACGCCATTTTTACGTATTCAATCATTCATATCTTGGAAACTAAACATCAGAATCAAAAACAATTAATTAGTAGCGTTAATACTATTTTTTAGTTCTTTCATTTAAAATCGGTTCAGCCATTGCTGAGAAACACGAATGAGAATTTGTCTGTTACATACACACACACAGACATTGTCCCAAATCGTCGAGTTGAGTCGATTTGTATATAAGACTCGGCCCCCCGGGCCTCGGAAAAAATCTTGAAAGTTTGAGCGAATTCTATACATTTCTTTTATAAGAAATGTAAAACATAGTATTTGGCCCTACAGCCTTTCGGTGTACTTCAAATTACTAAAAATTTCCATATTTTCAAATCGCTTGGAATTTGTAGATCGGACAAGATCGGAAGAGTTCAAATGTTTTTCGGATAGCTGGAATCTGGTTTTGTAATACTGCTTTAGCAACTTTGGCGGATCTCGCCGTAAAATGTAACTTTTTTATCATGCAAGTTTGGAATAAAATGTTTAAAAAACGTATATTTTAAAGTTGGTGCAATGCACAGTAACACTACTATTTTCAGTCTGTTTTTGCCCAAAAGTTATACAAATGACTGTGTTCAACTACATTTGTGATAATATTGTCTTACTCAATACAGTCATCATCACTAGAAAGCGATATTGCTGGATATATAATTAAAATGATAAAAAAAAAACCCTTAAAATATCACTATTTTTCATCCATGCAAAAAATCTAACAATTTTTGTCCTGATTTTGTCACGTTATTCAACAGATTTTTAGATATGTAAAAAAATATAACGAAGGAGAAAATCGAAAAAAAAATATTTTGGTTATTGTCCAGGAATTTGATCTAGTTACTCCTCTGTGCGACGCCGTTTCGTCATAGCAGATGTTCAAATGCTGTGAGCGACGGTTAACTGTTCGTGTCAGTGTTGCCAATATTTTTCCAAAAAAATCGATCATCATCAAGCAATTCTTCTAAAAATATCTGATAAAATCAGTCATTTGACAGTAACCCGAAAGGCATAGAAATTTTACAAACATGTTTGTTTTCGTAGAACGTTCAACAATCGAGTTTTTTGTTGAATTTGGGAAAATACAACCCAAAATTTTCAAAATGTACTCTGTCGATTTAGCGTCATTACAATTTGGGTATAATACCTTTTACAATTTAGAAATCTGGCAGAATAAGAGGTTTGTCTTTTTGTCTGAAAGCTGCAAAAAACTCTGGCTGTACTAGATAAATCTGGCATAATGGCATCCCTGCACCATACACACATCCAAGCAATCCGATCGACATCTCATCCGGCTGACATTAACCAAGTATTGGCGATAGCCGCAGGGTAAAGCACACGCGTATTATAGTCCGGATGGTTGAGCACTAGACTGCCCAGAACAATAATTAATTTTTGAAAACTCAATCGGTCCACCCTTAAGTCGATTGCCAGTCCTCTGCATCGTATTATCACTGTGAGTGAATATAAAAAAGATAATTTAATTGTCTACAACTTTGCCGAAGACTAGTCAATCAGGTCAATCTGGCTTTGATAAAAGAAGTTATTAAACTTTTAACGAAGTGATTCCTCAGCCAGTTTTGCATGGGACCTATCAGTGCATGGTGGTATATCGGTATTCGATTCCCACCAACTATAAAAAATGATGCTTAGGATATAAAGAAACGTCGAGATCTAATGCCAGGGAACTTGAAAAATTCTATATATTATTTTCTTAGAAATGCATGAAATAACGGATTTTGCATCTTCTCGCAAAAAAATGTTTTGACAAAAGTTGCCTCTATGATACTTTTAATTTTAAATCTGAGATTTTCAAAAAAAATTAAAAAAATTTTTTTCAAATTGACACCAGATTTCGGCATTTCATGATATTAAAAAAAAATATTAAAACCAAGTCCCATTTCAATTAAATTTTTTTTCTCATACCACAAAGGCATTTTTTCAACATTACACCAATTCTCGACGCTTCATGACACTGTTTTTGATTGCAGTCAAATTTTGCAAGGGGACTTTTTTGAGGTGCCAATACTTTTGAGGTGTGTCCGGTTTGAAGATTCATTATGACCATAAATATTGGCACTGTACCGTATATCAAGTTATACGAAGGAGATAATTTCAGGAACTTTGAATTGATTGGTGGATTTTGGTTTACGGTGCATATTATTAGATTTGAATTTCCAGTCCAAGAGCCGCCACGGCATTCCGATTATATTCCAGACAGCACCCACTCATCTTTTTGCACAAACAAGTGAAACAAAGATGCTGTTATGATCCATTGCTGATTCAATTTTTCACATATGCTTCGTTCCAGTTTCCGATAGGTTGCATCCAGCCCTATATCGTGTAGCGATACCCGACCAGGAGAAAATAACTGACCAATAACCCGAGCATACTATTTTCTGGTATCATACCAAAACCTGAAATTAATTGATTATTAATACCTCATTGAGGTATTAAGCAGGTATTGAAGAAACATTTTCTATACCTGCTTAATACCTCAATGAGGTATAATACTTTATTTTAGTATTATTTATGTATTCCAGAGACGTTTACAAATACCAAATCAATACCTTATTGAATACCTCCATACAGTGAATTTTGTTATTGGAAGGTTGAAAAGATTTTGTTATTATTGAGGTATTATAATAACTCGTTTCATTTTCAACTAATTATTCGTAGTCTATGTCTCAGTTATTATTTCAGGTATTTTACCTCATTGTGGGGTTCAAGTATTAGGTACAGTATACCTGAATTTAGTATTCCGAAGTTATTTTTTTCTGCTCGGGTAGATGACCACATTATTCCTTTACCATAAAATTCAGGCAACTGTGTGATATTACGGAGCTCCTTCCGGCATCCTCCAATCTTCATGGTACGGCATGGGGTTATCTTCTCGATGATAATTGATCTTGCTTACTCTACGATCTTTGCTACAGCTTTAAAAGGGGCCTGCTTTACTGCCCATGACGTTCCCCTTGTTTCTATGAAACTGAGAAAGAGAGTTTACAATAATTTTCACTATTTTTGTTGAAATTTGAAGTCTTTGTCTTGTTCGTTGTTTATTCTGGACAGCGTAGTCTTCTGGCGCCTTTTGTAGAGTCTCAGTTATGAGCCTCTTTGCCCTTCCCTTTGGCTTTGTTTTTCAGTTCGACTTTCAAACAGTAATTTTGTGTGTACCTGCGAATGATACTCCTATTCTGACATATTTTATGACTTAACGATCTAAGGACACGTTCGGGAGCGGTTCTGTTCTAGATTTACAATTTTGAGTTTTGTAAAATAAAAACCGAAAATTTTAAAACTTGAACTTATTCTTCCAGCAGCAGTTTGAGCGGGTGTTCTTTTTAGTTTAAAATTCCTGTTTAAAATTCGTGCCATGTCTTAAGGGTTCCTATGTCTTAAGGGGGATTCAGCGTAAAAAATACAACACTATTTTGCGATTTGTATTTAGAAATTTGAGTGAAGCAAATTGATCGAAACTTTTGTGCATTATTCTGCATCATTTCAGTAACATTCTGTAATTTTTCCTTGCAAAAATATCGACAAGAGACTCGCATTTTCGCCATTTTACGGATAAAAACCCCTTAATTGAAAAATTATCAAAAACGCTCAACGTAGAGGCTAAGTATTTTTACATAGAATGTGCATGCAAAGTTTGAAATAAATCGGTTAAGTAGCTTTTGAATGGCAGTTAACAACGCAAATCGTACTTTTCCAGGGACATTCTACAAAAATCTTCGACACCGAGTCGCTTGTAAATATTTTTCACGAAAAAATTATAAAATGTTATTAAAATGTTGCAGAATACGCAAAAAAATGTTCCCAAAAACGTGATTAAACACCCAAAACGTACCTGGTAAGATTCGCTTACATTAATGCAATAAATACGAGCGAAAATTGCAAGAAGCTTTCCTTGCCTGTAATGCAAGAAACAGAACAAACAAATTTTGCCTTTGTATTAGCGATGTATGTGTATTGGTGACCGATATGCGTTAGATAAAAAAGAATAAAAAACGAGCCCTGCACGAACAGATCACTAACCAATGCTTTATCCATCCAACCATACTACCATATAGTTATGAGAGAATAAAAGTCATATATAAACATTTGTATGATTTCACGATTAACGAATAAAGTAAAGGACGCAACCCGATTCAAACTCATGCCCTTATGCACCATAGGATTGACTATAAGCACTGACCTGTTCTAAAAAATTCGTGATGAGAAATTACGAAAATCGCTACTAAGCTCCTGAAATCATGACCATCGTTTTAGTTGGTATACTACAAACCAATGTATCCCCAAAGTATGAACAAGAATAAAAAAAAAACTAAACATGGCCATGGAACAACCACAGTAACCCAACCAAAAATTGCAATGTAACGCCATACTCATTTTAGCGCAAACTAGTTTTTTTTTTTAAACACACCGTTTCATGAATTCGAGGATTATTATCCATAATTTCAGGAACTTGGTCATGATTTTCGTAAATCGCTCAGTTCACGAAATCGTGAATTTTTGTTCATGAATTTATGAACTGATTTTTTTCCACGGAAAAAAATTGTTCCTAAAATCGTGAAAAAAAAGTGCCATGAATTCTGGAACAACCAAGTTTGTTTTGTGAACTTAAGTCATGTTTTGCCTTTCTCCTATAGAAAGGTTATGCAATCACTCTGAACATCGTCAACTTAATCCCGGCCCGGATAACCGTCTTTTTTTTTACAATGGAGAAGACCTTTATGTCCTAGCCCAGTACACGTGCTATTGGTAAAGTCCAATCTACCGCACGGGGTGCACTGGGGGCGTGTCGGACTCGAATGGTGACCAGCCATTAATACCGACTAAACTCCATTGGGCTCCGCCATCATTCCTCCCAGGAACTACCTCTCGGTATTACTTCTGGGGGCGATAGATTTTTTCACCTCAGAAAAATCTCAATGACCTCGGCTGGAATTGAACCCAGGACAACTGGAATGAGTGGCGGTCACGCTTACCACTCAACCAGCGGCGCCGTCTAATCATTTTTGTTCCTTGCACTATTACATGAAATGTCATATATGTCCAGCTTGTGGCGACCAACCAGAGACACGAGGAGTGGATATAAGAAAACTATGAGGAGTTAGAACATCGTTATTCATTTAATAAGGTTCAGTGGTTTGTCTCGACAGAAAAAGATAACTGCACTGAGCACCAAATATACTTTAGAGGAATTCAACGAAGATCCGTCCGAAAATCTTTAAAATCGTGACCGACCATCTTAGATTCCAATGAAACTTTACACGTTTCACCGTCATGCAAGACTAAATATTTTCCACAGGTAATAAGATTATTTTAACTCAAGAGCAACTTTTCAAAAGGGCGTAAACGTTTCTACGTGTATGAATTTCAATTTTTTTTGTTCGATTACTGTACTTTATACAGCAAAACTATCTGAGAACAAGTTACAGGGAATGATTGCTTCTGTCTGAAAAAATATACACTGAAAAAAATGTGTCATTTTTCAAAAAAACAAAAATTTATGATAAAAATTTAAATTGCGAAAAAACCCATTTATTTAAATTTTTTATATTTTATTACCAAAAACCTAAAGAGAAAAGAAACATTTTGAATGTGATTGCATGATGGAGAAAAAATCGGTAAAAAAGTTTTTCTAACAATAACTTCGTACATGTTTTTAAATTTAATACTAATAGACATACAAAATTGTAATTCTATTACAGAATATAATTCTAAGCACCATTTAAAATCAAAATGCATTTAACAAAAATCTTCCAAAATGCGATAGTTTTCTAGATATTTGAAATTTTGCTACTTCAAAAACAATTAATTGTGTAATTATGCTCTTTTTAAAAGTTATTCGCGTTACCCCATCAAAAAATGTCAAAAAATTAATGTTTATCGTTTTAAAGACCTAAAAGCAACTTTTTAGTGTATTTGGATCCTGGAGAAGCTTTCAATAAAAAAGTTTTCCTAACAACAACTTTTTACATTTTTTTATAATTCTTACTATTTGCAGTCAAAAATACAATTTTCTTTTTGAATATGATTCTAAACGCCATTTTAAATCGAAATACTCTTAACAAAAATTTTCTAAAATGTAGTAGTTCTCGAGATATTTTAACTTTTGTTTTAACAACACAATTATTTTGTTTTATTACGACCTTTTCATAAGTTAGTCGCGTTTCTCCATCAACAATAATAGGTTTTTCAAAAGGCCCGTAAACTTTCCTGCAACTTTCTCTTTGACATCAAGGCGATATTGTGAAACATTTTAAAGTTACATTAAAACAACCAACATATGATTCAGCTATATAGTTTGATCAACAAACCCTATGGTTGAAATATATTTAAATATATTAAATGTTCTCTTTAGGTTTTTGGTAACAAAATATAAAAAAATTTAAAAAATGGTTTTTTTCGCAATTTAAATTTTTATCATAAATTTTTGTTTTTTTTTTGAAAAATGACACAACATTTTTTTCAGTGTATATTTTTTTCAGACAGAAGTATTCATTCCCTGTAACTTGTTCTCAGATAGTTTTGCTGTATAAAATACAGTAATCGAACAAAAAAAAATTGAAATTCATGCACGTAGAAACATTTACGCCCTTTTGAAAAATTACTTTTGTATCAAAATATTCCAATTGCCAGAGAATATCATGGAGATTCATACAGCAAACACACCTGCAAAGTTTCGTTCGAATCGACGATGGTCATATTTTGCGGTCGGCCGGTTTCTCATGAAATCCCTCTTTATAGAGCCACAAATCGTGTTTGTGATATAGTTCATATAACAAGAGCCCGCTTATTAGTCACACATTTCTGTTCCTGTTTATATTGTCGCGATACTTCGCGTAGAAAATCCAATAATAACCAAAGAATAACAGATCGCGATAAGACGAAGAAAAATTATGAATATCATAATAAAACTGCTGATGTCATGAACATCAGTCACGTCACTCCACGTGTAAGTAAGCTCTACAATAAAATAGCATAATAACGTACAAATAAATTACGAAAATCGTGACTTAAATTCTAAAATCAAGAACATAAAACATACTGTTCATGACAAAAATATTAAAAATTGTGACTAAGATTCTAAAATCATGTATATAAAACACATTACTCGTGAGTAAAATATCTAAAAATCGTGAATAAGATCCTGAATTCCTAAACTTTTGTGAAAGTGAATATGGTAACTTGTGTGAAAGAGTGCGTAAACATCAATCGGTTAAATCGTGTGAAATACTTTACTTTTCGTTGAAAACTTTGTCGGCGCCTATTGCTAATCGAAATATCATTCAGATAAGTATAGTGTGTAGTCATACAGACTATTATTGCTCTGTGATTTTCAGATTTCATTTCGCTGCGGCTGGCTTTATAAGCTTGCCCGCAGTGGAAGACGCAGTGTTATATTGTTCTTTGGTATTGTCCCGCTTCTCCAGCTGTAGTTTAATTTGCCTATAATGAGCGGCCTGTGTGCAAAGTGTACGAGCACGGTGAGTCTCGCCGAAGGCCTGGTTGTATGTCTTTTTTGCGGTGATAAATATCATCAAAAATGTTCCGGGCTAACAAAAGCCATGGTAAATTGGGTGGCTGATAATGCAAGTCTTTGCTACAAGTGTGCGAAGTGTTTATCAGATCAGTCTTCTGGTGTGCAGGATGTTAGTTCGATATCCATTGAGTTGAATAAGAAGATGGAACAATTCGCTTCCATTTTTGAGTCTCTCACTGATGCCCGAAAAAACATCGATGCACAGATAAACATCGCAGTAGAAAACGGAATAGAAAAACCAGGAGGGTGTCACTCCTGTCATTCTCTATGGAGATATACAGACTTTGACAGTAGTCAACATATGTGGGCCTAGCTGCATCTAGGCCCATGTCGCCTGTGCAATAGCATTGGGTTGTTTTGATTTGAACAAAGGCAGATGTTGGCTAGGACAAAATGGCTGCCTAGCAGGGGGCTGAGAAAAACTGATCAGGTCTTTCAACAACTCTCTCGAGAGTAAATTGGCTAGCTTGGAAAACAGTGTTGCCAAAAAGTTGGAAGATTTGAAAAGTTGTTTAAATGAAAATGTTAAGCGTGAAATTGAATTAGTTGGAATGAACAGAAAGAGGAATTTTAGTAATAGGAAGGTTCATTCTGAATCTGACGGGAATCCCAGTAGAAAACGAAAAATTTTGACGAATAAAGAAGATGAACCGATGTTAATTGAAATAGACGATGATGGAAATAATGACGAGGTTTTTGATAAAAATAGTAGAATTACTTACGCGAATGTTTTGTCGGGAGCTACTGGGACGAATAAAATTAGAACTAGAAGTCAAACGAAACGTAAGGCTCGCCCGGTCATTGTGATTAAACCAGTCGAGCCGTTGCAATCGAGTGACGACACGAGGAATGAATTAAAAAATAAATTAGATCCAAAGGTGCACAAAATTAGCAACTTTAAAAACGGTAAAGATGGCTCGATTATTGTGGAGTGTGCAACTCGGGATAATATTGAATCGGTGAAAGAAAACATTGTAAGCAATCTGGGTGAAAAGTATAATGCTGTTATACCGAAACCTAGTAAACCGAAGTTGAAAATAATGGGGATGAGTGATCGATACTCTGAGGAAGTTTTCGTTGACTTATTAAAGAATCAGAATGAGGGCATTCCGGTCGATTATGTTAAAGTTGTTGCCAATTTTGAAAATCCACGCTTCAAGTATAACAAATACAATGTTATAATTGAAGTTGATAAGAACACTTATAGCGGCCTGATGTCAGCCCGTACGGTGAACATTGGTTGGGATAGGTGTTCTGTTTTAGAGGCCTTTAACGTGCTGCGCTGCTTCAACTGTGGAGAATTTGGTCATAAGAGTACGGGATGCGTTAATAAAGAAACATGCTCCAGATGTAATGGAGCACATAGAACATCTGAATGCTCGTCAACTGATTTTAAATGTGTAAATTGTATAAAAAAGAATAGTGAACGCAAAATGAATTTGGACGTAAACCATGCGGCATTTAGTAAGCAGTGTTCAGTATATCGGAGACTGCTAGAATCGAAAAAAGCAACGTTTTGTTGAGTGAATAGCAACTAACAAACGGGAGGCTGTCTGAAATATTATGTTTAAATATAGCTGGGTTGTCTACAAACTTTGTTGCAATGCGACATCTTGTAGAAAACAAACGTCCATTGTTGGTTTTTCTATCAGAAACACATATTGTTAATGCTGATGCATTTGATCAGTATAGCATTCCGGGTTATAAAGTTGCTTTTTGCCTATCTCATTCCAGACATACCGGTGGAGTTGCTATTTACGCCAAAGAATCGATTAAATTCAACGTTCGGTTAAACGAAGCAGTTGATAATAATTGGTTCTTGGGTATATCAGTTGAAAGAGGCATGCAGATGGGAAACTTTGCAGTAGTTTTTACCATTCTCCTAGTTCTAGCGATCGACGATTTTTAGAAATTTTAGAAAACTGGTGGGAGAATTTCGTTGATTTAAGCAAACTTAATGTAATTTCGGGCGATTTCAATATTGATTGGCTCAACGATCAAAATTCGAATCAGTTGAAGCAGTTGGCTGAGTTTTTCAATTTCAAGCAAACGGTTAGTGAGTTTACAAGAATTTCCAGACACAGTAGAACATTGATAGATCACGTGTATTCCAATTTTGATTGGGTTCATTCGTATGTAGAGGCCGATTGTAAAATTTCAGATCATGAGACAATTTCAATTTTGCTGGAGAGTGAACCAAACCGTGAGGAGGATAAAGTTAAAATTATGTGCTGGAAAAGATATTCGAAACAAGCCATGTCTCAACTGGTTTCGAGAAGCCTGGATTTTACGGAATTGAATGGAAATTTGGATAACAAGGCAGCTGTTCTAACTAATGTGTTAAAAGAGTGTACAAATAGTTTAGTTTCTCAAAAGTATATTAATTTAAATAACTCGAACAGCTGGTACTCTTTAGATCTTTTGCGCCTGAAACGTAAAAGGGATAAAAAGTACAAGAAATTTTGCAGAACTAATAGTGAACGTCTTTGGAATCGGTACACACACGCGCGAAATATTTATTCACGAGCGTTGAAAAAGACCAAATGTGAGTACATTTAAAGGAAGATCGATCAACATCAAAACAACAGCAAAGAGTTATGGAAAATCCTAAAGAATTTAACTAAACCTAAACCTAGTTCCTCGCAGTCCATAACTTTTAACGGGGTAGAAGAACAATCTGAGCAAATAATAGCTGAAAAATTGAACAGTTATTTCGTTAACAGTGTGCAACTGATCAATCAAAGTATTGAGCTGGTCAGTGAACCTGCGGAAATAACACAGCCGATTAATATTAACTGTAGATTTGATGGATTTCACCCAATCACTTTTGAACAATTGAAAGATATTTGTTTTTCTTTGGGAAAATCGGCTGGTATCGATAATGTCAATGCAAAAGTGATACAGGATTGCTTTCATGTCATCGGACACGATCTGCTGGACCTTGTAAATGAATCGCTACAAACTGGGCACGTGCCGACAGTTTGGAAGGAATCACTTGTGATTCCTATTCCCAAAGTTACTGGAACGGATAAAGCCGAAGAGTACCGCCCCATTAACATGTTGCACACATTAGAGAAAATTTTAGAACTTGTTGTTAAGGGCCAGCTGATGAGTTATTTGAATAATAATAATTTGCTAATTCCGGAGCAATCGGGATACCGAGAGGGACACTCTTGCGAAACCGCTTTGAATCTAGTGTTAGCAAAATGGAAA
Organism: Topomyia yanbarensis; assembly: GCF_030247195.1. Lineage (NCBI taxonomy): Eukaryota > Metazoa > Arthropoda > Insecta > Diptera > Culicidae > Topomyia > Topomyia yanbarensis. Next base: position 52,618,241 of record NC_080672.1, read on the forward strand.
GAGAAAATCGAGGTTAAAGAGACTATTTTTGCTGTATTTTTGGATCTGAAACGCGCTTTTGAGACAATTTCGAGACCATTACTTTTGAAAACTTTAGAGCGATTTGGTATCGGAGGGATAGCGCATAAGTGGTTTGAAAACTATTTATGTGATAGAACTCAGAAAACTAGTTTTAACGATTTTGTATCTAGTCCTCTCGGCAATCCTTTTGGAGTGCCGCAAGGTAGTGTCTTAGGTCCTATTTTATTTATTATGTATATAAATGACATGAGGCGAGTTTTACGATTTTGTGACTTAAATTTGTTTGCTAACGACACTGTTCTGTTCATTGCAGCTAAGTATATAGATGAAGCCGTGGTGCATTTGAACGAAGATTTGCATTCCCTTGCGCGTTGGTTAAAATTTAAACAATTAAAGTTAAATGTTGCTAAAACTAAATATATGATCATCTCTTCGGCTAATACTAGGCCTGACGTTAACGTTGAAATAAATGGTGAGACTATTGATCGCGTTAGTGAATTAAAATATCTTGGAATAATCATTGATGACAAGTTAACCTTTAAGTCTCACATCGACAATGTCATCAAAAAGATTGCTAAAAAGTATGGTATATTGTGTCGTCTGAAAAATGATTTAACAATTAGTAGTAAAATTTTATTATATAAATCTATTGTTTCACCACATATTGACTTCTGCCCATCCATTTTGTTTCTTGCCAATCAAACACAAATATTGAGATTACAGCGATTGCAAAATAGAATCATGCGATTAATTTTAAAATGTAACAGATACACTTCCTCTAGTTTCATGCTAAGCGCATTACAATGGCTCTCTGTGAAGCAAAGAATTTATTACTTAACAATGGTGTTCATTTTTAAAATTATTAATGGAATGCTGCCTCGATATTTGTGTGATCGAATTGAAAGAGGAAGCGATGTGCATAGGTACAACACTAGAAACGCGTCGGATCCAAGAACACCAAACTTTTTATTTAGTAGATCACAGAACTCCTTGTTGTACAAAGGAATAAGTTTTTTTCAATTCGATGCCTAGGCATATTAAACGTGCAGCAACATTAGCGGAGTTCAAAACACTATGTATTCCACACGTAAAATCTGCTTTGTAGACAGATTTTTTGAATTTTTATATTTTGGAGTTATTTGAATAACTATGTAATACCACGAAGATTGTATTTTTTTTCTCTTCTATTATTTGCATTTAGTCACACTAAGTTATTATATTCGCTATGATGATGATGGATTTTTGTTACTTGTTTATGAAAGTTATTAAAAAATAATGAGATGTCTACAAAAGTCTGAGCCACGCGCGCGCTAAACAGATAGAGACTAACTTGAAATCGAACATGGTGACCAGCACTAAAAGCTCATCGGGTTGAATCGAAGCTTTTAGACTTTTGTTGTGATCAGGGTCTGATTTGATGATGGAGTTGTGTTGACTTTGCTCGACAATAGAGTTAAGTTCGGTTATTGCTGCGATAGTGGTAATAACGGAGTTAGCTCGTTGAGTATGGGGCTTGATGACTCCTTCTGATAACTACTAGATATCGGGTTCAATTCCTGATCAATCAAGGATGTTCTCGGATAGGAGTATCCCTTGATTGCCTTGGGTTAATGGTAGGAAACTTTCAATAAAGGGGTCTGATGTGGATGATATAACTCGACCGGACTCTGCACTGCCACTAGGCTCGTCACTGCTCACCTTAGCAGGTGGTAGTACCGATGTCTTGGTCAGGCGGGAGGAGTCTTACAGAGAATTATCGGAAATGGAAGCTATTGGGTTCAATTCCCGATTCTATCAAGTATCTTCCCGGAATGGAAATTTTCTTGATGGACCCTAGTTGTTGGCGGAATATTCGAAATGTATCTGGTTACGTTCTTTTGAAGGAAAGCTATGTCTGCAAATTGAACCAGTCCGTTTCTTTTTGTTAACTGGTTTTGTTATGGATCAAAATATTAATTATCTTTTAGATAAATCGTTCAGCTCACACCTTTGTGGGGGTATGAGGTGGGACCGTCATCATCAACTTAAAAGACTACTCGGGACTAAAATATCACGATTGCGTGAATGGAATTCTGAAAATCGTGATAAAGATTCTGAAACTATGAACATAAATCACATTACTCACACAAAAATAGTGACTAGTATCCTAAAATCATGAGCATAAATCACTCTACTCATGACTAAAATACCACGAAATAGCAATTATAAAAATCGTGACTAAGATCTAAAATCCGACTAGGAGAAAAATCCGATAGCAAACTGATGAATAAAGTGTCACGGTAACTTGATGAGAAATCACAAAAATCGTAAATGAGCTCCTGCAATCATGAACATCGTTTAACTGTCATTTGTGTATTCCCAAATTGTGACCAAAGATGACAACAAAAACTAAACATGTCCAGGGAACAAACACAGTAACCCTACCAAATAATCGAATGTAACGCCATATTTGACGCGAACACACGCGTTTCTGGGAACACAAATAATTTATTAGGTTTATTATTCATAATTTCAGGAACTTTTTCGTAAATTCATAATGAACGGATTTTTTCCGTGCACACTCTTGAAAAAAGCTACATATTTAATGTCACCGTGGACGTGTCCCTTTAATTTTATGCACCTCATGAGTCTGCTGGTGGCTAGACGTCCAGCGTATCCTAAACTCTTGAATCGCGCGCGTATTCCAGCACAATTTTTAATCGAATATCTGTCCTTACTCTCAATCTCCCGCCTTTAGTATTGCTTGAATGGTCCTACGAGGGGCGATAGTGTAATGAAATAACATCTAACCTCATTGTGTCTGTCCAAGTCGATGATCCACATTCAATTTTGATACGCGGTAAATAATGTTCTGGAAAAAATTCAATTCGATGCCACTGCAAAAGTGGCATTCCCGAAGTAAACGAATCACATCAATTAATCATCGACATATCGTCTCACCGAACCGTGCACCAGAAGTTTCAATTTACCGCCCATTCTGCCGCACCACCAGACCAGCAAAGGGCGAAAGGTAATCAAATAACAGCCGCTTGCACTTGAGCGGAGATGCAAGATATGTCGCGGATGCTGAAAGCCAAAATGAGTGATGGTAATGATATCTTTTCAGTGAACACTCCTGCAGGGGTTGTTGTAGACGTGCTGCGCCTTTGCGGCTCTGCTCTGGCTGGGCAACATCGAAGATGGTACGACAATCGGTTGCGTGCGTCGTAACCACTCGCATAACTGACGTAACGGCGTAGAACTTCTACAGCCTCTTCGTCGAACATGCAAGTCTAGCTAGTGGTGGTATAGTAAACAAGATGCAACCACCTCCGCTAACCGACTGACAGATGCGGTGCAAATCTACTGGTGCTACTCGATGGATGACAAATATTCCAGTGAAACGAAGGAAGAATTGTAACGGAAATGATGAAAAATGATTTTCTAGTCTCGAGAAACGGATCTTGAATTGATACCTTCCTGTGAAGTCAGTGCCGGATTTATGGGGAGTCGTATGCCGATACCCTGTGATTGAAATTAGTATGACTTTGCTGGCTATTGCAGTAGATCACGAAGAGCTACCGGAACAAAGACAATTTTTTACAATTTAGTAAGTTTCATATCTCAGTGAAGTAAAAACCCGATGAGAATTTCTTGAAAATGTAATGAGTATTATAAATGTACATTTATTTATTTATTCATTTATTTGTTTATTTATTAATTAATTAATTTATTTATTTATTTATTTATTTATTTATTTATTTATTTATTTATTTATTTATTTATTTATTTATTTATTTATTTATTTATTTATTTATTTATTTATTTATTTATTTATTTATTTATTTATTTATTTACTTCTTTATTTGTTTATTAATTTATTCACTTATTCATTTATATTCTTCGTTCTTTTTAATAAACCGAGCCTAATAAAATATTCTTCTTTAAATTCTAGATATAACCCTTTCTAATTATTTAGCTTAAATTTCCCTTAAGGGGGTCTGACAGTGCAACATAAAAAAAATATTTTTGCATATTTCGAATCAGTAAGATAAGAAAAATATGCCCAAGAAACGATTTACTGAAATTCAACTTGGTTTGTCTGCTAGAGCCCATCAAACTTCCAACTATCAATTGTCATATGAGGCTGTCAAAATACTAAATACTAAAATCGGAAGTAGACAATATCGGAGGCTGATAAAATCGGGTCTTCAATGTATTGTTAACACAAAACTGGAACTGGATTTGATATCACAAATATAAAAGCGTATTTTCAAAATCAAATGTACTTAGTTTTTTACAAAGCTCACTTTAAAGATTTTGTGAAAATAACGTGAAATCGTATGTTTTTAATGAGCATTTTGAAAGCATCTGAAATGCTCGTGAATCTTAAAGAACAGAAATTATTCTTAGCAATAGCATATCTCCTAAAACCACCCCTGAAAGTAAACCAAACCATGAAACTCAATTCCTGGCTCAAATAACTAAATGGCTACTTCGTTAAAAAATACTTGGAAAATCCAATTTACCCAGACGGCCACCAAACACATTTTCCAGCTGACACACATTACCCATACACTAACAGAGCGTTTGCTGCTTCGAGATGCAACCAATCGAGAACATAAATTCAATTTCAGCGTCCAGTCACCAGAAGAATCGAATCCAACTGCTGATAGATGAATTGCTAATTAAAGGAACAGAAATTTCGCCATCCCATCCCTACTACGGTAGGAGGCAAAAGTCACCGCTCAAGCATCCCCCGAACCGATAACTCTTGTCGAGCTCTGTTCAGGTAGAACAATTTCCCAACCCTTCTTAATCTATGTAGAGTTTCCCTTTTCATTCGATTAAAGCACCACTGAGCTGAGAGCACAGCAAAAAGACGAATCCGTCCAGAGCAGCTGTTGTAGTAGTGTAGGGTCCCTTTTCTCCATCGGAATCTTTTATTCTTATTTTCGAGGAGTACTTTTCGTGCTTCCATATCAGACCTTTCAGAACCGGGTTTTAGAGCATACAGTGTCAAGCATTATGTCTGCTGGGAGCGGTCGCTTTTACTCGGTGCGAAACAATGCTCCTTCTAAAATCCACTCGTGCGACAAAAAGAAACGAACACTTCGTTAGGGTTAAGATGGAAGCGCTCAATTTCCTACTTGGGTGAATGAGGAATAAAACTAGTCAGCCACCCACCCACACCCACCACTTCGGGGCGTTTGAGATCGCACACAAAAAGAGCAGCTCCCGACAGGATGACGACGACGACAACGACGGTACTATACGGTACCGTACATACTATAGACGCCAATAAAGGGGATTCCCTGGCTAGTGGTGCTGCTGCCGGTAAGAAGCCACTTCCAACGCCCCGGAACACCGTGGAGGTGGAAAAGAGTACTACTGTCGCGCTTGGAATCCAAATTTTGATATGAATTACATCGGGATCAATCGGAAGGATGGAACAGTGTTTGCTTACGCTATACAGGTGTATCTGAAGAGGTGAATTTTGAAATTGAGCTTCCTCTTTGTAGTTGGGCGTTGGAATGGGATTAGATGAGCCCTGGGAATGACAAGTACAGGTGTTATGCCTAATCAAATTTTGTCAGTCACGACGATTTCTACTGATCCGTAATTAGTATATTTAAATTTTTAGTAGACTTGGAAGACACACGAAATAAAAGATTTTTATTTTTGTATTCGCTTCGTTTATTTGACAAGGAACGCTTGCGTTAGCTTAGCAGTGCTAATTTATTTACATTTAAATTACTTAAAGCCAAAGGATTACAGTTTCAAAATATTTTAAAATTGAACACTTCCAAAGTTTCAACACCCGTTTCAATTTTTTTGGCCGAATTTTTACTCAATTTTTAAAACGTTTATATCTGGATAAAGTACGGTACCATTACAACTTAAAGTTACCAATTTTTGCATTTTATATTTTAAATTTCTTAAGACAAGAAGACTACAATATTTTTTAAAAGTATATTTAAAAAGTAAAGAGCAACATTTTAAGACTATCTTCAAGATTAGATCAATTTCTAGACTATCTCAACTAAGAGTGAAGTTCAATGTACGTGGGGAATTAATCACTAAGACTAGAGGGAGGGGGGGTGGTGTGATGAGTGAATAAATATACTATAAATACACCTTAGTTTAAATTTTTAGGGGTATGAAAAAGTAATTGAGAATTAATGGAGGGCGATAAGTGGAATCAAATTCTCTTTTTCTAACAACGGCCTATTTACTTAAAAGAGACATTTTCATGGGGGTTTGATTTCAACAACAGTAATACATAGGAAAGAGAGGGTGTACAAAAATGACAGAGAAGAGACTAATCAAGCTTGCAATTTATGGCAGATTGTCGACGGTACGACTTGTACTTCCAAGACAGTACGCAGCACGGACGTTGGGTAGTATTCCTCACACTCTAGGGTAACAATTATTAGCTGAGACCTGGCGGAACTATACTCGGTGCACGCCCAGACAATGTACTCGATGTCGTGATAGCATTCTCCACAAGCGCAGACACCACTATCCACGAGCCCAATACGCCGAAGATGTGCATCCAGCGTACGATGGTTTGCCATGAGTCAGGACATCACACGAATGAAGTCACGACCAACATCCATTCCCTTGAACCAATTTTTCGTCGATACCTGACGGACTATCCTTAGGGATTATCGAATGTAGCCTATTTCCCCATTGTTCCATGAAGTTTTCCAACTTTCGAGGATTCCCTGATGAGTAATACTGAAAAATTCGTTGAAACAAATTGGTCTTTCATAAATGTCATCTTCTAAAGCACCCACCTTAGCTAACGAGTCCACCTTCTCATTGTCCGGAATGGAGCAATGAGAAGGGACCCATACCAAGGTAATCTGGCAAGATTTTGCTGATAGGGACCATTCATAAATTAAGTGAAGCAATTGCCAAAAATTGACTAACCCCTCCCCCCATGTAACAAATTGTGACAAATTTCTCTATACCTCCCCCTATTACGTAACAAAATCCTTGAAAAATTTTTTTCTTCAAATCAGTAACGCGGTCCCAGCAAAGGTCACCCGATAGGAATTTGATTGGGGGTATATTTTTTTACCATATCTCGCAAATAATACTGAATGCAAACGCTTTCATTAAAGTATTTTCACCGGCTGGAGTAAACGGTCTCTAAAATATCCAACCCCGTACTGCAGCAGATCCTCGCATGTCAAACTCTCATCATTGACGACGCCTTTAGACTCTACCCTACCTGCTAGAATATATACATAATAGTCCCGCGTAAACCGCTCGCTGCAAGTAATATCGTTTACCTAATTTGAATTAGTCACCTGACCTTGTCTGACCGGATCTTCGTTGTTTTGGTCACAGCCGAGTACCGTTCTGTCAGGTTTTCTGAAATCTGTAGCAGATTCAGCGATTTTGTTTTGGGCCGAAAGAGGACCACAAAGGGACCCCGCGAGAGCTCTGGATATTGCTTGGGTCGGGGGGAGTTTTACGAGTCGTCCGAGGAGGGAGCAATCAACACCGTGAACGCAGATGGGAAAAAGCAGTGTATTTGTTAAAAAAGATAGAGATCGCTTATCTTCACATTTGCTTCTCACGATGCACTAATCCAGCTTATAGCTGGCTATTGTTTAATACTCACTGCGCGAACAAAAGGGCTTGAAAAAAAGATGGGTGGGTAATGTCAGAGACACAACCGGAGTGAAGTAGAATACACTTTAGACCGGTAAATTTTTAATTTAATGTTTTAATTGCCGCAAGGTTCTACTGTATCGATTTTGTTGGCTATTTTCGGCAAATTTGAGACTAAGAGAAACGAAAGCAATGAAATTGAAAGACGGATAGGTATTCTAGAGCGAATCAGTTATAAACTTAGAACGGAAAACTAGAACTAGGCAGGCTCATATGGGCATGATCGAAAGGAAAATGTGAAGAATTCTTTGCCTTATGCAGAGTAGGAGTTGGGCGTTGCACCCTAGGCCGTTTTCCGTTCTAAGTTTATAACTGATTCGCTCTAGAATACCTATCCGTCTTTCAATTTCATTGCTTTCGTTTCTCTTAGTCTCAAATTTGCCGAAAATAGCCAACAAAATCGATACACATTCATAGTTTATTTGGAGTATTTTTGGAACTATCAAGTTGACAATTTGCAACATTCTTTGAAAATATTGTTGAACTTTTATGAATGAAGGCACGAAAACGAGCGTTTGACCGTCGTCCTACTACCAGCATCAGAGAAGTAGCAGATCAGCATTTTTCGCTACATGGCCTGTACCAAAAAAACCGCTCGTAAGTCCACCGGAAGAAAGGCTCCCCGCAAGCAGTTGGCAATGAAGGCAGTGTAAGAGTGCCCCAGTCACGATTGGCGTTAAGAAGCCTCATCGCTACCGAACAGAAACTATCGCCCTGCGAAAAATTTACAGCTATCAAAAATCGAGCGGGCCTAAATTGTGACCCAAAATAAACCACAAACCAACAAGTTCTTTTCAGGACCAGCTAATTATAAAGTATTATTATTATAAATGAAATTTTCAATTGCCTTACAACCTCCTTCCCCCTATCCTCCCGGCTTGAATTACTATCAATCTTGATGATGCTGTGCGGCGGGGGCACTAGTTTTTATTATAGTGGAAAATTTAGGTTTGCGCGTTTTTCCCAAAAGATTTTAGCTGTGCTGTTTTCAAGGAAGTTGTAGTTGAATTCAAAATAAAATAGTTTATTTCTATTGTCAGAGATGGACCTTCCAACGAAAACTAGTCTGGCTCGCTTGGAATCGAATTGTACGGACCAACCACTGCTTTCACAAAATCTGTTATTTTCAGTAATTTTACATTCTACACAACTAGTCACAACTATTTCCAATCAGCGCAAAAATCGAAGGTTTTCATTCAGTACAACAGCAGATTTTCACTTTTAGAAAAACAGGCAACATTCTGGCCGAAAATTTTGAAACGGAGCACCTATATCGAAACGTTCGATTTTTGTAAATTGAATCATTACACTAACCTGTCTACAAATCACACAAATAACTTTTTTATTTTGTGCCATTCTACTTGAAAGCGACGATATTGTTCACACGTGGCTCACTTACCATCCAACGCTCTTGACAAGCCACTTTCTGATGCTTGTAATAACAAAACTTCAATTTCATTCTTTGTCGATAAATTGATGGCCCTGAAAAGGGCCTTTTGTTTGGGCAGTGTTCGAAATTTACTTGGTTCTGGTGTATATGGTAACAGTTTTGGTGCCATCGAAGACGGCGTGCTTGGCCAACTCTTCTGACAGCAGCAAACGGACAGCGGTGTGAATTTTGCGGGAGATGCTGCAAACGAACTGCTGCATGCTGATGCTTGAAACGAACTGAGCGTGAGCAACAGCATGCTGAGTTTTTATACCTGACTACAGCACAATGTAAGCTCGTCCTTTTTTGTGTTGTCCTCAATATGTGTTATTCGTAGCTCCACCCCTTCGTTGGTCGACCACATATTTTTGATAAAGAACAAAATTGAAATTGTGTTTCCAATACGGAAGTTATCGAACATTCAGGGTAAAAAGAGTAATGTAATACGGCACCTTGGTAAAATGTTTGAGAATTGAAACCTTTTTTGAATGCTTACTAGGCGAAACTTTAAACAAACACACAAATGATAACTTTTTATTTTGTGTCATTCTACGTGAAATCTACGATATTGTTCACAAGCAGCTCGCTTGCCATCGAACGCTCTTGGCAAGCTACTTTCGGATGCTTGTAATAACAAAATTTCAATTCGATTCTTTGTTGATAAATGGCCCGTACCAAACAGACCGCTCGTAAGTCCACCGGAGGAAAGCCTCCCCGCAAGCAGTAAGCAACGAAGGCCGTGTAAAAGTGCACCAGTCACGGTTGGCGTTAGGAAGCCTCATCACTACTGAACAGAAACAGTCGCCCTGTGAGAAATTCACAGCTATCAGCAATCGAGCAGGCCTAAATTGTGACCCAAAATAAACCACAAACCAACAAGTTCTTTTCAGGACCAGCCAATTATATTCCAGTAAGATATAAATGAAATTTTCGTTTTCCATTGCCTTACAACCTCTTTCCTCCCGGCTTGAATTACTATCAATCTTGATGATGCTGTGCGGTGGGGGCACAGGCAGTTTCCATTATAGTGGAAAATTTAGGCTTGCGCGTTTTTCCCAAAAGTTTGTTAGCTGTGCTGTTTTCAAGAAGTTGTAGTTGAATTCAAAATAAAAGTTTACTTCTATTGTCAGAGGTGGATCTTCCAACGAAAACTAGTCTGGCTCGCTTGGAATTGAATTGTACGGACCAACCACAGCTTTCACAAAATCCGTTATTTTCAGTAATTGTACATTCTACAGATTTAGTCACAACTATTTCCAATCAGCGCAAAAATCGAAGGTTTTCATTCAATACAACAGCAGACTTTCACGTTTGAAAAAACAGGCAGCATTCTGGCCGAAAATTTTGAAACGGAGCACTTATATCGAAATGTTAGAAAACGTTCGATTTTTGTCAATTGAATCATTACACTAAACTGTTTATAAATCACAAATAACTTTTGATTTTGTGCCATTCTACGTGAAAGCGACGGTATTCGGTATTGTTCACAAGTGGCTCACTTACCATCCAACGCTCTTGACAAGCCACTTTATGATGCTTGTAATAACAAAACTTCAATTTCATTCTTTGTCGATAAATTGATGGCCCTGAAAAGGGCCTTTTGTTTGGGCAGTGTTCGAAATTTACTTGGAGCTGGTGTATATGGTAACAGTTTTGGTGCCATCTGAGACGGCGTGCTTGACCAACTCTTCTGACAGCAGCAAACGGACGGCAGTTTGAATTTTGCGGGAGATGCTGCAAACGAACTGCTGCATGCTGATGCTGGAAACGAACTGAGCGTGAGCAACAGCATGCTGAGTTTTTATACCTGACTACAGCACAATGTAAGCTCGTCCTTTTTTGTGTTGTCCTCAATATGTGTTCTTCGAAGCTCCACCCCTTCGTTGGTTGACCACATATTTTTGATAAAGAACAAAATTGAAATTGTGTTTCCAATACGGAGATTATCGAACACTCAGGGTAAAGAGAGTAATGTAATACGGCACATTGGTAAAATGTTTGAGAATTGAAACCTTTTTTGAATGCGCCTAGTAAAAATGTTTTCCACTTCACTCCAGTTTGTTTCTGACCATATTTGCAATTTGCGTACTGAAATAAATCATAATTTTGGGTTTAACCCAAATTGCTCTCCAGGGAGAAACAGTCCACGAAACAGAAAATGCAAACTTATTCTTTGAAATGAGTTTGGTGGCTCTGAAAAGGGCCTTTTTATAATGATACAAGTGAGTTCTACCTTTTCAACTTCCAAATCCATACAAAGTGCGTCCCTGCCGCTTCAGAGTATAGACGACATTCATTGAGATTTTGCACTTGGCGTGTTCAGTATAGGTCACGGCATCTCGGATGACATTTTCTTGCACACCATCAGCATTCGTAGATTAAATCGGAAATGCATTTTACACCACCACGACGAGCCAGACGCCGACTGGCAGATTTGGTGATTCCCTGGATTTTATCACGAAGAACCTGGCGATGACGCTTGGTAGGGAACGCAAACATGATACCACTCATTGTACCGTCCGGACGAGCATGTTGCTCGTGTGGTAAGCGAGCACCCACTGATACAAAACAAGCTCGCGTGACCTGTATATATAACATTCCCGTATGTAATGAAACGCTTACATGCTCCTTTTTGACGGCTCTGTGTGGGATATGCTGGCAAATTGCATATTTTCCTCGCTGTTTCCGAAGGATTTTCTAAAAATCCTTGTTTTGGTTTATTTATAGTAGTCGCACTAATTCCGAAATTTAATACGAAATACGTGCACAAATTTCCGATCAGATAGTGCAAAAATATTACGATTTCGTCCAGTACAACGGAAGATATTCGCATTTCAAACCTGGGAAAATTTCTCAACTGAAATTTTTGAAACGGGACCCCATATTGAAACGTTAGAAGTATTCTACTTCAATAAAACACAAAGCGAAACCGATACAAAGCGTATAATCACATCCGCGTCGCACAGTGGTCGGAAATTGAAAAAACTTTGAATAAATTAATAACTCCTCGTGGTTACGTTATAGAAGTATAGTCTCTGCTGCAAAGTTGATGCTTAGTATCTAGGCCTTTATGTGGTTGCATCAAAGTAGTTCGCAACTCGGCCGCTATGGCGGTGCTCCACCTAACTTTTTAATGAGGCCTGATAGAAGGATGGTGTCTTCGAAGAAGTTTTAGGCACTGCTATTCTGAGCAACTCTTCCGAAGGTATTAACAATACAGGTATTGAAAGTTTTGAGATAACGAGCTATTTTTGAAAAATTATTTAAATAGGGTAAGGTGGGGTAAATCCGACCTAGCAAATAGTTTTGGCTGTAAAATGCTCACTTTACATCGGATAAAGTCGTTTTATATACCAAATTAAAGGTTGGACTCCTGGGCAACTTTCTATATATATATATATATATATATATATATATATATATATATATATATATATATATATATATATATATATATATATATATATATATATATATATATATATATATATATATATATATATATATATATATATATATATATATATATATATATATATATATATATATATATATATATATATATATATATATATATATACAGTATTTTATTCGGATCTTGGGAATATTTTGAGATACAAGCTTTTAACGAAAATGTTCATTTTTGCTGTTTTCAAAAATGGTGGGGTAAACTCGACCCCCTTTTTTCTGGTTGATTTAGTGCAGATATTACCCAAATTTTATGGTATTTCAATGATAAATCAATGAATGTTGTGTTATTGAATTGTAACATGAAGAAAATGGAGTTCAATGTCAATCTTGGAATGCTAAAATCACGAGCAGAAGCACGTAATGATATTCCCATTTGCATCGGAGCAATTGCTTGACGAATACTATAATCATCACGTTTTTGTGTCTTTCGTTTGTAATTATGAACCGTTTTTCATAAAAATAATATAAAATAACAATAAAAATATATTTCAATTTGATAAATAAACATTTTCTTACCAAAAAAGCGGTCGGATTTTCCCCACTATTTAGAGGTCGGATTTGCCCCACCGTGTCATGTTTCATTACGATGCAATTAAAAAAAAGTTATGAAAAAGGTTGAACCAAATTCATCTACGCACTTTGTAGGACTTTATTCAAAGAATTTAAATCCACTTACATTTTTTATGCAATCACTTTAACAATCAGAAATATCCTATAGGTAATAATGCACAAAAGTCAAATCAAAAGTTGTAAAAACACACTTTTTGTCGTTTGAGCATCTCAATGTAGCTGTCATGTCACCATTATGATTATTTTCGATGCTCTACACGACACCATTGATATTAGTTCGCGTAGTGCTTCTGATTTTCGGAAACATAGGGAGGTCGGGTTTAGCCAACGGTCGGATTTGCCCCACCTTACCCTATGTAGTTGATTTTTACTCATAACCAACATAGCTGTAGCTATAGTATACCTTTATTCTACTTTTTTCTCCTTATATCCTAGAGAATAATTTACTGTGCCTTTTATGCCACTTAAACCCAAATCAAGTTGAAAGAAAGCCTATTTTCTAACAGAATTTATAAAATTAGAAGAAAACCGAATATTTCTTTACTCCAGCTCCATCCAGCCCAATTTCTGTTTGAAGTAGCATCTTTGGGCTTGCTAGCAACTAACTAAGACATATTGGCTTGCGGTATCTCATGTGCGACATTCAAAATGAAAAACATGTTTAAAAAAGGAAATAATTGAAGTGCAAATAAACACCCTATTAGAACCACGATCATTGTTTGCTTTTCGTTTGACCCTCTTAGAACACATCTATACGCTGGAAAGTTAATCAATAAGCTTAGAGTACCACGAGTTGATTGTATGTGATGTATGAAAGTGAAACATACCGAAACAATTAAAAACACGAACAGTATTTATTTTGCTTCTGCGGTATAGACAAAGCGAAACACGGGTAGATTTGGTGACTGGTAGCGGTGGAGCAGTTTTTAGATGAGAAGATAGCAGATGTAGCTCGTAATTCTCGTTTAAAAATATAAAATCAAAAAGATCTTCAATTGAAATAAGTTTATCTCGTCCAAGAAAAACTGAGACAATTTTTCTAATCGTAACTTTTATGCAGGTTTTTTTGGGAAAGCAATGACGCGCGTAATGCAGGGATCGGTTTTGTAGTAATTAGGAATCAGACGCATATAAAACAACTGCATGTACAGAAGGCAACCGACTGCTGGTGCTACATTGAAGTGATTTGATTTCTTTATTTCGCACATCACATAACAGTTGGGTTCATGTGGACATCTCAAGTATCTTTTGTGAGGTTCAAAATTACCGTTCTATCTTAATACAATGTATTTTATGGGAAAATTACTTTAACATGCTACAAAAATACAATGAATATCCCTTTGGAATTATCGTTAATTCAAGTCCGTCTACCTTCTCATCTCGCCTAGAATCTAAGCTACAAATCGTTGCACAATAGATACACGGAAAACATTAGCCTCACTGTAGACGAATTATGTTGCAATTCATTTTTTTAAAATGTCTTGTAAGATCGGCTACTCTTAAAATAAAACAATTACTAAAATTACAGATGGTGCTCAATCTGGCAGAAGCTAACACCCTGGGAATGCATCGAATCAAACATTAACCAAGTACAGTCATTTGTTTAGCAGAGGAACGAACAACACACTAACGAATGCGGCAACGTTAACTACAACATCCCCTTATATAAAGACAACGGCTCTAGAGAGGTGCGCTTACTTGATTTATCTCCGCACACTCCTAGTGATTATTAAATTTATGTCAAGATACGTAGAAGTCCTTAAGTTTTTTTTTCTGTGGTGAGAATGTTTCCGAACAAACCAATTCCTTTATACAAAATCATTTTAAGCAAATCAATCGAAAATAGAACGTTTAATCAGACAACACTGGTCATGGACCCAGGACAGATTGCTATGTGCAAATTTTGCAAGAAGACACTGCACCACGGAAAACATTGTGTAAAAGCAGCTAGGAAAAGTCAGCTACTACTACAACTGTAAACAGCACTTTGTTATCTTATGCCAAAACACAAACGGTTGCAATACCAATATCTACAATCTGACAGGAACAAAAATTCACTTCTCAAAAATCGCACCCAGTATCTCTAAGCCAATAAGCAGTACAACCAACTATGCAGCGAATGCAGATGAGGATAGATATGTTCGTCAATGAACTCGCATTCCAATTTGATGCTCAATGGCTTTCTTCCAACATACTTTGAATTGGCATCTCAAGATTTTCTGGTGTATTCCGTCAATTCAGGCAATAAAAACTCGGTTTTCTTACTTTGTACATAACGTAACCGCCAAAAAATAATGAAATTTAAACGGCTTGTAAATCAATACGAATGTAAACATACAAACAAATACAAATATGTTAATACGGAATGCTCTGATGATTTTTCAAGGACACATTTTATAACCCAGGTACACCGATAAAGGTACACTGTCAAAGTGACAGTGTACTTTGATGAAATAGTGCCAAAATTGGCTGCACTGATTAAATTGTTGTTGAATTTTTGACATTTGAAATTGTTTTCGTCCGGTGCTGAAGAATATTATTAATATTTGAGATTGGACGGAATTTCAATCATATTTTATCTGCTGTAACGTTATAAATTAAGATGTTTTTACCTCTACAAATTGTGAGCCAAAAAAAGTTACTGCTTTTGGATGGGACCTTGGCGTATTTAATTTGTATTTGATACAAAGCTTGAATCAAAAATTTAATTGAATATTAAGTTGAGCTCGATGCACTCAATGGGAGCATCAAAAAGCATATGATTTTACAATTTCGATTGTGAAATATTACATGTCAATTTATTTTACAGCAACATTGGATTAAGAATACATTAAAGTGTATTGATATCCCGTTTAATGAAACTGTAATCTTCAATCAACGTGTAAAATTATAATAAAATTCGTTGAAGAAAGCACGACAAATTGTGTGTATTTGTAGTGGAGCTTAATTCTACATTTTTATTTATGCTCCAAATATAAAAATAAATTTATAAGAAAATAAATTTAAAATCACAAAATATTTTTTTGTGTAGCTAATATTCTTAAGAACGTTAGTTTAAACAAACGTCGGCCCCGGCTGACGCCCCCTTAACGGGCCTAATCACACACCGCACCGAGATTAAAAAATACCCGAACTGTCTGAGAGTCACGGTACGAATGGAGCTGCCAAGCATTTTGAATCTAAACCTGGCACTTTTACGAAAATAGTCTTGTCTCTAATGAGTAAAAGTCTAAGAAAAATCTGTCGTAGGATATTTTGCAATAAAACCACTTCCATGCTTACAATTTTTTGTTTGGTTGTTGAACATTTCGTCAACATTTCATTGAAGTGCTCTTTGAATTCGAGACAACGACGAGTGGTCACAGTCGATTTACAACCGGGCCACCGGTCATGAAACTCTGCTGCTGTCTGAGCCAGCGCAAAACGAACCACAACACAGTGCTTTTATCCTGTGTGCATTGTCTTGAGAACAAAGGAAACCATACGATTTACTTTTAACTCTGCCAAGTTAGAGCAATAAACGAGCAAAGTGAACAACAGCTAGTGTATCTAGAACAAAAGAACCATAGTATTTACTCTTACGATCATGAGTGAATTTGATGAAAGAGCGCTGCTTCGACTTAACACCGCGGTTTTTGGTTTCAGATTTTGTTCTACACGACCGAGTTTCCGTGATGTGGAACATTTTTTGAACGTGAACATGAAGCTTAGGCTTAAGGATATCACCTACCTTCAGTATCATCACCTGCGCAGTGCAGTATTGATATGACCAAGAAAAATGATTTTCTTTACAGAACAACCTAAAACACGTCATTGAAAGGGACAGTGTTGAAATGAAGACCCCAGTGTGCATAGATAATGACAATATAGAAGTGAGGCTATATGAGTTGTCACCGCGAACTCCCCATGAATCAATTACAAAATACATATCGCAATTCGGAGAAGTGGAATCCGTTAAACCTGACACTTGGCGAATTTTTTTTCCCGGGGATTTCTAACGGTGTTCTTGTGCAGAAGACGCTGAGGAGAATGCATCGCATCCGATTGCCCACACATCTTCGGCAAACCAACCCGAACCAACTCAGACTTCAATACCATTACCAGAACCAGAGTTAAAAATAATTGATGCTCTTTTTTGACGACTGAAAAAGAATCTGATGCGGCTCGTGGTGAATAGGAAAAATATTCATTCAAAAATCCATGTTAATCATTCAGTTCAATATATTACAACAATATTCATTTCACTAATTATGAAGGAAAATATTTTCAAAACTTGGTAAAGGATATAAAACATTAATTATCGTTGATTACACTGTGCCAGGGCCTATTTTGGTGCGTTTGATTCGTTGCTACGCGTTCGCTTCGTGCAATAATCGGAGACGAATGAAAACCTGCATTGAATGTATGGGCAGTTTGCTCGTTTGACGTTTTCAGTTGCGTCACACGGTGTCTCTGGTAGAAAATATTCAAACAAAAAAATCAGTATCGCTAAACTTCTTACTAAACAAAGGTTAGATGCTCCTCTCATCTGAACATAACTTTGGAATGTTCTATCGGGGGATCTAGAACATTTATTTTTTTTTTTTAAACATTTGGACGATGATTTTTAGGTAATTTTTTTAATGTGTAGCTCAAAACAGATATCTCCCATTTTAGGAGGTTTAATCAGTGAGCACAGTGTCAGATTTTTCTTCGAAATATATTTTTGCTCGGGGTTTCTATGTAACTGATATTACATTCAAAATTCTAACATTGTTCTATGGATTCTTCGTACAATTTTATCTCAATTAGATTTGTTTTCGTTTTTAGTTTCGTTGAAAGTTACGAGTTTAATCACGATCGAAAGACTCTCCCTTTAGAAACACATCAAATCAGTGGTCCACATATTATTAAAAAATAATATTTTCCTCAAAATCATTTCATGTTCTGTTTTGTAGTCAACGAGAAAATGTTTGGAAGCATCAGGGTGTTATCTGTTTTTTGAAATTGTATATTTGTTCAAAGTAGCAATTCTATTATAGGAAATATGGGAAAGTTGAAATTTTAAAATTCACTTTATCAAGTACTTTGATATGATTGATCGACGAAACAAAGGATCTAAATACATCAAAGAATGGTCAAATGATGTGAGAAATCCGAAAATTATATAATTTTGAATAATAAAATGGTCGAAACAGAATCCCAAGAAAAAAAGACTCTAATAATATACAATATAAACAAAATAGTATTGTTTCGCGGATTTGAAGAATTTCTAAAAAGTTATGATAACAGGTTTATGACCCTAAGTTAGCCCAAAAACTCTTCTGTCTTTTCACAACTCGATAGATGCGAAAAATTGTAACGTTTTTATGTAATAGTATTTTCAAGGCCAAATACAATAATAATATAGTGTATTCATCGCAAAATCCAAAGAGAAAGTATTCAAAATTTCAACCAATTTCGGAAGGTTAATTCACAACGATAGATTTATCTCACTTACCATTGAAGTAGGAAGCATATATTAGGAAGTAGGAAGCAGATACTAGGCCAATGTTCTTATAACATATGTACTAACAAAAACTGTAATCATTCAAGTCGACATACATAAAAATGACTTCTCGATCAAAGGGATGCTCGTTTGTGAAAAAAATTCTCTAAATTTAAATATCAAACAAAAGGTACGTAAACATAACTATGTAATTGAATTCAACGAACAACAATACAAACAAATACATCATAAACTGAAAATTTATTTTGTGATACCAATTATTCATAAAGGTTGAAAAATGTTAGTTTTTCAGATCGATGTACAAATGAGTAAAACTATCCATATTATATAAACATAGGTATTTATTTTGCTAAAATAAAAAAGTTCTGGACCCTTAAGAAGAACAATTAAAAACTTGTCTCTTTTAAAAGAAAAGTAAGTTTCCGGATAGTGAGTACATCAGTGATATTGATTTGTTTGTGGTAATATTGTTCTACCAAAGACAAAAAATATACCGGGTCAAAATATTATTCAAATTTAAAATGTGAATTAACGCGAAATTGGCTAAATGTCATTGGTGTCTTCAGAGGTATTAATTAACGTAAAAATTTCCTCCTTCTAATACTGAATGTCTAAAGATTGACCCCTCTAAAAGTGAGATTCTTCTGGGAGCTATTCATTGAAACGCAGTCTTCAAAAATTATCATCAAAGCGTTAAAAAAATTATCGTTCTAGACCCCCCGATAGAACATTTCAAATTTAGTCTCAAACGAAAGAGAAGTATCTAAGCTTTCGATTAGAGAGTACTTCAGCGATACTGATTTTTTTGTATAAATATTGTTCTACCAGAGACACCGTGCGTCACTGAATATTGAGACTGAATACGACTGACTATGATCAATTTTCATTCACTGAATTTGAACATTTGTAACTTTAACTGCACAAACAGTTACCAATTTTGTGGCAGCTATTCGGGCCATAATAACAACTGCAAAATCAGTATCCTTCAGAATCAACTGCTAGAACCATCGGCGAGGAAGTTAATACCAATGACAGCTGCTTTACGTTCGTGACCCGTAAGGGTTATAGTAAAGAAGATCCATAAATGATGATGACATTGACGGCAACAAGAGAAAATCAATCGACCCACAAGATGCACTAGGTGAGCAGACAAATGTTTCTTAGCTGTGAAAGAAGGTCTCCCCCGGCTACGTGGACGTGACCTAATACACAATAATATTTATTTTCATAGTTTTAATTTTCATTATTTTACTTATTTTTATTTTTGCATATTGTAATAATTTAATGGACCCACGGATCCGTTAAGTTACCGCAGTGAGCCGTGTCAAATAAAAAAGAGAGGTAACAAGCACTAAATCGTGTAGGTAAGTGCTAGATTTTGTCGTCGCCCATATACACGAAAATCCTGACGCCAACACTCGCAAAGTGTGCTTGATTGTAATAATTATGCAAAACGATATGAGATTCCTGATATGATGGAACTGAATAAAATAAATTTTTATAAGCTTCATATACACATACCAACGAGGAAATAAACAACGTGGAAGACGGTTCAACAACCATAACTCTCAAGACGAAATAAATCGATTAGTTCAAACAAAGCAACAAGACAATAGCAGCGACGATACCATGGGCTCTAAAAAGCGGCGATATTGAGCGATACTTTCATCCTTGCTGAAAAGGACATCAGTGTGGTACAGAAATTCCATAGATTCCAGTGATTCGTTGATTTCAATGATCTCATCGATTTCAGAATTCTAAAATTTTAGTACAGGAACCTTGAAACTCAACATAAGAAATTCTTGTATTTATACTGGGCTCAGGCCAATTCTTTAATAAGAAGGAATTTCTCTGATTTTATTATTCCCTTGTTAGAACCGGCATTACCTAAAAATATTTGTAAAAAAGATCATTGTTTGGAAATGTTTCTGCCAAGGTACACATATGCGTGAATCACTAGTACCCCAAACTGAGGAGTACGATCTGTTTTTCAATTCACAACCGCAAACAAAACCCAGCCAAAGCTGCACTTTAATCCAAGTCGAATTACGAAGGGCAACATAATATTCATAATTTTTACGAGCACATAACGACTTTTTAAGTACATTCATGAAAACTGCAATGGAAAGTAAATTGTACTCCGATGTGCCCCTGGCTAACTACAGGGAATCGGACAGTCTAGAAGCAGGTGAAAGGAAACGGTGTGGTGCGTTGCGGCGGCACTCATTTCAATGGAGCAAACTTGTTCGCTCTCTTCATGAAAACAATTGTAGCCGCAACAGTGAATGTAATGGGGAGATCGGAAATTTTAATAAGGATTTTTCTACAACTTTCCCCGGTATGTTTCAGTTGCTTCTGCTGAAAGCAGACATACTTTCCGTTTGTTGCAAGGTTTCACCATTCTGTGCCTGGCCGGGAATAAGCGGTTTTCTGTTGTTTCCTTGTTTTGACTCAACTTGACTTGGGCTGGTCCTGGTTCGACCCCGGGGGAAGGCACAGCGAGAGCAGCCAGGCAAGAACCATTAAAACTCGAGATGAGGTATGAAAAAAGTTTTTCGCTTTTTTCCCATTATATGCTGGCTTATTTCATACAGTTCTATTGGCCGGACTTTTAATCAGATTCTACTCGTCTCGGAAGTTTGTGTTTTCATCCACCGAGAGAAGGGATGACCGTTATGCCGAAACTAAAGGTAAACTTTTTCAATATTGCATTCTTGTAGGTTTTAAAAATAAACTTGCTGTTTCTGCTGTATCAGATGTCCGAACATCGCACTAACGGCTGCTGAATAATAACTTTCAAAGACGTTCCTGAACGGCTCAAATCATTTCTCCCAGTAACCTTGTTTGATTTCACTAATCACTATAATCGTTGATTTGGTCGACAATGACTGGGCAGTGCGCCAGCCTCTTGTACCTGAAGGCATAAAATAGACCCCACTTGCGGTCCTTAGCTTCCTGCCCAGTAACTCCTAGCCCTGGCCTCCTTGTGGCGTCGACTGGGATACGAGTAACCTTAGTGAAGATCGGGTAACCAACCTCGGTGGGAACTTTGGTCGTATGCTGGCAGGGAAGGGGGGGGGGGGGGGGGTTACCCTTCTTCGGAAGGTGTAAACCTGTCCTGGTGCCCAGGTGGGACCTTAAGCAGTCCTGGCACGATGGCCCACCGGCGAGACAGGTGGTTGGCGTAGGCCCTATAAGCCGCCCCTTAAAAAACCCACATAACGAACAATACAGAAGAGAATACGACCCAGAACAATCGGCAACGACCCAGGCGACGAATAAAGGATCACGATTGGAAACTCGGAACATGGAACTGCAGATCGCTCGGCTTCGCAGGATGTGACAGGATAATCTACGACGAGCTACACCCCCGCAACTTCGATATCGTGGCGCTGCAGGAACTTTGCTGGACGGGACAGAAGGTGTGGAAAAGCGGGCATCGAGCGGCTACCTTCTACCAGAGCTGTGGTACAACCAACGAGCTGGGAACCGGCTTCATAGTGCTGGGCAAGATGCGCCAACGTGTGATCGGGTGGCAGCCGATCAACGCAAGGATGTGCAAGTTGAGGATCAAAGGCCGTTTCTTCAACTACAGCATCATCAACGTGCACTGCCCACACGAAGGGAGACCCGACGACGAGAAAGAAGCGTTCTACATGCAGCTGGAGCAGACATACGACGGTTGCCCTCTGCGAGACGTGAAAATTGTCATCGGCGACATGAACGCACAGGTAGGAAGGGAGGCAATGTACAGACCGGTGATCGGGCCTAACAGCCTGCATCCCGTATCAAATGACAACGGCCAACGATGTGTGAACTTCGCAGCCTCCCGTGGAATGGTAATCCGAAGCACCTTCTTCCCTCGCAAAGATATCCACAAAGTCACCTGGAGATCACCGGACCAAGTAACAAAAAATCAAATCGACCACGTTCTAATCGACGGTAGATTCTTCTCGGACATCACAAACGTCCGCACTTATCGCAGAGCGAATATAGATTCGGACCACCACCTGGTTGCAATATGCTTGCGCTCAAAACTTTCGATAGTGCATAGCTCTCGTCGAAGCCGAACGCCGCGGCTAAACATCGAGCGGCTACAAGATGGCAGAGTGGCTCAAGAATACGCGCAACAGTTGGAAGTTGCACTACCAACGGAAGAGCAGCTAGGCGCAGTTGCCCTTGAAGATGGCTGGAGAGATATCCGATCCGCCATAGGTAGCACCGCAGCCACTGCACTAGGTACGGTGGGCCCGGACCGAAGAAGCGACTGGCACGACGGCGAATGCGAGCAGTTAGTCGAAGAGAAGAATGCAGCATGGGCGAGAATGCTGCAACACCGCACGAGGGCGAACGAGGCGCGATATAAACAGGCACGGAACAGGCAGAACTCGGTTTTCCGGACCAAAAAGCGCCAGCAGGAAGACCGAGATCGCGAAGCGATGGAGCAGCTGTACCGCGCTAAAGACACACAGAAATTCTACGAGAAGTTGAACCGCTCGCGCAGGGGCCACGTACCACAGGCCGACATGTGCAGAGATACAAACGGGAATCTTCTCACGGACCAGTGTGAGGTGATCCAGAGGTGGCGGCAGCACTACGAAGAACACCTGAACGGCGATGCAGCAGACGACGAGGATGGCACGGTAACGCACCTGGGAGCACGCGCGGAAGACATTACACTACCGGCTCCGGATCTCCAAGAAATCCAGGAGGAGATTAGCCGGCTCAAAAATAATAAAGCCGCTGGGGTTGACCAAATACCAAGCGAGCTACTAAAACACGGTGGCGAGCCACTGGCTAAAGTGCTGCACTGGGTGATTACCAAGATTTGGGAGGAGGAGATTTTACCGGAGGAGTGGATGGAAGGTGTCGTGTGTCCTATCTACAAAAAGGGCGACAAGCTGGATTGCTGTAATTACCAAGCAATCACCCTGCTGAACGCCGCCTACAAGGTACTCTCCCAAATACTATGCCGTCGACTATGACCAATTGCAAGAGAGTTCGTGGGGCAGTACCAGGCGGGTTTCATGAGCGAACGATCTACCACGGACCAGGTGTTCGCTCTTCGTCAAGTACTGCAGAAATGCCGCGAGTACAATGTGCCCACACATCATTTGTTCATCGACTTCAAAGCCGCATACGACACTATCGATCGAGATCAGCTATGGCAGATTATGCACGAGTACGGATTCCCGGACAAACTGACGCGATTAGTGAAGGCGACGATGAATCGGGTGATGTGCGTAGTACGTGTCTCAGGGACGCTCTCGAGTCCCTTCGAATCACGCAGAGGGTTACGGCAAGGTGATGGTCTCTGGTGTCTGTTATTCAACATCGCGCTGGAAGGTGTAATAAGAAGAGCAGGGATCGACACGAGTGGTACGATTTTTACAAAGTCCGTTCAGCTACTTGGCTTCGCCGATGACGTTGATATTATTGCACGAAACTTTGAGAAGATGGAGGAAGCCTACATCAGACTGAAAAGAGAAGCCAAGCGCTTCGGACTTGCCATCAACACGTCGAAGACAAAGTACATGATAGGAAGAGGCTCACGAGAAGAGAATGAGAACCGCCCGCTTCGAGTTTGCATCGGTAGCGACTAAATCGAGGCGGTTGAAGAGTTCGTGTACTTGGGCTCACTGGTGACCGCCGACAATGATACCAGCAGAGAGATTCGTAGACGCATCGTGGCAGGAAATCGTGCTTACTTTGGCCTCCGCAACACACTTCGGTCGAACAGAGTTCGCCGTCGTACGAAGTTGACCATCTACAAGACGCTGATTAGACCGGTAGTTCTCTACGGGCACGAGACCTGGACCATGCTCGTGGAGGACCAACGCGCACTTGGTGTCTTCGAACGGAAAGTGCTGCGTACCATCTACGGTGGAGTGCAGATGGAAAACGGCACATGGAGACGGCGAACTCCGCTAGCGAATGACGGATCTCAATAGTAGCACGTCTGTAATAACATACGTACATGGAACTATTGAGAACCAGAGCTACAGGTCCAAAGCCCTGGTAAAGGAGGATGGTTGTGATGATCCGGGCCGAGATCACCACGTAAAGCAAGGTAGGGCATAACCCCAATTCCAAGGCGTGAAGCGACCCGTGCCGAGGGATGAGTGATCAAGGGGGTGAAAAAGATGCTCGATCGTTAACGGAGCCTGTGGGGTACCTGGGCAACCCCCACAGTAAGCGTCCCTTACCACGCTAATGCGGAGCTCTGGCGTGGCGGACATATATTTCTCGCGCTACTCGTGGGACTTTTCATGGAGCAAAATAAAAATAAAAATAAACAGACGGAGGTGCCAAACCCCTTCGGAGAGGCCCGACAGAGAAACCCAGACAGTGGCCTCCAATAGGGAGGAAAGAGAGAAGGTTAATAGAGGTTCACAGACAGTGGCCTTTACCTTCTACGGAGCAGCCACGTCGATCGGAGCGGCGACCGAGTTCCCCTCGAAGGGAAAGGGAAAGGGCAATCGCAAGACGGCATCGAATGCGAAGCGCCCTAGGAAGTCGCCAGGAGAGGGTGCCAAAACCGACACCACTCGGCGTGCAACCGTCAAGGTCAAACGCCGCCTGGGTGAGGTAAGCGAGGGCGAGAGTGACCTCGCTGTTGAGAGCGATGGTACCAGCAACCCGGCACGACCGGGGCAGGGGGGCTCAAACCCCTGGACGCTGGTTACCAAGAAAAAGCCGGCACCGAAACCGGAGGTACCGCGGCCTGCGAGGAAGGCCAAGGACAGAGGCGAAGCCTTGTGGTTAAAAACCGACAAGGACAAATACGCCGATGTCCTTAAATCGATGAAGGCGGCCGAAAGCCTCTCGGCCCTTGGGCAGGATGTGCGTAGCGTAAGACGCACCAACACGGGAGAGATGCTCCTGGTGCTGAAGCGAGGCGCACAATCAAGTGCAATATATAAGGCCTTGGCTCAAGAGGTCCTTGGCGAGGGCGCCCAAATTAGGTCGCTAGGTGCGGAAACAACTCTCCAGTGCAAGCACTTGGACGAGTTCGCGACCGCAGAAGACGTCGTCGCAGCCGTCAAGGAGCACTGCGGCGTCACAATCGAGCGGGCCTCTGTGCGATTGAGGGACGGACCCTCTGGCACCCAAGTAGCCTACCTCAGGCTACTCAATGCGGATGCCAAAAAGGTAACCGAGAAAGGGAAGCTGAAGATCGGCTGGTCGGTATGCCCTATTAGTATACCCCAGCCGCCTTCAGGAGCAAGCTATGTCGTCGATGCGGCGAGGAGGGGCATAAAGAGCGGGGGTGCACTAAGGCATATAAGTGCCTTATCTGCACCAGCAAGAAGCAAGCCCATAAACATGCTATGGGCGGACCTTCGTGTCCCTTCGGCGAGTTAAATAAGAAGAAGCCGTGAGAGTCACACAGCTAAATCTTAACCATTGTGCAGCAGCCCAACAGCTGCTGTGGCAGTCGGTCTCGGAGTCGAGGACAGATGTCGCCCTCTTATCAGACCCGTACAGTATCCCTGCCGGCAACGGCAATTGGGTGTCGGACGGGTCTGGAATGGTGGCAATCTGTACAACGGGAAGGTTCCCGGTTCAAGAGGTAATACACCCCTCCGCCGAGGGTGTGGCGATTGCCAAGATCAATGGTGTGTTCTATTGCAGCTGCTACGCCCCACCAAGGTGGCCAATAGAACAGTTCTACCAGATGATCGACAGGCTCTCGTCGGACCTCGTGGGCCGGAAACCGGTAGTAATAGCGGGAGACTTCAACGCTTGGGCAGTGGAGTGGGGCAGCCGCTGTACAAATAGCAGGGGTCAAGCGCTAATGGAAGCGTTTGCGAAACTCGATACTGTGCTAGCTAATGATGGCTCCGCTAGTACATTCCGTAGAAACGGAGTGGAGGCGTGGATTGATTTGACCTTTGCCAACCCGAGTCTGGCTCCAGGCATGGAATGGAGGGTAGACGAAGGCTACACCCATAGCGATCATTTAGCAATCCGCTTTAAGATCAACTATGGTGTGCAGCATCCGAGGGCGGGAGATCCCTGTCAGGTACGCGGGTGGAAGTCCAATCACTTCGACAGCGAAGCTTTCACCGCGGCCCTGGGACTGGAGGCCAACACCGACAGTCTAAGCGGGGATGCGCTGGTAGCTGTTCTATCACGCGCGTGCGACGCCACTATGCCGAGAAAAACACTGCCAAGAAACGGTAGATGCCCGGTATACTGGTGGAGTGCCGAGATTGCAGCTCTACGGTCAGCCTGTCTCAGAGCTAGACGTAGGATGCAAAGAGCTCGCACCGAGGATGCAAGAGAGAACCGCCGTGAAACGTTTCGAGCTGCGAAATTAGCCCTTAACAAGGCTATTAAAAGCAGCAAGAGAGCGTGTTTCGACAACCTGTGTGAGAGTGCCAACGCGAATCCGTGGGGTGACGCCTACCGGATTGTGATGGCCAAGACCAAAGGGGGCTCCTCACCCCCTGAACGGTCTCCGGACCGGTTGGCAACGATTATCGAAGTACTCTTCCCGTCTCGAGCCACAAGCCCCTGGCCACCTGCACTACGAGACAGTGCGGGCACGGTCGAAATGGTGGCTCCAGTGACGAACGAAGAACTACTCGCAGTGGCTAAATCCCTAGCAATGAACAAAGCTCCAGGGCCGGATGGAGTCCCGAACAACGCTCTCAAGGCAGCGATCATAGCGAACCCGAACATGTTCAGGCTAGCTATGCAGAGATGCCTTGACGAGTGCCGTTTCCCCGATAGATGGAAAAGGCAGAAACTGGTGCTGTTGCCGAAGCCCGGGAAGCCGCCAGGTGACCCATCGGCGTACAGACCAATCTGTCTGATAGACACGACTGGCAAACTGCTTGAGAGGATCATCCTCAACAGGCTCACCCCGTACGCGGAAGGTACGGACGGTCTGTCAAGCAACCAGTTTGGCTTTCGGAAGGGTAAGTCCACAGTGGACGCTCTCAACTCAGTGATAAATACTGCCGAGATAGCGATCCAACGAAAAAGGCGAGGTATTCGATACTGTGCGTTAGTGACACTTGACGTGAAGAATGCATTCAACAGCGCAAGCTGGGATGCCATCGCGCTCTCGTTACACCGGCTTAGCCTACCGGTGGGTCTGTACCGGATCCTGGAAAGTTACTTCCAAAACCGCGTACTGCTATACGAGACCGATGCCGGTCAGAAAAGGGTTCCGATTACCGCCGGAGTCCCGCAGGGCTCGATCCTAGGCCCGGTGTTATGGAACCTCATGTATGACGGGGTTCTGAGACTGAAGTTCCCTCCTGGGATCAAGATCGTCGGCTTTGCCGACGACGTAACCTTGGAGGTCTACGGGGAGTCAATTCCTGAGGTAGAACTAACCGCAGAACACGCGATTAGCACGGTGGAGGAATGGATGAGCGCGAGAGGCCTGGAGCTCGCTCATCATAAGACGGAGGTAGTTATCGTCAACAACCGTAAGTCGGCACAACATGCAGTTATCCATGTGGGAGAAGTCGCGATCACTTCACAGCGAAGTCTGAAGTCTCTCGGAGTCATTATAGACGACAAGCTGACCTTCGGCAGCCATGTCGACTATACGTGCAAGAGAGCGTCGACTGCTGTTGCGGCACTATCGAGAATGATGTCCAACAGCTCAAAGGTGTGCGCCAGTAGACGTAGGTTACTGGCAGGCGTTGCCGTATCTATCCTCAGGTACGGCGGCCCGTCATGGTCAAGAGCACTGAGGGTAACCAGTTACCTACAGAAACTGGAGAGCACCTACCGCGTGATGTGTCTCAGAGTGATATCTGCCTACCGCACGGTATCACACGATGCATCCTGCGTGATAGCGAGCATGATGCCAGTCGGGCTGGTCATTCGGGAAGATGAGGAGTGCTTTGAGCTACGTGGAAATAGGGGAGCCCGCGAGCGCACCAGGGTGACCTCGGTCGCCAGATGGCAGCGTGAGTGGGACAACTCCTCGAAAGGTAGGTGGACCCACCGGCTGATACCTAGCATATCGAGCTGGGTGGGAAGACCCCATGGGGAAGTTCACTTCCACCTGACACAATTCCTGTCAGGCCATGGCTGTTTCCGTCAGTACCTCCACAGGTTCGGACACGCGGAGGTCCCAGTCTGCCCGGACTGCCCAGGTGTAGATGAAACTGCCGAACACATACTGTTCGTATGTCATCGGTTCGACGTCGAAAGAAGAGCAATGCTTGACGTCTGTGGCTGGGACACAACCCCGGATACCCTTATCCAGCGGATGTGTCAAACGGTGGAGAAGTGGAACGCAGTCTCGGCTGCTACCATCCAGATTGCCAGTAGGCTACAGGTAATCTGGCGAACCGAGCAACAGACGGCGGGCACGGCTAACTAGTGATTGGTTAGTTGGAGCGAAAAAGGCCAAGCGCAAAATAAGAGAGTGAATGGTCTGTTCATGCCGAGGTAGGTTGGCGCAGCGAATGGCAACCGCGTAAGGGGTAAACCCAGCCACCCCGAAGCAAGACAGAAGAGTGAGTGTATAGGCGTATAAGTGGACTGCCTCATGCCAAGACGGGAGGGTCGTAGCGTAGTATGTTGGAACTAAGCTATCGATGCCTCATTAGGGCATTGCAAAAAATTTTTTTTTTTTGAATTCTCAAAGGCCCCCCCTCTCATATTGTGACAAATGTCAAAGTAAGCTCAGATACCAAATTTCACATCATTTGGACAATTTTAGACCCCCGCCCACTTCGCTTGAAATTTTTTGAAATTGGTACTATGGGAAAATATGGAGGAAAAACACATTAAATGCAATAACTTTGGAAGTAGCAATTAGAAAATTACAATTTATACCTCCTTTGAAAGGAAATAATTTTAGTATTTGAATAAAGATATATTTGTTTCTAGAAAAATACGGGAAAGTGGGGTACTGGGTCATTTTGGCCCCAAAATCCCCTATTTTTAATGATTTTTCTGCTCCGTGATGCAAATCATACATATTTTGTAGTTTATCTAATGTGAAAAAATCTCAGAAATCTAACGAAACCCTTTTGACCTTAGTCCGAATACGAGAAGTTGGGGTTATAGGGCTTTTTGTCAGTCATATTAAATTTTATCATTTTCTCATGCATATATCTCTATTATTCTTCAATCAATTTTCATAAAATGTAACTTATTGAACGTGTAAAATTCTGTGGAATAAAACAAAAATAAAAACGTTAAAGGTAAAATTCAGAAACATCAAACTTTTTGATATTTACTCTACAAATCTCATTTTTTTCATTATTTGTCCTAATACCTCAACTTCCCCTATTTTTCCAGGAATGAAACTTTTCTCATGTGATCCCTAAGCAAATTCTACACTAAAAGTAGTAAATTAAATAAGAATTTTGTTGTTAAATGGAGTTAATACGTGCGATTTTATGATAAAAATGTGAAATCGACACTATATGTCAGATAATTTAATGTTCCTGAATTTTACCGGTAACGAATCTATTTTTGTTATAATCCTAAGAATTTTCCACGTTCAACAAGGTATAGTTTATGAAAATTGAGTGGAGAATAATAGAGATATATTCACGAGAAAAGGATGAAGTTTAATATGAATCACAAAAGGCCATTTAACCCCAACTTCTCGTATTCGGACTAAGGTCAAAATGGTTTTGTTCGATTTCTGAGATTTTTTCACATTGTAAAAACTACAAAATATGTATGATTTGCATCACGGAGTAGAAAAATCATTAAAAATAGGGATTTTGGGGCCAAAATGACCCAGTACCCCACTTTCCCGTATTTTTCTAGAAACAAATATATCTTTATTCAAATACTAAAATTATTTCCTTTCAAAGGAGGTATAAATTGTAATTTTCTGATTGCTACTTCCAAAGTTATTGCATTTAATGTGTTTTTCCTCCATATTATCTCATAGTACCAATTTCAAAAAATTTCAAGCGAAGTGGGCGGGGGTCTAAAATTGTCCAAATGATGTGAAATTTGGCATCTGAGCTTACTTTGACATTTGTCACAATATGAGAGAGGGGGCCTTCGAGAATTCAAAAAAAATTTTTTTTTGCAATGCCCTAATGCCTCATGGCGTGGCAGAGGAGTGAAAGGGTGAGCATCCAAGTCAGTCTCACATTGCATGTTAAGGGTGAGCATAAAAGTCAGCCTCACAGGTTGGTAGAGGCTAGCACAAAAGTCAGCCTAGCAAGGAATGAAAAAGGTGAGCACAAAAGTCAGCCTCGCATGGTATGTCAGAAGTGGGGCCTAAGAAAAATGTCCCACATGGGATGCCAGAGGGAGTGACAAAGGTACAATAGAGTGGCACGATTGAGAGTGAATCAGGTGATAGGGTGAGCACCCAAGTCAGCCTCACATGGATGGGTAGGGCGAGCACAAAAGTAAGCCTAGCAAGGAATGAGTAAGGTGAGCACACAAGTCAGCCTCGCATGGAACGTAAAAGGTGAGCACAAAAGTCAGCCTCATGTGGGAGTGTTTGAGAGTGAATCAAAGTGTGATTGAGAGAGCACCCAAGTAAGCCTCATACAGGATGTATGATCGCGCGAGTGAGAGTGAATGAGTACATTGAGTACAGCCATCCCCCCAGAAGTAATACCGAGAGGTAGTTCCTGGGAGGAATGATGGCGGAGCCCAATGGAGTTTAGTCGGTATTAATGGCTGGTCACCATTCGAGTCCGACACGCCCCCAGTGCACCCCGTGTGGTAGATTGGACCCTACCGTTAGCACGTGTACTGGGCTAGGACATAAAGGTCTTCTCCATTGTAAAAAAAAAAAAAAAAAAAAAAAACATGGAGACGGCGAATGAACCATGAGTTGCATCAGCTGTGGGGGGAGCCGCCCATCTGTCATACCGCGAAAATCGGACGACTACGGTGGGCCGGGCACGTAGCCAGAATGTCGGACAATAGCCCGGTGAAAACGGTTCTCAATTGCAATCCGACCGGTACAAGAAGACGTGGCACGCAACGAGCACGATGGATCGACCAGGTGGAAGACGATTTGCGGACCCTTCGAAGACTGCGTGGCTGGCGACGCGCGGTCATGGACCGAGTGGAATGGAGGAATCTTTTGTATACGGCACAGGCCGCTTCGGCCTTAATCTGTTAATAATAATAATATAATCGTTGATTCAAGTGAAAATCGGATATCTACACCACTGTTTGCCAGATTCCTTTTTTCCTAGCTATGCTAAATCGGCAGATAAGAAAATCGTTCCCACATTAAAAGGCACAATCGCTATTAGGTGAATCAAAACATGTTTAAAAAATGGCTCAAAAAAGGGTTAAAATTGGGTCTTTACTGTATAACAGTGTTCTGCTTCTGTTTAACATGTTTGAGAATTCCACATAATACAAGAATGTTCAAAAAAGCTTATTCGTAGCAAAAATACCCATGGCCCCACGAAAAAATTGTACACATAATATAGAACTCAAATTTCAAATATTCTGAAAGATACGGACATTAATCTTGACTTCTTTAATTAAATATAGGGTGTGGGTACGGTCGATTTTTGTAGACAATTTCAATTACACTTTCACGAGGGCAAATTATTGTTTTCTTGAGATTTTATGAAGGTCTCCGTGAATTTTTAATAGGCCGAAGTGTAGTAGAAATTTTTTTTAATTGGCCGAAGTGTAGTAGAAAATACCACTATTGCTTCTGAATCAGTTTAAAATGGTGAAGTGAAAGATGCCACATCCAACCGAAAAAGCATCAAACCTTTGTGAGTTCTCAAAAAGTGCAGCTATCAATTCTGAATGTTTCCGTTTAGAGTAATCCGATGATGGTCTCAGATAAGATGAAGGTTTATTTTTATTTCGATTATAAAGGTTTTAACCTTAAGGTCATTCGCCTCTTCGGGTTAGAAAAATCTCTTATGAAAAATTTCTAACCCTATGTACGGGGTCGGGACTCGAACCCAGGAGCGCTGCGTACAAGGTAATCGATTTTCCAACTACGCTACGCCCACCCCTAAGATAAAGAATGGAATATTCGCCACATCTGCGGATCGCTTGCCAAACACGATTTTTTTAGCGAATTTCGACGTCTTCTTCCACTTCATTTACAATTTTCTTGTGCAAGTTTTGCGTCCATCGTCTGGTTTCCGTTTCTATTCGGTGCCTTCCAAATTTTGTGTACGTGTAGTACAAAAAGCTTCATTGTTTTTTTTTGTTCAAATGAATTGAATCTTGATTCGAAATTTTGGATTAATTTTGGAATTGGTTTAATACAAATTCTGGCAAAATCGCCACTCCGCCAGGTTGTTTCATGCTCTTGATCACACAGCATATGGCACAATGGGCGATTTCAACGTGCTACCGGTCCATCGTTATCCAAGCTAAAGAGTTATAAACAATTAAGTGCGAATGTATTTTTAAATATAGCCTTTGGAATGATTTTATATGATGGACCTATTCTCGGGGCCCCGAAAATCCCGCGGCCTCTGGCCATGGCTCAGTGCTCCCGTGCGTAAAGGCGGTAAGAGTTGTAGCTTAAATAAACGCAAGAAAACAAGGTATTGTATGCACAGGTGAAACGGGAACCTTATTTGTAGGATGAAGCAAGAAATATCACGCATACGGTAGCATTATGCAGGCACGTGTATGTAGCGAAATATTCATAAAATTTCATTACAAACATAACCCGAAATCTATTCGGCTCAACTTGCATCAATCAAATTTGTAATCACGATTCGTCCAACCGACCACCCGCTATTCATTGAGTGGCCTGATTGATATTAATGCTGCTTTGTAATCTTACAGCAAAAAACCAGCTTCGGAGGTCTTATCTGAACACCCGTGCAGATTATAAAAACGTTTCCCTAAGCTCGATTTGTCATTGTAGTTTTCGGCTCGCAATGTTTCGCTTCTGTTTTGTTCTCTTTTGTTTGATAGGAGCAGCTTTGGCAGTGCGTAAGTAAACATTATATTCATTGACATTATTTGATATTGATGGAAACCATTGATGATGATTCCGTGCAGCAACTGCCGATAAGCGCATCGTTGGAGGTTTTCCCGCGGAATCCGGAGAAGCGCCGTGGATGGTTTCGATGCGTAACTCGTTGAACAGCCATTTTTGCGGTGGAACTCTGTTGAATCAACGATTCGTTCTAACAACGGCCGTGTGTATGAGTGGCCGTCTGTCCAGTACCACGATGGCCGTGGTTGGTTCCCGGTTCCTGAACACCGTAGCTGCCCCCTACTATGGTCTGCAGACGATCGTTCATCCGCAGTACAATGCGAATACGTTAGAGTTCAACGTGGCACTATTTCAAACGATTCAGAACGTAGTGTTCACTTCAATCGTGCAACCGATTCAGTTGGGTGCAAATTTTGTAAATGCTGGCAGCCGGGCTCGTATGTACGGTTGGGGTCCTACCGAAACCGGGGGAAGTAATTCTAACGCACTGCAAACCATCAATCTGAATGTGATCGACAACGACATTTGCCGTAGCTCTCTAGGGGCTGACGGAATGCGTGTCGGGGCTTCTTCACTGTGCACATTGACCCGCGAAGGACAGGGACTGTGTACCGTGAGTATTACGAGAGGGAATACGCCGGATGAAGGGATGTTATTAAGCAGATCTCACTTTTTGTTTTAGAATGATGCTGGTGGTGCCTTGGTGTTGGATAATTTAGCCATTGGCGTTGCCTCCTGGAAGATTCCATGTGCCACTGGTCGGCCGGACGTGTTCGTACGTATTTCAACGATACGTGATTGGGTTGTGAGCATTATCTGAGCAAGGAAAACAAGTGGTCGTGATAAAATCGTACGATAACCACAATTGCACCAAAACCTAATAAAAATATTGCTGGAATTGCTGAACTGCAAGAGGTTAAAAATATCTATTTTTGATTTTATTCAAGTTTAATAAAACAACAGTACAAGTGTGTTGCGTTTTAACTATGTGCTTCTAGTATGTAATTGAGGAGCGTTGAATCGATCTGATATAACATGTCTCGTCCACTCACAACCTAAATTCCCGTAGTATATTTGATCCATGCTCGGTGGGCCGGCACACTAGTGTACACATCGGGTTTTCCAGCAGCGCAAGGAACACCCCACGATACTATTCCGACCAGTTCGCTATTGGCGACCAGAGGACTTCCCGAATCTCCCATGCAAGTTCCCTGGCCACTGCGCGAGAACGTGCACAAACTGGTAGTGTGAACTTTTTCCCGGTTCTGGAGGCCATGTCTCAGTTTACATTCGTAATTGTTCAACGTTCTCACTTCCATGAACTGCAGCATGGTGGCCAATCCAGATCCCACGAAGGTTTGTCCCCATCCACTAGCGGTCGCAATTATTCCAGCCGGAATCACATTACCACTCAGCACGACTGGTTGAACGAAAAAACTCATCTCAATCGGGTAAACCGTCTTCAGAAGTGCTAGATCGTTATCCAGTGTGAGCTCGTTAAAGTCCGGGTGTTCGATGATCTGCGCCAGATTGTAACTTACACCGCCGGCCGTGCGATCAACCGACCCAACTACCACCCGAAGCTGGTAAGGTAGATTTCCAATAGTGCAGTGGGCGGCTGTCAGGAGCCATCTGTCGCCGATGATGGCTGCACCGCAAAAGTGGGAATTTTTTAGATTTCGCAGCGACCCCTGGAACGGAAATTGACCACGACCCGCTTGTCGCCCACCAACGATGCGGCCCGATTGGGCTTCTGAAATGATCTGGAATATTATCTGAAATTGAGCTTGGTTAAAGTGGACCTACCATTTCCCAGGGCCGAACTGATAAGGCACACAGCTAATAGGTACTGGAACATGTTTGCTTTGTACTGAGCATTTTGGTTCGATGGCTTGATTTATATATCTGATGCTGGTAGCATTCTGCTTGAGTCGTGTTTGGAAACCCAATCGAAACCAGGTGTGTTAGAGCATGAACTCTGAAAGGTTCTAAAAACATTAAAAAGATCGTGAATTCTGAAATTTACGACGAGTCGATATTACATTTCATTGACATTTGCTGAAAATGTGGAATCAGATCGAGGGCTTTGTTAAACGGTTGCCTATCTAAAGGCTATTTCAAAAAAAAAATGCGCCAAAAATTTACAATACGAGGTTTAGGTTCTAGTACTTCTACAGCATATTTCTTTTATTTCCAGTTCTTGATGAGTCCTTCTCCCCGAAATTTTTCAGAAATAAATTTAAGAAAAAAACATGTTTTTCCGTGACTCTTCACAAATGTGTTTGGTTTGAACACATTAATTAGAGAATGTTGAGGATGATTTCTATTTCGAACAACTAAATCACATCGGTCACGACACGATGCCTATTCAGTATGCTTACATATTGTGTGACTCGTCGGAAGGATAAAAGAAACTGTTACTTTCGTTCTTGCTGTGGTGATATATCGAGATGAGTGAGTCGCAGAAGCAAGACGTGGTGCTTCAGCCAAATACGGAGGCTATTGACTTCCAGCCTTTTCGCATAAGATGCATAAGGCATTCGTGATGTGAAACATTTGCTGAAAGTTGCTGTTCAGGTAATATTGGCGGCAAAAGCTACGTCAAGTATAGCAAAATTAGCAACCAGCACCATCATTGAGGAAATCCACACTCGTGATCCGTAAGGGCAAAGAACAAGGATGAAATCAGATGTTCGCGAACATGAACATGACAGTAACTATGCTGATGACATAGCAGTCTATGGGATAGTAATGAATGACTACCAAGACACTGTTCGTTAGGATAAATATTTTCCAGCTTTGTAAACAGGTCTCCACGCGCAATCGCTAGTCGCTCGGCTGAAATCTGATGGGCAACCAATAACGTTTGATTATTTTTATTGTTTACATCATGGAAATATATAAAAGACCGACAACTCCGTTTAGCTAACGCATTAAACCGAATCGAATAAAAGAATTATATAATAAAAATGTTTTAGGGGAAATTTAAAACAAAAACTTCAAAAATGAACACTTTATCGCTGATGATTGCCACGTTCAACAAATCTTAAATGAACTAGATATTAGCCAGAATTAAGTTAGTTAAATTATACGCAAATTTCCTGTTAACAATTTCGCGAAGAAGGCAATTTTTGTTTCGTGCCATTTTAACGCAAAACTATTTCTATTGACACTACACTTTACGCAGGGCATGCGTTCTGTACTAAAAATACTGCTAATCCGGAAAACCGTGACATTTTTAACAATCGAAGAATAAGCAAGAAAAACATGTAAAAATAAAAAGCCAAAAAATGATAGAACAGCGGTTTTACTGATATGGTCATATACCCACGAATTATATACACTCGTACACTAACCTCGCTGATATGCAGCAACGTACACAGTAGGTGTAGGACTAACTGTCGTAATTTTATTTTTACTTTTCATTGGACGTTAAATGATGCTAAACCACGCACATACTAGTCAATCAATTATAATAAACTTAATTTTTCAACCAGAAGCAGCATTTTAGTCGCTTTCTATGGTTTCCAATTAATGTCTATATAAGATTTGAAAATGACGTGACGATACAATGAGTAGACCATCATAGATTGCAACTAAAATGTTGTAACTGGTTGAATCTATAATTGAATAAGTTGGGATTACTGTTTTTGATAATTGATTAATTTAATTAGATCTCCGGTTAATAAAATGAGTCTTTTTACAGTTTAATGCTGCTAACACGCATAATGCTGCTAGTAAAATTTAGTTTTCTGAGCTAGAGGTCCGAACAAAACCGATTAGTTTAAAAGCATAGTAGAAAGCATGGTGTTATACTTGGTTTTAGAATTTTGGTATTTAGTAAATTGTGATATATGGGAACAGGAAAGGAAGCTATAGCATGATGTAGCATGTTTCTAGTGATGATATTTATTCTCCAGCCCTGAAATGTGTCGATAGATTTGATAGATTCAAATACAATCGCGAATTATATTGCACGCTGTTGAAAAAAAGTTATATTTTTGGTGTCATCGTGGTTATGTTCTGTACACAACCCTTTATTAATTTGCGCATCTTTTTTAAATGATACCAGAATTGTTCAAACTTACCACGGTGTCTTTGTCGAACAACTTTATTCAAAAAAATTCGGCATCTGTAAAACTTCGGGATATGAAAGAATGGACTTTTCCCTTTCATTTGAAAGTAAAATTAAAATATTCTGTCGGGGGGTCTAGAACAACCTTTTATTTTAAAGTTTTTTGATTGAAGTTTTTTAATAAAATAATACGCATTTATGCTACTAATTGATACTACAGACATTCAAAAAATACTAAAAGTAAGAATCTGATGAACAATCTCATTGTCTACAACTTCGTCGAAAGCTATAAATCGTTGTAAAATCACTCGATAAAGTTATTAAAAATTTATCAGTTTTTAGATGCGCGAGGCCTATGGATTAACCCTTTTTTTTTTATTCATTTCGTTTATTTGATAGGCACAAATGCGTTAGCTTGGCGGTGCCAAATTCTTTTGTTTTTACATTTTTTATATTTTAAAACTAGGAGGTTACAATGCTGAAATATTTTTTTAAAAAAGAAAAATTTTACAGCTATCTTAAGACTAGAAATAAGATTCTATATACAAGAGAGGGGACGAAAGATTTTTTTTATGAAAAAATTTTAAAACAAGGAATTCAATAGTAATAATTTTTAGGAAATATTTACAGTTATCTTAAAACTAACAATATAGTTTGGTACATAAAAGGGGGAACAAATATTTATGAGAAAATTCGCAGGTGTTTTAAGACTAGGGATACAATACTATTTACAAGATGGGGGACAATAGTTTTAACAAAGAGGTAAAATTACAACTATCTTAAAACTAGGAATACAGAATACAAATTTGAACTTTTTTAGCGGAGACTTATGCTTGGTCAAGATATTCAGAGGGGGGCTGTAGATGGATTAACCCTTAATTGCATACTGTTGCCATTTGGCAACATACCGAAATAATTGATATAAAGCCTTAACAAGAGGTATATATCGTATGCAACTAAAAAATGAGCACCAAGGAAAAATCAGTTTCATGCATTTATGGGTTAAGAAGTCGATTAACAAGGACTTACAAAAAAAAAATGTTGGGTTTAAATGAACAGTAAATTCAGATAAATTTCAATGTTTACAAAGTCCCATTCTCAGCAGAAAAAAATATATTTTCAGATTCCTCCCGTTCTTGGGCGAAAATGACACTCTATGAACAAGGAGGTGTGGAACGGTGTTAACCAAATTTATTCGATAATCTTATACCTTTTCAAGATGTTTATTAATGTAGTAGCGGCTTTTATCATGCCTTTTTCATTTCTTTTCTCGCTCTAGGGGATAGCTAATGTAAACTAGAATGACTCTTCTTCCTGATCCTATCCTACCTGGTAAAATACAATTGGCTTAAATTAAAAGCTTTATATTTGAATGAACTAAAGTAGACAGTTCGAGTCATTGTAATAAACTACGGATTTTATTGCAACTTTGGGTTGAGAATCCTGTTTGTTCTTATCAACATTAAAAGAAAGATGATTGAAAGAGAAAAAAGCTCTTTGAGTTTTGGATCCATGTTTGTTATCTTTTGGGGTAGATTCATTTCATCATAATGTATAGATGTAGAGTTTTGCTTGTCCTCAAATTTTATTTCCAAATCGAACACAATTCAGATAATCTTAGAAAAAAGAACAAAATCAAGTTTCATAATTTCCTTTAAGAACAAATTCCGGAGTCGTTACTCGTTGACCACGGATCACAACAGAAAACGAACAAGAAATATCAGGCTGGACCATACATTCAGTAAATTCTCAAAGTAATACAAGTCTGTTTATTGAAGATTTCCCTCATAATATGGGATAAGAGCAAAGACCACATATCAAGAAGACAGAGTTGCCAGTTCAGTTCAGAATCTGGAGATATTAACAGCAACACGTCTTTCGGGTAATGGTGATACTTTCTATATCTACTTTTAAATTAAGATCGCTATTTTCGCACAATAGACAAAACCTTTATTTCTAATTTACTATTGCGTTTTCTGTTCAATGTACAGCGATTCCCAAAAATTAACAAACTTGAACATAAATCTCATCGAATTATTTTTCTATCCTTCTTGAAACTGTCAATCAGGATTCTCAATTGAAATCAAATCAAATGACTGAATATCTAATCGAGTTTGATCAAATATAACGTTAAAATTTAGTCCAAATATATCCCACAAGATGCTAATGAGCAAAAAGATTGATTCAAAATTACATCAAGAGTACTCCAGAATGAGTGAAGGAATAAAAAAGAAGAAACAAATATATCTGCGACAGAAAAAAACTGTTTCATTTTGCTGTATTACCCAGCATCTTTCAAAAGAGTTCTAATTTCGTTCAAATTGTATTTACTCTTCTCTATATCTCCTTGCTCCTAAAATATCATTGGTGCGCATAAAACGGTGGAATCTGGAATTATGTTTTTTCCGCTTAAAGGTGGTACTTTGCTAGCATTCAGGTTCTTCTCAGCACACTGTTAAAATAAGGCAAACCATTTTTTTATAAATGAAAATGTTTTTTGGAATGAAGCTTCTTAACCGATAGGCCCCGTGCGAATCTAGAAACTTTG
Organism: Topomyia yanbarensis; assembly: GCF_030247195.1. Classification (NCBI taxonomy): domain Eukaryota; kingdom Metazoa; phylum Arthropoda; class Insecta; order Diptera; family Culicidae; genus Topomyia; species Topomyia yanbarensis. Next base: position 52,658,407 of record NC_080672.1, read on the forward strand.
ATAAAAATTTAATAGCTTTCTCTGGCGATTTTAAATCGCAATGTAGCTTTCTACAAAGTTGTACACAATGAAATTTTCCATCAGATTCTAATTTTTGGTAATATTTGAATGTCTATAGTACTACCTAGGGGCAAAAACGTGAACCAGTTTGATTGAAAACCATAAGTTTTCAAACAAAAAAACTTTAAAATAAAAAGTTGTTCTGGAGCCCCCTACAGAATATTTTAATTTTACTTTCAAATGAAAGCGAAAAGCCCATTCTATCACATGTCGAAGTTTTAGCGATGCCGATTTTTTCGAATAAAATTGATCTACCAAACACACCGTGTTACTGATAGGTGAATTGAATCGATTCTGGACTTCCCAACCACGCTGATGTGATTTGGAGAATCTATCATTTTGAAAAAATACGTTCAAGACACCCAAACTCTGCGTCTAACATGTTCTGAGATATTCAGGATTAAATTGCAACTGATGGTAATACCCTTGCAGTGTTGTCGGAAACAATAACTTTTTGTGAGTAATTTGAACCTTCTATTTTAAAAGGCGGTGACCAGCTTTTTCCATCCGCGTACATTATCACCTATTTTTATTAATTAGGTGATTCATCAACAGTACTATCTTTGAAAAGTGAACCGCGTTGGCTATGCAGCTTTTTCCGGTCTTATTTTAATGTAAATAATTAAGTAGTCTTCATTTTATTAGATTCCGAATTGCACATATTTTGCCGTATGTTATTTTAAATGTTCTTTGGTTTGAAGGCATTGTAAAGGAAAAGGCCAGTTGAAACCAATCGAACTGACATTTCTTTGAACTGAGCAAACTTATTTCCTTGTTTGTTTAGTGTTTATTTGACCAATTAGGTAACTATCCCACTTGGAATTTAATGTACGTAGCGACTACGCATGGTCTCGTCTGAGTGAAATGATAACTGTATGATCATATATGAGAGTTGAGAATTGACAGTTCGCCAGAAGAATCAAAACCATTAATCAATTTGTGGCAGCCATATCACCACGAAGTACAAATGTTTTATTGTCATATTTATTAGCACACTTTTAGTCCATTAAATCGTCATTCAATTAAATTAATTATTCTCATTTTATTGAGTAATTTCAATTGCTTTGGAGTAGTACATGAACTATATTATTGATTGTCATGTTAACCATGTCTCTTTATGAGTACAAATATATTATAGCGTATTATTGACGTAGAAAGTGACAAAATATTTTCTTTTCGTTCTTATTGTTCCCAAGTTTCGAGTAAGTGAGTAAATTTGTGCAACTCTTTTCCCCATCCTATTAAGGGATTACACGACTGTAGCGCACAGTCACGCGAAATGGCGCACTTTTGTGTGAAAAAACGCCGAATGTGTCACAAAAATCGACCCAAAATCGTTAATTAGAAAAAAAAATAAGCAATAAAAAAATAAAATCCTACGTACGTCGCTAGCGAAATCCATTTTGAATATACAGTGAAAATTTCAAAGCGATCAGAAATCATTTGTTCGAGTTACGTTTCCGGCCGAGTGGTTTCGAGAAAAACGCGGTTAAACTTTTTAGTACACACGGGTTATACATAAGAGATGTTACGGCAGAATTGAAAATTTGAACATTTATGTATTGTTTTCGTATTCCAAAACCAATTTTTTTTTAAATTCTACAGTGGTGTAACCCCTTAATAAAAACTTCTTCCCGTGGGAAACGTAGAGATACAGAGGTATACATAGTCTCCATAACAACGTATGTTACACTAACATTCCTTTCCTTCCACGAAGGCTATATGGACGTGGCGGGCGAGTGTAGAATTCTCGAAACGAGCACATTGAGAAAGGATAGCTGCTCCCAGACCTCATTTGTTGATTATATGTACAATGTTGCTAGGTCACTGACGGAGTAGAAATTACGAATTGTATTGTCATCATGCTCCTGCTCCTGCTCATAATTTGAACCTTCTATCTTATCGCAAAGCTTTCAGAGTCAATTGGGGCCATAAAGGGAACTCAATAAGTGCTGTGCTCGAAAAGGGCATATGGCGATCCACTATAATGCTCCGTTCACTAAAAACAGCCTAATACGAATCAGCAGCGGAACTATATTAATACTTTCACATTATTTTAGTGTTTAGTTATTGTACCACTACTGAAGGCTAACATCGAAATGAGCTGAAAAATTTCATTTTTTTGATCCGATGCCATTTTTTTTTAAAGCTCGAATTTTTCGTTATTAATGCAAGGCATATATGTTACAAAATTTAATACAAAATTACTAAACGCATTTTCGATAAAACATTGAAGGAACTGATAAATTTCAATCAGTACAAGTGAAGATACATTCAAAGGTGTTCACTGCTGTTTTCTGAGGCAATTTGATAAGAAAAGTAAACTGAAAAAAACTGTTGATTATTTTGTAATAAAATTATTTTCTGAAATATAAAAAGAATTGTTTCAAGTCTTTTCAGTAGATCAAACTTTAAAATTTCATGTGTAACAAAACAATTTATTTGATAGCCCAAATTCCTTTAAAAAAGCTGCTTTACTTTCGCACCAGTATTTGAAGTTCAACGTCAGTCCCAAAGAGGTCAAGAGAAACTTTCCAATGCGATAAAAATTGTTATCAATTTCTCTTGAAGTTCAACTATAATCTCGACACCTGACAATCATCCTGCTACAACTTCAAATACCAGAGCATCTTTGCGACGCGATCTGTTTAACCGAAGACAATTAACAGAACACTTGTATCTACCAGACAGATAAGTATTTTTTTCGATGATCGATGACGAGCCACCGATTTTTCATGTAGGAACAGAAGCACCATGATAACGAGTTGGAATTTAAAATGTCAAACAATAGAGTGCGCCAGCACTAGAAATAGGTAAACCACACACATTCATGCAATGTTCTATAGTTCACTTTAGTTCTACTATCTCACTTTTAGGTGGTTACACTGATTGCGGCATGCGGATCAACTGCGGCTATATTAACTGCATGTAACGTGCGAGCCCAGTGTGAGATATTATATGAGTGGGACAATATAATTATAGTTTTCATCAGTTCAGCGCCTCTCAGATTGATGTCAGAGCTACCGCAAATAATTAATCAATTAAGGTTTTAGCATAGAAAAGTCACTGATTTTTAGGTCAAGGTTATTTACAAAAAACAACAATTTCGCCTCAAAAATGAAGTCTGATGTCTGTGGTATCTTAGACGAAGTTATTTAAAATATAGTGTTCTACAACTTTGCTGAAGACATGTACCCTGAAAATAAAATTTAAGGTTTATTTTGCTCGGGTACTCTACTAGTCTAACCAAAAACAATTTTTTTAAAGTTGCAGAATAATATTGTGAACATATCCTACGCAGTGAAGGTGGCTCTAAAATTACACCTAAGACCTCAAATAGGTTTTGTCCCACCTATTTTGGATTGGTCCCACTGTGGGCAAGCTGCAGCTGACGGGAAATAATATGGTCTTTTTGTTTTCATAAGCTGCGTTTCCAGCCAGCTCCGATATTTCGTTGGCTAGATACTCCATAAAGGCCACCTATTAGATGGACACTCCGACACCGCCACGCTTGGCGTAGTAGCCCTTTCTTTTGGTTTTTCTCTTCAATATTCCTCCTTTCCTGTATCCCGACATAGCGAGCGTATGTGCGGTGTAACCTGTACGAATGTAACCCATGAATAATGTCGCACTCGCATACGACCCCCCGGTTTTGTTCTCGATTCAGTTTAAGTTCGAAGTCAAATGGGCTGGTCATCGAATGAAATTAGTTTACTTCAATCGTGAAAGAGGTCGAGCTTTTCACAAAAACTGTTCAAGATTTGCGACTCGGTGCATGTAATTAGCGGGAAGTAATCAGGACTGAGTTTCAGTCAGATGATATAAAATCGGTTTTTCTTGTGCATGTAACATGTTCAATAAAAATTGAAAACTTTTTCAGTCATGTAGTTAAAAAATAAAAAAATTCAATGGGTTCAGCATTTTTTATTAAAAACATAATGTTTCTTCGTCAGAAAAACGTCAATGAATACTGGAGAAGGAGCCCTGGTCAGCCGTACGACGCAACTTAGTCGCGATGCTCTCACAGGAGCGCTGCACGACATTAACGTCCATCTTCCGTATACAATCCCGGATCCTGACGGTCAACTCCTTCGTATCCTTGGCCCACCAACTATTTTTATACGCTAGGGCACTGAGGGAGCTGAAAATATTCTCAATGGAACGGCACTGAGGCAAGGAAATTTCTCAAGACACTCCTCCTGGTACACTTGTTGACTGATGGCCAAACCGCTCGGCTTGAACCATGGCTTTGAAATCTCTGTGTCCGATATGGCGATGTACAGCATAACTTTTTTTTTAAAATTTCTGCTTAAACTTATATTTAACTTCGGGGGGTGTGGCCGACTTGTCGCTGGACTAGAAGCTGTCATTTCCTGGAAGGTGGGTCTTCGAGAGCGGAAAGTCACAAACGACGTCCCGCGGTAGTTTTCGTCATCCACCGGCGCTGCCATTTCACGATCGCTATCTGCTCGTCCGTGTGCTTGGGGGACCGAGTCTTCTTCCGACAGATGGTGTTCTCTATCTTGAGGGTTCGGTGAATCAAGGTATGGGAGCAGGGATATTTTCGGCCGGCGTCACGCAAACTCGTTCCGTCCTTGTTGTCAAACAGCTTTTTCGACGCTTCCTTCGTCTGCTTCGTCATTATCTTCACCGGACGGCCGCTACCAGCCTTCCACTCTACGCTCAGGGATGGTAGGATCCGGTAAACTTTGCTCACAGGCAAGATTTTCGTCTCGAAAGTAGTCTACCGTAACTTTTTTCCACGATGACCATACGTTTCGTAAAACCGTACAACACGCTCACGAAGTGCTTGTGGCTGTTTCGACGCCATCTTCGATTGAACTGACAGCACCCGAAAGAAAAGAAACATGCCACCCATTTCTATGGAGTCCAGAGAGCAATTCTCTTCGAGAGTAAAAAAATTACGCTCTTTACCTTAATTACAGAAAGGTATTGAAATCATTCCCATTTTTTATTGAACACCCGTTATGCGATTTTTGACCCATCGGATATAAAAATATTAGTTAGCGAAGGTAAAAAATTTCAAATTTGATTCTTTGTTGATGGTTTGTTAGCGCTGATAAGGTCTTATTTGTTTTCCAAAGAAAATGTTCTCTGGGTGGTAGATTTTTGTTCCTATTGGCCCCCGTTACTAGCGGCGCTGCACAGAGGAGTAACGGGGGTCTAATCCTGGCCAAAATTATTTTCTGCTTCTTTTGCTGTTATTATACCTTAATATGAACTAAAAATAAACAATAACTAGATTTTCGAACAATTTGACATATATCCACCTACCAGAGCAAAGGTCAATTTTCTATATCCTTTCGAATACTAGTAATTTGGAGGAGATCTTTGTGAATACATTTGTTTTTTCTAGTTGTATGAACAAATGATCAGTGAAAAAGGGAGAGGGGAAGGGACGACTGTGTAGGTTTTCATAGGGATACATTTTTTCCAAGCGTAATATTTGGCGCTACAGCATTTCGGTGTATCTCAAATTAGTAAAATTTTCAATATTTTCAAATCGCTTGGAATTTGTGGATCGGACAAGTCCAGAAGAGTTCTTATGTTTTTTTTTTTGGATAGCTGGAATCTTGTATTGTAATTCTGCTTTAGAAACTTTGCCGGATCTTGGCGTTTAATATAATTCTTTTTTCATTCAAGTTTGGAATAAAATGTTTAAAAAACGTATTTTTGAAAGTTGGTGCAATGCACAGTAACACCACTTTTTTCAGGTAATTTTAGGCTTAGGTTGTACAAATGGGTATTTTCAACTACGTTTGTAATAATATTGTCTTATTTATTACAGTCATCATCACTAGAAAGCGATATTGCTGGATATATAATGAAAATTATTAAAAAACCCCTTTAAAATATCACCATTTTTCATCCATGAAAAAATTCTTTAGCAATTTTTGACATACTTCTAATTTTACCACGTTATTCAGTAGACTCCCAGGTATGTAAAAAAATATAACGAAACTAAAAATCGAGAAAAAAATATTTTGGTTTTTGGCCAGGAATTTGTTCTAATTACTCCTCTGTGCGCTGTACAATCTAATTATTACAGTTAGTCCACGGAGCTGGCTGAATCCAAATAGTCACCTTCTCTTCCGATATTGAAATGTAATCTCAGGCTATTCAACAAGGTTGACTAAAAGAAATCCGACTAAAATCACAATTCTTTTTGTTCAAGATTTATGGCTCGGTGCATGAAATTAACGGTAACTAATCCCAAACTGGCTTCGTTCGGGTGTTTTAACACCCAGTTTCTCGTTGTGTATGCTACATTCTAACCAACCGAAATGAAAATAAATGCCTCTGTCGGGTCTCCTACTACACGAATTCCTGCTGCGTGGTACTCGCATAGTAGAAATCCTATAACTTATGGGATTTCGACTAATTGAGGCTGTGGCCGAATATTTCATCTGTCTTAATATTTAGCACTATACATTCTTTGGAAATGTTTCGGCGCTTACTTAGACCTACAATTAAGAGTAATTGAATATCCAATTAGTTGAGTACTGTGGCCAGAGGTTCTTTAAAAGAGAGTAAATAAATCGAACCGCTCGTCGTGAATGTGATTATATGGAATGGGTTAAACATAAAATATATCGAAACAGTGATCATTTTGAAAGGTGATGTCTTAGGAAAAATTTTCCAGAAAGTCAAGAGCTTCTGAACGGTGGAAATAATAACTCGGAATTGTCACACCAGGCGGCGCTACTACGAATGCTAATATTTAGCTAATGTTAAAATCATTCTTTATCTCAATAAAGTGATTGTTTCGAGGAGTACTGTCTTCAGCAAAGATATTCGAGAAATCAAAGACTGGTCAGATAGTGACAGATTAGTTTAGGATACTCTCACTATGTGGCGCTAGTGAGCGTAACAGCTTACAGTACATTATAGAATATGATACATCTCAAAAGTGTAATAACTTAGAAATATGGGCAAAGTTCTAGAGGAGGTCAAGTGCTCCGCGAGTATGGACAAATCAAATTAAAATAGATCCGCCAGGTGGCGCTAGTGAGTATGTACTATTTTTCCCAATCTATATCTCGAGATAATTATAATTTAGAAGTGTGGTGTCATCGGCAATATTCATCAGCAGGTCGAGCGCTGTCCGACGGCGAATAGATTATTTCAGAATTCAGCCACTAGGCGGCGCTAGGGAGAATACAACTTCCAGTACATGTTACGTGATGTTTGATCACGAAAGCTTAATAATTTAGGAAAATGATGTTTTCTCTAAAGTTTCTTGGGACGACAAGGGCTGTTTGATATTACAATGCAACCCGCTAGGTGACGCTAGTGAGTATACATTTCTTTTATTTCAGTATCTCAAAATAATGGCATAAATTTGCAATATTTTTGTTGGTAAGAGGGTGAAGAGGGTTCAGTGATGAATTGGATCTGTGGTTGAATTTGATCACTGATAAATAACAAGTAGGAATTATCAGCCGTAATTGCAATGTGATTTTCTTTGAAATCAATGATAATTATCTGTTTTCTAATATTTTAAATATGCAGAGCGGTGTCAACGAGTCAAAGTGTTTCAAAGTGTTGCAACTTTCTGGGAATGAGTTTTATGTTAAAGGTCAATTTCTTGGCTGTTATAAATCAATAGTTTTGGGCATTTTCAACGCACATGGGGGTTCCCAGAAAGTTGAAAACTTTTCCATTTTGACGCATTGGCAGACCCCAGATAGTTTTTCGTTTCTAATGGATGTCATACTTACTCCAAAATTTAACACAAAATTGCTGACCATATTTTCGACAAAATGACGAAGAAATTGATTAAATCCATGCAATACAGCAAAAGATATTATATTATAACCTTCCACGACTTTCCTTTCGACATTTTGAAAAAGGGCTTCTACATTCAGTATTAAAAGTTTTTTTTTCTAAGTATGCAGTCAGGGTTCACTATGTCAACATTTCAATTCATTTTAGTGGTAAAAATGCAAACCACTATAACCGAACCATGACCGCATCTAATACAAATTTCCAAGTTTTCATCTTTCAGCTTTTCTTCTGATTTTAGCCTTCTCTGCTACGATCCTTTCTACATGTACAGTCAATTGTTGACTACCGTATTGTATCAGCCTACCGCAGTGAAAATTCGAAGTGTTTGGGCCGCAGCTGGGACTAGTTATATAACAAACCGATTTGCAGTATATCAGTAAGATGCAATAAAGGATCGATAAGAAATGTGCTATTCATTATGTAGTATCAATTTGTCTGCTCTCGGATTTTTTTTCTCGAACCCAATCGACCTCGTCAGTGATCATAAAAACCATTCCAATCTCTCTTTTTTTGCATCATCTTCATAACTATCAAAATGCAGTCATGATAACACACCCCACTGAGCGGATGTTTCTATCGAAGCTAGCAAAGTAAGAGACTACAAACGAAGCTTATCACAGCTGAATCGCAACGATAACCGAAGTCTACTTTTGGATTACCGATAATTTGACTTTATAAAAGGCACGCACTGGTCGTTCGAACGCACCAGACTCTCTCTCAAAATGTACAAGTCCAGTATCCTTATTGTCGGTCTGTGTTTAGCTGTGGTGGCCTCGGCCAGCCGTAAGTATTTCCAGCCACAATCTACAGTCAGCCAGAATCAATCGCTTTGTCCGAACTTTCAGCGAGCTGGCGGGGGCGTATCGCCGGAGGAACCGATGCCGGTGCCGGCCAATTTCCGTACATGGTGTCGTTGCGTGATTCGCAGTTAGTTCACTTCTGCGGCGGAGCAATCCTGAACAACCGATGGATCATCACGGCTGGTTCCTGTGCTGTGGGCCGAGTTCCAGCTGACGTGACAGTGCTGACTGGTAGCCTGAGTCTGACGGAGGGTGGAACCAACCATCAAGCCGATCGGATTGTTATTCATCCTCAGTTCGACGAGTCTACTCTGGTGAATGATGTCGCTGTAATGCGGACGCGAACACCGATCGTTCTGAACGGGGACACTTTTGCTCTTCGGATGGCCAGCAACTATTTGTCGATGGGTTACGGTGCTCTGATTTCCGGATGGGGACGTCAAGCGGTGAGTGTGATAATCATAGGTCATTGAAATAGTTTAATGTAGAAGAATTGGCGTCTGCAGATCGACAGCCCAGAGTTCCCGGATCGGTTGCAATACATCACGACGACTGTGATCACACATACGGAATGCAGCAATCGGTTCGAGCCTCCGTACGATCAGCGAATTGTGGAGAGTGTGATATGTACTGCGAACGTTGAGGGCTTCGGAGCATGTCTGGGAGATGCTGGATCACCGCTGGTTTACAACGGTGAACTGCATGGCGTCGTATCATGGGGAATCCCTTGCGGAATGGGTCATCCGGATGTGCATTCTCGTGTCACCAGCCACAGGCCGTGGGTCCTCGTACACACTATGGTTTGAGAAAGCAAAAAAGAAAAAAAAGATTAGGTAATTGCAACGTTTAGGTCAAAGAGAATAAACGTGTAAATCGAACTGTGCTGGCACTTCGTTATCAGTTAATTTGACCGCTTGTCAGGTCACTTCTGTTGTGACTGGGAAATTCGGTGGCTTGTCATCGATCATCGTAAAATACTTATCTGCCTGGTAGGTACAACTGTTCCGCTAATTGCTTTCGATTGGGTAGTTCGCTGAGTACAGATTGTTTTGTGTGGATGTGAAGTTATTGCAGCCTGATTGTCAGGTGTCGAGATGATATGTAGTTGAAAGTCAAGAGAAATTGATTACAATGGTGCGGGGAGCTTTTCTTGAATTCTTCGGGAATGATTTTTTGATGGTTGGCAGCAATGGTAGATTTTTTACTCAATCTATTTTTTTTTCAATGTAGGGTGATGAGCCTATTTTCACCATACTAAGCAAGGTGCCTCACTAATTCGGTAATTTTTTGCCTTACAATCAATGGAATGCGTAAAAATTGACATGAACCGCTTTGCTTCGTTGTTAAAAACCAATATAATAACACAAATGCGTTGAAAACAGTAAAATTCTCATGTTTGAGCACAATGAAAACTCGAATCGAGTGCCCCTATTGTTGCGCTACCATTTGACTCAATGCGTTGAACAAAGATGGCAGACACTGCTCTAACCAACAGCTTCAAATGGGTAGGGTGATAATAGAAACATGGTGCAAATAGGCTCATCACCCTATCTCATTCCTCATTGCTTTAAAAGAAGAATTTCTAGCTGCTTTAATTTGTATAAAGTTCGATTCAGATGGAAAATAAGGGTAAACATTTTTCCAGTTTGCTGAGCTATTGAAACATTTAATGTTAACCGTTGATTTAAGTGAACTAAGTATAAGGATATTGCCATGGCTGCAGCGGTATTAAAAAAGGATTCCTCCATATTCTGAATGTACGAAACCGACCAACTTTTCTGGGAGCGAGAACTTTTCTGGGAGCGAGAAGGTGTTAGACATGCTCTGATCGAATTTCGCATGAGCTGGTCTCTATTCGATCATAAAATTATATTCTTTCGGTCATCTTGATATCGCCATCAATATGCAAACATATCGTAATCCTAATTATACAAACTGGGACCTTTTTGGAAAACTTGGCGACTAAATTTCATGGATATTTTCCAGCAACTTGTCAATTGGACGACATGGATGACGTCGTAGATACGACAAACTCATTCATGGTAAAGTCCTATGAGAAACTTGTCCACTTCGAACTGTTAAATCGCTTAAGGGAACTCCTTGGTAGAGGGCTGATCTTGAAGGAATGAAGAAGAATATGAGTCGGCGTAAGCGTGATGGCTCAAAGACTTTCAGAACAGCTGGTAGAGCATATCTGCAGAGCGGACTGACTGGCGAAACCTATGCACTAATGTTTCTTGGAAAAGAAGGCAGCAGTGAGTCGCCAATAATAGGAGACAATGCGCTCTAGATCAAGTTTCGGGGATCCGAAGAATCAGAAAGTTTTTTGTTCCGAAGATTCCCACGGAACGTCTGTTAAGGGGTTACACCAATATGGAGCTTTAAAAAAGGGATAGTTCGAAAAAAAATTTTGACTCAATGAAGAAATGAATAAATTATGAAGCACAAAATTTTTGTTTCAAGTAATTTTGTCGCAAGATGATGGCGGTGCATTGTCCATTGAAAAGATATTCATTACAAAATTAAATCTTACGTACGTCGCTGGAGAAATCAATTTTAAATAGTGAAAATTTTAAAACGATGAAAAATCATTTTCTCGAGTTACATTTCCAGTCAGCTTCAACAAGTGGTTTCTAGAAAAACGAAAAATTTTCAGTGTGCTCGAGTTATACATAAGAGGGATACGGCAGGACTGTAAATTTGACCATTTAGATATTATAATCGTCTTCTATTTTTTGGGATATTCTCAACATCGCAACATTTTATTTTCAACACATGAAGATGGCTTTTGGTCACGGTTTTAGGTTTTATTAATTTATTTTGTCTACCGCCTACGTTTCAAAGGTTTGATTGTTTTTAGCCCATTCTATTCCTGCCTTCACGGCCCTGTTCAAAATAGAGATGGCCAGGTTTCAATTTTTCCGATCCCGACCCGAATCCGATAGCTTGAAAATTGAAAAATCCGCCCCCGAGCAGAGCCCAAAATCATAAAATTTGATATATCCGATCCGAACGACCTCAAAAATTTTATAATTAAAAAACCCGAACTCGAGAATAAAAAATTTCTGTGACCCAAATCCGACCCGATCCCGAGAATTTAAAAATTTGATAACCCAAATCTGACCCGAGCCCGAATATTTTAAATTTGACAACTCGGTTCGAACCCGGCTTATTTATAGGGAAAATCAACCACAGATCCTGAATTTTAAGCACTCAAAATTCTAAGCTCATCTACAAATGATAGAATCACTCGAACCTGAAGTAGCCAACCATGTTCAGTTATATCTGCCGATGGCAAAACGAATTACCGGTGAATAGAACATTTATATTTTCTACTATTAAATCGAATCGAATTTGAAATGTTCTGAGAAACTCATAAATTCTCCACATTTTAACCGGAAAGGAGGATAAATCAGTAACTAACTCAAAGGCTGAATGATGACAGTTTCAAACAACATTGCCCGTCATTCTCAATCAAAATTTCTAAAATTTATTTTTGAAACCATTCTTGCAAGGACAATTTTTTTGATCAAGCCAAATCAAACCAAAATTACACAAACCAAGCTATACACCCATTCAAGACACATGCCAGCACTATAAGCAGATGGCACACCTTGCCCAGATGATGCCAAGTTAGACGCATAACTAAAAAACATCGTCCAGCACCCCCAAACCAAAAGCCATCCCCAATCGCGAGGTGGCCAATGCCAATGACGGCGAGTTTATTATGGGTACCATATGTACAAGAGTCAAGGATGAACAAGGGATGGCGAGGACTAACGATGATAACTTTGACGTGAATGACAACATTAGATATTTGAACTATCCTTACGATACCGCTAGCGATCAAATAAATGTTTCCCGCAAAAGTTGGTCCCCACACGCGATAGCGCGATAGCGGCGTACAAGAAATTCGACGGTAATGCTTTAGGCATTTTTTCCAAGGGCCTTTTTTGATAACTGAATCGACCAAAACAAAGTAGACGTATTTTTTAATTACTTCAGTTTTCTTAACAATTTAATCATGCGACAATATATATAAAAATTTTTAAATTTTGGAATTTCCATTAAAAGATAAACTTTTTGCAGTTTATTACCCACAAACCATGTCAACAGATAAAAATGATTTTTGGTTAAATAGGCGTGCAAACAAACTGAACTGTCTATTTGATATGATGAAAAAGTGACAGTGTAATGCAGACCAATCAACAGATAGTGGTTGGGAATCAAATATTGGAATACTTTTTTGCAATTAGAAAATCTTCAAATTTGTGCTATGTAAAATTTTCTGATCCCAATTTTAAAAATCTCAATGTAGTGGATTTTTTAGTGTGTTTCTAAATGCGACTCCGAAAACTTTGAAGATGTCCGAAGAAGTTGTTAAGATATCTTTATTGAGTTATCCATACAAATTAAAGTCGGATTTCCATTCCGGAATCGGGTTTTGACATTCTGGAAGCTCGAAGTGAAGTGAAGTTAGAAGTTCTAGTAAATGTAAACAACTGAACATTCAACATTGCTAGGTTTTCTAGTATATTTACACTGCTCTCGACTTCAATATTTGCTTCTTAGAAGACAAACCCTGGATCCCAAAATCACAGCAAATGAACTCATCATCTGGTTGTGGATTTCAAGGCAGTGTATAGTTCAGGGCAACGAAACGAACAGTGATGCCAGATAATGTTTGAATATGGCTTTCCGACAAGCGAGGCATATTCGGCTTACAAAGAAAGGTATGTCCGTACTTTGCTCTCATACAGAAAATTGTGCATGATCTGTCGCCGGTGAACTAAACAATTCACTCTCACTTATCCATAAATTCCCTGGTGCACTGGTGTCATGCAAAAACAGTAGTCTTGGGTCAGACAGAATCAAACTGATGTTTTTTTTCAAAAATCTGCCATATCCAATAAAGAGTCGATAATTGAGATTATATAAGCAGCAGAGCATTGGTCAACGAGACTGGAGAGAAGTATCAGTGATTGTTATTCATAAACTAGAATAAACAACTTTCGACCACAATTCGTATTGGCCGATTGAAATACTATTCTACTAAGCCTAGACAATGTGCTTAAGGTAACGATTTATTATCAAATCTCATTTTGCCTTTGGCACGTCCTTGAACAAAGATATTCGTGGAATTCCGGATCATCTACGTTCGTGAGAGATTCAAAAACATTTTTGCAAATAACTACAAATGAATTGACTGCGAGAAAATGTTCGTCACGGATCATATAATGGATCACATGATGGTAAACTATGCGTGTGTGGTAAGGCTTATCAAGACAACGAGCGCGTCATTTGGGCATATTCAGAATGTTGTAGTGCATGGTCCCAGTCAGAAAATTCCTTGAGTCTGAGGTATATCTATTGATATTCGTGATACCCTGGCCGGGCGGGATCTGCCGTACATGTCATAGATATATTATTGCTTAGTTATTATTCTAAATTTCATTACTAATAACTGCTCCGATTATATATCTGAAACCCTAAGCGATCAACTTCTATTAACAGTTATGTGTCCAACAAAAAAAACACCTTTAACAGGCCAACGAGGGTACCCGGGTACCCACAAATTGAAATGCTCATAACTATGGCTTCCTTTAACCGATTTGGACACTTTTAGATAGTTTGGATTCAAGAACTCGTCTACTTTTTGATTCTGTACAATAGAACCGGAATAATGGATCTGGTTTTTGGTAATCCGGATTTTCCGGAGTAATGTTCCAGTACAAGGATATGATTTGTAAATTTTAATAATGAACTAGCAATATGAGTATCAAAACTCTTCAAATTGTCTCGGAAATCTGTTTTCTATTGTTACGGGACCCTATGGCAATTTGAAAAATGGAATTGGAATGGAATGGCCACTCACGGCCCCACCGGAACCTGCTCCGGAATGTCCGTTCCGGGGTCAAATCACCAAATGGTTCCAAAACCGCGAGATACAGCCTACTGATGCAATTCAAAGAATTTTGATACCCATATTGCTAGTATTCCATTGAAGTTCGCAAATAGTACCCCAGCACTGGAACCTGCTTCCGGAAACCCGGATTCCCGGGAACCGAATGAAGTAACCCGATGCATTTTTACCAAGTCCAAAAGTGGGTGAGTTTCTGAATTCAAAACGGTCAAAAGTATCGAAATCGGTTGAATATTACCTTAGTTACGGGCATTTTAGTTTTGTGGGTACCCGGGTACCCACGTCGGCCTGTTACGTAGTAAAAAAATTCAGGAGCCCCTCCTCACTCCCACCCTTACTATATCAACAATATTATTTACCCAAAAGCTTGACTTAGTGAAGTTCTAAGATGTCACAAAGTTTCAATTTCCAGCTATGGATAAAACATAGGATTTTAATTAATTGAAACTTAAAAAGGTACCGGGTACCGCGTCGGACACACAACGGTTAACTTAGTGTCCTACACATCATTCATCATCAATTCATTGCCAGCAAGTAGATGCCATACACTTAGACTTCTCCACAGATTTCAACCAAATAAATCACCAGATAGCAATTTCAAAGCTTGACTTGGATTTGGCAGTTCTTTTCTTAATTGGCCTCACTTGTACCTGCCTGGACGTGAAATAGCTGTAAAAATTGATGGCAACGCGACCTCCCCATTTGCTGCAAGATCTGGAGTTCTGCAGGGCAGTCATCTTGGCCCATTCATATTTTTACTCTACATGAATGACGTAGACCATTCGATTAAGTACATCAAACTATCGTATCATATCATCACAACATAGCATAGCATAGCATAGCAAAAACGACCGCACTCATCATGGGGTGCTAATACAGTGAAATCTTTCCATACAATGGTATAGTTCACTGCACACCTGGCCATGGCCATGATTCCATGTTCAAAATCACTTGACTATGATATTATTGTATCCGTTATTTGCCCTGAAGATGAAGGCGTAGGTAGACCTTTGAAACGTAGGTGATAGACAAAATGAAATAATATTTGCTAAAACCTTAACCAAAAGCCATCTTCATCTGTTTTTTATTCTCAACATCCTACAACACAATTAAGGCCAATGAAAAAAGTTCGATTAGTGTGGTTCAAAGGTGGAATATCTGAATTTTGTATTCTGTAGTTATTATCTTGTGCTCAGGCATTGTACTTGTTAAAATTGCTTTCGTACCATCAATCATCAAAATGACCCGAATCTATAAATATTAGCGATAAACTTTATTCAAAATTTATTTCAACATTCACAAATTATGTCTTTAGATTGAATATGATAGCGGAAAGTAAATTGCTGATACCTACGCTCCGATGCGGATATTTTTTATATTATAATGAAGAAGCCACCATCTAAAATTTTGAAATAGTTTCAGTGATCAATTTCCATCTTCTACTGACCCGTTCAAATAATGCCCATTTAAAAACAACCCTTTGTTTTTGTTTAATAGCAACCGAAACCGCCATGTCTGATTTTAAAATGGCTTCAAGCACCAATAAGTGTCATCTATTCACCACCCCTTTTAAATGTCATCGACATCGATACTGTTTCGAAGTTATTTATGGTAAACAGAAACCACCATCTTGGACTTCTTAATGGGTCAAACAAATTGTACAGAGAATCAACAAATGGAGTCTGGCAGTAGCTCTCCATCCTCAATGTGCTCGTTTCAAGAGTTCTATACGTTGAAATACCAATAACGGTGCCAGTCCCGTCCTTACAGTCGTCGGAGAAGGAAAGGAATGTTAGTGTAGCAAAAATTGTTGTGGAGACCGCCTCTCCATGGTTGCCGCGGGAAGGAGTTTTTGATAATAGGGTACGACAAAGAGTTACACAAATGGCGATTCACCTTGATAAATGGTACGATCTATATGACTTTCAGAAGCTTTTTCGTGTGTTTATTGCTCTGGGCAGCCGGTTGCCGAGAATTCGTGATATATCGTTATCGTTTGATGAGATAATTTGGAAATGCTCTAGCTCAGGAGTATTGCTTACATTTAATTGAATTGGTGAAAAATTTTATTATTCCTTGTTTCTTCATTCCAGCGAAGCGCGACAATCCAAGAACAATACAATGTAATGAAAAGCCAAGTGACCTGTACTATATTCTGGCATTTACCAAAATAGATATTCTAATACTTATGTAATTGAAGATTTCGAAACACAAGAGTCATTTATCGTTCATAAACTTTGGAAGTATTATTAGAAATGAAATAAGAATTAAGTATAGGTTACTTCCTCCGCGAACGATTAAGTAAGGTGCCGATTCTTAAGTGATTGTCATTTGTTATTATGCTTACTATACTAACTGAAGTGCATTTCAAACGATTTAGAAAACCATTATCAAAGTACGTGGTTTTTTATGCTAATTACTAAAACGATAGTGGAGACAATGAGAACGAAAATAAACTAAGTTAATTTAAAACAACAATGTGCGCAGAAAATGCAATATATGCAAGACATAGAGAAGAAAAGTTCTGTTTTTGTCATCTTTTACGTCAATAATATGCTATAAAATGTTTATATTCATCAAGAAATGTGGACAACATGACAATCAACAATATAGTACATGTAATCAGTGCTGCATTCGGTAACCGTAAACAGAAAACCTTCCTACACGGTCGCAAGTACTCATATTCGACTCTCTTTCCGTATAAGTTCTCACACTGTGATAGCACCATATTGTGTCAGTCATACTACGCGAGTTGTTATGCGAAAAAAATGTTCTGTCTTTTCGCTCTTTTGTTCACTCAGTTTGACTGAAGCCTCTCGATGACAGTCAGTTTTGAAAATTATTGTCATTACATTAAGCCTAGCAAAGGGAATTTTAAATTCTGCACGATGCAAGTCTTTAATTCAATATTACAGTTCAAATACATTACCTATTAAACAATTGGTTTGGTTGCTAACCGAAAATTGTTTGAGAAATATTGTTTTTCATTTTCCGTCACCGTTTTGATAAGAGTTGCAAGCCACATAAATTGCTCATTTAATGTCATATTTAATCATATAATATTCATTCTGTTTTCTATGGGATTCCCTAATAACATAAAACTAACTTCTGTTTATTCACAGTCTAGAGCACCCAATCACAGTAGGCAGGGTTAAAATGCAAGGAAATTAAAAGAAATATATGTTGTGTTTTGATCATGTTGATGTGTTCGGTTAGTTAAAAATATGCTCTGTCTGTTGATAAATATTTCTGCAGTAAACCAGGTCAAAAAACAACATGCATTACTAACCAATTCAGGAGCATATAAGCTATAAGTATCTTTCAAGTTTAACTATCAGCATGTTCAAGTTTAACTATCAGTATGTTCAAGTTTAACTATCAGTATGTACTATGATTTTGATCGAATTTAAGGCAAGTGCGAAGGGTCAATAAACATATTGGCTAGTGATTGAATCGTATATGGTGATTATTTAGTGAATAAAAACTACGCTTGTTGAATTCGCGTGGTAGACAAAAAGGAAAGAGAAATTATCATTGTGTGTTGTCACTTGACTCGGCTGTCTGCGCCCCGTCATTTTTTTCTCACTCTCCCTCGTCACTGTTGTTGGTACTCACTATGCTCAGTTTCGGTTGCTCAAGTTCTCTCAACTGAAAAAGACGATCATTCCGATTTGTGACTGAAGTTTTGCGTACATTTTGAAGAAAAAGTGATAGTCATGATTTTGTGCAACTCTGCATGTAATAGTCCAAAATATATCAAAGTACTCAATACAATGGGAACAATTAATATAATTGATTGATCACTTAATGGACTAAATGTAAACCAATGCATATGACATTAAAAGATTACTTGTTCGTGCTAATATGACTGGTTTTTGATTCTTCTCGCGAATGGTCAATTCTCAATCCTCAGATATGATTCAACATTCGACTCGGACCAGACCGTGAGTATTTCCCACGCACATTAAATGGCAAGTGGATTAGTTCCCTAATTGGTGAAATAAACTCTAAACCAACAAAGAAATTAGTTTGCTCAGTCCAAAGAAATGTCAGTTCCAGAGTTTACAATTTTCGCATTCGTGAACAGAATAAGGCGATATTTCACCTACTTCGACCAGCAATAAAAAAGCAAACATACGATGTAACATTGTTTGCTCTCTAACTTTTCTCGACAAGACAGCATTGGATCTTATCTTTTCGCGGTATAATATGAGATGATATTTTCGCGCCTAATGTAAAACTGCCGAATAACTAATGGTTTCGTAAAAATTCACAAAAATGAGTAGATACAGATCCTTAGAATGAAAATACTGCAATAATGTGGGGAAATAAATTCTATAATGTAATATATTAATGGTTTTTCTTGAAATTAATTTATCACGAGGTTCGAAGCAGCGAAATTATCAAGCTTCCATACTGCATTGTCAGCAAATTCTCGCAATTTCTTGAAAGGTGAAAAGTTGGGTCGGTGCCTACTAAGGATGAAAAAGCTGTGCGATAAACTGCTTGTCGTGAGAATGAGCGAATATTTTAACCTCTGGTCAGTTCGATTGGTATCAATCGGCAGATGCGTCTACACTTAGCCATCAAATCAAAGAACATTTAAAATTACATTGGACAAAATATGTGCAATTTTGAATATAACAAAATGAAGACTATTTAGATATTTTCCATAAAATAAGATCGGAGAAAAATAGTGGTGGTTCATTTTCCAAAATAGCAGTGTTGATGAATAATCACAAAAAATAGGTGATAAGGGGCCTGGACGAAAATAGTTAACCACCACCTCAAAATGGTTCAATCATAATTATCTGTCTACAAACTGTCCAATCTTCATTTGTTCCACACCAATTTTTCCCAAAATATCGTCAATAGTAAAACAAATTTTTCTAGTATTAATAGGAATAAACTGACGAATCAATTTTCAGTCATAAAATAGCAGAATTTTTCGTGAAAACTAGTAATCTTTATTTCAATTTTGTAAAAAACCCTCAAAAACTCAACGTAAGGGTTAGGTATTTTTTACATAGAATGTATATGCAAAATTTGAAACAAATCGGTTTAGTAGTTTTCGAATGTCAGGTCACACCGCAAATCGTGTTTTTTCCAGAGAAAAGCATCGTCACCGAGTCGCTTGTCAATATATTTGCATGAAAAAATTACAACATGTCATTAAAATGATGCATTATAATGTACCAAAGTTTTGATCAATTCGCGTCACCTAAATTTCTAAAAAAATCACAATGTTTCTATTTTCTTGAGCAATCTTTGCCAATCCATTTGATCTTCTCGTGTAAAAACATCGATACCTTTAATTAGCGTTGTTCAGAATCCAATTTCGGTGCGAGGATACACGGGCAAACACATCCGGGGCACCCAATCCGCACGGAATACCCCAAGATACGATACCTTGCTGAGCGCCACCATGCACCAACGGGCCACCAGAATCACCCATACACATTCCCTGCCCGGACGGACTCAGCGTACAGATTGTGTTGTCAAAGACGCTACCGCGATTAGCGGCCGAGTGACGATTGCGGCAATCAGCCAACGTGATAATGTTAGTGCGCAGCCACTGCAAGTTGTTCGGTACTCCAGCATTAGCTCCTAGACGTCCCCAACCCGAGGCTATGGCGCCGGTTGCTGTGCCGATATTGGAAGCACCCAGACCAATAGGCTGTGCCAGATTGTTGAAACCGATAACCGAGGCAGTCTGTACCAGCGACACATCATTGGCCAGTGTGTTGGCATTGTACGATCCATGGTTAACGATGCGGGAAGAGCTGTGAGAAAATCCACCACTATTCAGCAAATGAGTTCCGACCACGACGCGGGTGTTCGCCAGTGTTCGGCCAACCGTACAATGGGCCGCCGTTAGCACCCAACGATTGTTGATGATCGAAGCACCGCAGAAATGAGAATTTGCGGACGAGCGTAGCGAAACCTGGTACGGAAACTGGCCTGAACCTGCGTTCGAACCTCCGACGATGCGTCCCTCCCATTCGAGGAACTCGACGGGAAGTGCTGAAATATAAGTATCGTGGAATTATTGTTCAACGATGCAACCTTTACTACTTACTGTTGCCCAAAACGGCAGCTGCACCAACTATAACCAGCAGTAAACTTAGGCGGAACATATTTCCTCCGAGAATCTCCTTCAAGTAAATGGATTGTGTTCGAAAACCTCCTTTTATAGCAGAACCAAAGCTTTATCACGTGAAACACAAAGAAACGAATTTTAAACGAATGTGCTAAAAAAATCCGCATCCATCGCCAAATTTATCAACCGATGCAATGAACGATTAGTGAATTAATATAGAACGAGATAATAGATAGGTACAAATTTTCCCTGCCGACTTTTTTATGCGATGCTTTACTGTTGGGAAAAATTTAAAAGAATGTTGTACTAAGGAGAGTTTAAAGTGTGTTTAAAGAAATTTGTGACAATTTGTGACATCGGGGCTGAAAAGTCAGTGTTTCGCGAAATAATTTATTCATGTCCTCTTGCTAGGGACCATTTATAAATTACGTAACGCTTTTAGGGGGAGGGGTACGACAAATTGTGACATGGTGTGACATATGGAGGAGGAGGAGTAGTAAGCTAGATCGTTATGTAACAGGTTTTTACTGAAGAACGAATTTATTTTCAAGGAATTTATTCCGTAATAGGGGAGGGGGGGTAGAGAAATTTGTGAGAATTTATGACAATTTTGGGCAATTTTTGCGTTACGTAATTTATGAATGATCCCCTATGAGATTTTATTCAAATCTTATCGTTGAAAGACCCAAAACTGCTTATCTATGAACAAAAACATACATGCGATTAATTTGACGATTGAGGCTATCATACAAGCAAGGCTAGACACTATAAAAAACTGCAGTCATTACGTCCTGGGATAAGAATGAACGCTACAATCCAATAAGCTTCAATCGGTAGATTAACAGGCAAATTCCTGGTTATTGCACAAAAAAGTAAACAACAAAATACCGGCAAGACCAAGCAATGTGTAATAAACACTGCACAGTGGTCCAGAATGCAGACTCGGTGACGAAGCTTTTCGTAGAACGTCTCTGGAAAAAACACGATTTGCGGTGTTAACTGCAATTCAAAAACAACTTACCGGATTTATTTCAAATTTTGCATTCACATTCTATGTAAAAAATACCTAACAGCTACTCCTGAAAAACATCTAAAGCATATGTTAGCAAATTATGAAAACTGCAAAAGTTATATTACAAATTTGATTGTTCATGAATTGATCCTTGGTAGTATGTTTAAATTGCTTTCATAATGTATCTATTTATTTATTTTTCGTCAAACACATGTAGATTACTAATTGTACTACTTCGTATCCTTGACCCGTCAATTATTTTTGTATACTGGGGCACTGAGGGAGCCGAAAAGATCCTCAATGGGACGGCACTGGGGCAAGTTGGTCGGGTTCCTTTCGTTCGGCACGTTCGGTATCTGCTCAAGATACTCCAGCGTCTTCTTGGCGCAATGGGAAGACGCCTTGACCGGCCAGAAGACGTACTTGCCATCCGCCTGATGCTTCTTTAAGAACGACAGAGGAATTTTCTGGCACAATGGTTAATTGATGGCCAAACCGCTCGGCTTGAACCACGGCTTTGAAATCCCGATATGGCGATGTACAGCATAACTTTTTGACGTAGGGCTACATCTTTGTTTTCGATATGGGGGTGCACTTTGCAAATTCTGCAAAAATGGTATGTAACGAAAAGTGGTCCAATATTAAACGCTTATAATTCAGCCATCTCAAGATAAATTTTAATTTTTTTTTTGTGCATATCGCCCCGAAATACTTCTAAAAATAGATTCCAATAGATAAACCCAAAGAGTTTTAATATCATGGCATTATCATTCGTTATCGAGCACTCAGTCGAGATAGAAGTCTTTTGTCATCGGTCCGTACACTCTATAGCGACAAATAGTGTTAATCCGCGTTCAAGGTTATTGGCACACTCTACGCCTAGTTGAGGTTTCAGTATTTTTCCCTTCTTTTGTGATTCTGTTTCTGAGTACCGTTAGCCGGTCAGTGAAGTGAAGCAGTGTTCTTTTAGTAAGCCGTCTGGATACCGTTACATACACAAGCTAAGTATTAGTTTTCGTTTCCCCTTCTTGGTTGTCTTAATAACGTGCACTGGGCAATAGGCCCGTGCAAAAATGACTTCCCCTGACGGCGGATCATCTCAAGGTGAGATGGACGTCGAAATAAAATCGGCTCCCCGGCTCAAGGTATATCCGAGCTCGGCCACCGGGCCATTTGTGATCTTCTTCCGGACCAAAGAAAAAAAGTGTTTGAATCTGTTGCAGATTTCACGAGTTCTGACGGATCGGTATTCGGCCGTGACAGAAATATCGAAAATTCGCCCTGATAAGCTTCGGGTGGTGGTTAACAGTTCTACTCAGGCAAACGATATTGCTGGCTACGAGCCCTTTACGAAGGAGTACCGGGTTTATATTCCAGCTAGCAGGGTTGAAGTCAGTGGGGTCGTTTCCGATTCGAGTCTGAATTGCGAGGACCTGCTAAAATATGGGACTGGCTGTTTCAAAGACCCCATGCTTAAGCCAGTGAAGATACTGGAATGCAAACGTTTGCATTCAGCATCAGTCGCAGCTGACGGCAAGAAAATATACGTCAACTCAGACTCTTATCGGGTGACCTTCGCCGGCTCTGCCCTGCCCAATTACCTCCTCTTTGACAAGGTTCGTCTACCTGTTCGCCTCTTTGTGCCGCGGGTCATGAACTGTACTAATTGCAAACAATTGGGACACACAGCCTCCCATTGTAGCAATAAAGCCCGCTGTGGGAAATGCGGTGGGAATCATGCGGATGATTCCTGTGGTAGAGATGTCGAAAAGTGTCTCTACTGTGGGGGAAACCCACATGATCTCCCTTCATGTCCCGCGTACAAACAGCGCGAGGAAAATCTTAAGCGTTCCCTTCAGGGACGCTCTAAGCGATCTTTTGCAGAAATGCTTAAGATAGCTACGCCACCTATCTCTACGAACATCTTTACCAACTTGTCTACTGACGAAGGCGACTGTGATGAACCCCAGGAGGGAACATCTTCTGCTGTGCCTAGAAGTAGTAGAAAAAGGAAGAACATTTCTTCTTCCAAGCTTCGTCGTAAAGGCCAGAAGGTGTCTCTTCATGGTCCCCCTAAAATAACTACTCAAGGAAGTACTGGTGCAAAACCGAAGCAAGTCGCTCCCGGTCTCAGTAACCTGAGCTCAGAAAAGGAGTTCCCAGCACTTCCAGGAACATCAAAAACCCCAAGTGTTCCCATATCTCAGCCAGAGAAAGAAAACAGTGCTGGCTTAATAAATTTCTCTGACATTGTGGACCGTATTCTTACAGCGTTAAACATTTCTGACCCCCTTAAAAGTATCTTGATAAGCTTTCTCCCCGCAGTAAAAACATTCTTGATGCAGTTCACTGCGAAATGGCCCCTCCTTTCAGCGATTGTATCCTTCGATGGCTAATTCATCGAACGAGGTCAAGGATTTAATCACTGTTCTACAGTGGAATTGCAGAAGCATTATCCCGAAAATCGATTCGTTTAAAATCTTACTAAATAATTTGAAATGCGATACATTTGCCCTATGCGAGACATGGCTCACTTCAGAAATAACCGTACACTTCCACGATTTTAATATTATTCGCTTGGATCGAGAAGACTCTTACGGAGGAGTACTTTTGGGGATCAAAAAGTGCTATTCTTTCAATCGGATCGACCTCCCCTCGACACCAGGCATTGAAGTTGTCGCTTGCCAAACCAGAATTAAAGGCAAAGAACTTTGCATTGCTTCCACCTACATCCCCCCTAGAGCCTCAGTTAGCCACCGACGGCTTTGCGATATTGCGGAACTCCTCCCCGCACCGAGGCTAGTTTTAGGTGACTTCAACTCCCACGGCACGGCATGGGGTTGCCTTCATGACGATAATCGATCTACCCTACTCCATGAGCTTTGCGACAACTTCAATATGACTATTTTGAATACGGGTGAAATGACACGGATTCCTGCCCCTCCAGCGCGTCCGAGCGCCTTAGACCTGTCCCTCTGCTCGACATCGCTGCGGTTAGATTGCATGTGGAAGGTAGTCTCTGATCCCCACGGCAGCGACCATCTGCCAATCGTAATTAATATTGCTAACGGTTCAGGGCCACCGAATACAATCAATGTTTCGTATGACCTCACACGAAATATTGATTGGAAGAGCTACGCGTCCGTGATATCCGAAAAAGTAGAATCGACACAAGAGCTTCCTCCGGAGGAAGAGTACGGGTTCCTGGCTGGCTTGATTCTCGATACCGCGATTCAAGCTCAGACTAAACGCGTACCAGACGCGAATTCACGCGGGCGTCCTCCCAATCCATGGTGGGACAAAGAGTGCTCAGACGTGTACGCGGAGAAGGCCGCTGCGTATAAGACCTTCCGGGACGACGGGCTGCCAGCTAGCTACCGACAGTACACGATGGCGGAAACGCGCATGAAGAGTTTGATAAAAGCCAAAAAACGTAGCTACTGGCGCCGGTTTGTCGACGGACTAACGAGAGAAACATCGATGAGCACTCTTTGGAGTACGGCCCGACGCTTACGAAACCGAAACAGTACTAATGAGAGCGTGGAATATTCAAACCGTTGGATATTCGATTTTGCCAAGAAGGTTTGTCCGGATTCCGCCCCGGCACAGAAGATCTACCGCGCCGCGTCCCCTCACAATAACGCGAACGAAACACCGTTTTCGATGGTGGAGTTCTCACTTGCTCTCTTATCATGTAACAATAAAGCCCCAGGGCCAGACAGAATCAAATTTAACTTGTTAAAGAATCTGCCAGACTCTGCCAAGAGACGCTTGTTGAATTTATTTAATAAGTTTCTTGAGGGTAATATTGTCCCTCATGACTGGAGGCAAGTGAAGGTCATCGCCATTCAAAAACCAGGAAAACCAGCCTCCGACCACAACTCGTATCGACCGATTGCGATGCTGTCCTGTATCCGAAAGTTGTTCGAGAAAATGATCTTGTTTCGCCTCGATAATTGGGTTGAAGCAAATGGCTTACTGTCAGATACACAATTTGGTTTCCGCAAAGGCAAAGGGACGAACGATTGTCTTGCGTTGCTCTCAACAGAAATTCAAATGGCTTATGCTAGCAAAGAGCAGATGGCATCAGTTTTCCTAGATATAAAGGGGGCTTTTGATTCAGTTTCTATCAAAATTCTTTCTGAGAAGCTGCACCAGCATGGTCTTTCACCGACTCTAAACAACTTTTTGCTAAACTTGCTGTCTGAAAAACATATGCATTTTTCGCATGGTGATTTATCGACATCACGAATTAGCTACATGGGTCTTCCCCAGGGCTCATGTCTAAGCCCCCTTCTCTATAACTTTTACGTGAATGACATTGACGAATGTCTTGTCAATTCCTGCACGCTAAGGCAGCTTGCAGATGACGGTGTGGTCTCTATTACAGGTCCCAAAGCCGTCGATCTGCAAGGACCATTGCAAGATACCTTGGACAATTTGTCTGCTTGGGCCCTCCAGCTAGGTATCGAGTTCTCCACGGAGAAAACTGAGCTAGTCGTATTTTCAAGGAAGCGTGAACCAGCGCAACTACAGCTTCAATTAATGGGTCAAACTATTGCTCAGGTTTCAACTTTCAAATATCTCGGGGTCTGGTTCGACTCTAAAGGAACCTGGGGATGTCACATTAGGTATCTGAAACAGAAGTGCCAACAAAGGATCAACTTTCTCCGTACAATAACCGGAACATGGTGGGGTGCCCACCCAGGAGACCTGATCAGGCTGTACCAAACAACAATATTGTCGGTGATGGAGTACGGGAGTTTCTGTTTCCGCTCCGCTGCGAACATACATTTCATCAAACTAGAGCGAATCCAATATTGTTGTTTGCGTATTGCTTTGGGTTGCATGCACTCGACCCATACGATGAGTCTCGAAGTGCTGGCGGGCGTCCTTCCGCTGAAAAATCGATTTTGGGAACTCTCCTATCGATTGCTCATCCGATGCGATATCTTGAACCCGTTAGTAATTGCAAATTTCGAAAGGCTTGTCGAGCTCAATTCTCAAACCCGATTTATGTCCTTGTACTTCGATTACATGGCACAAAATATCAATCCTTCTTCATACTATCCCAACCGTGTCAATCTCTTTCATGCTTCTGATTCAACTGTATTCTTCGACACATCCATGAAAGACGAGATTCGTGGAATCCCGGATCACATACGTCCGCAAGTGATCCCAAGCATCTTTCATAGTAAATTTCGAGAAGTCGACTGCAACAAGATGTTTTACACCGACGGGTCAAGCCTCGACGGCTCCACTGGCTTCGGTATATTCAATCAAAACCTCACCGCCTCATTCAAACTCAATGATCCTGCTTCAGTTTACGTCGCAGAACTTGCTGCTATTCAGTATACCCTTGGGATCATTGATACTTTGCCCACCGATCATTACTTTATTGTCTCGGATAGCCTCAGCTCAATCGAGGCTCTCCGTTCAATGAAACCTAGAAAGCACATTCCATATTTTCTGGGGAAAATCTGGGAGCGCCTGCGTGCTTTGTCTGTAAGATCGTACAAGATTACCTTAGTTTGGGTTCCCTCGCATTGCTCCATTCCAGGTAATGAAGAAGCGGACTCTTTAGCTAAGGCGGGCGCTTTACAAGGTGACATATATGAAAGACCAATTAGCTTCAGCGAATTTTTCAGTATCACTCATCAGAGAACCCTCGAAAGTTGGCAAACTTCATGGAGCAATGGTGAACTGGGAAGGTGGCTACATTCGATAATCCCTAAGGTATCGACGAAACCTTGGTTCAGAGGGATGGATGTGGGTCGGGATTTCATTCGCGTGATGTCTCGGCTCATGTCCAATCACTACACGCTGGACGCACATCTCCGGCGTATTGGGCTCGTGGATAGCGGTATCTGCGCCTGTGGCGACGGTTATCACGAAATCGAACATGTTGTCTGGGCATGCGCCGAGTACTGTTCTGCCAGATCTCAACTATTCGATTCCCTTCGGGCCCGAGGAAGATCACCCAATGTCCCGGTTCGAGATGTACTAGCAAGCCGCGATATTCTCTACATGTCCCTTATATACACGTTCCTCAAAACCATCAATATCCAAATTTAAATGCCCCTATCTTTTCTCTTATTATTCCCAGAAGTGCCCTCTTCCGCCTACCGTACCCCAACGATGGTTTGATACGACTCCAAGACGAGACAAAACATCTGTCGAATGAACCAACAACACGAGATCTACAGTACAACATCACACACGCAGCGCGGTGTGTTCCCGATCCGTATCTGAGCCGTACTACGAAATCGTCTGGAGGAACCCCTGCCGGCTCGAGGAAAACCGCCCGGCGTCCCAATACTTGATACATCCGTTCGAATCTGTAATCCTGGCCGTTGATTCCTGATGCCGGAAACTGAAAGTTTATATTCCCCCCCCCCCCTGTTCAGCCTTGTCCACCCTCTCTCCCATGTCTCTGATACACAGATGTATGACTTCACCCCTTCTCCCCTTGAATATCTTCCCAAAACTTATGTGCCCCCCTATCTTCTAGTGTTAGTTGATCAATCCGTTCGAATCTGTAATCCTGGCCGTTAATTCCTGATGCCGGAAACTGAAAGTTTATATCTCACCCCCCCCCCCCTTCAGCCTTGTCCGCTCTCCCTCCCATGTCTCTGATACACAGATGTATGACTTCATCCCCTTCTCCCCTTGAATATATTCCCAAAACTTAAGTGCTTAGTTTTAGTTGATCAATATTTAATCCCGTTAAGAAATGCCCAACAGTACCACTACTTTAAAATAGCCCCAATTAATTCCCCTTAATCTTGAACCACTCTTTCTAGTTATTTCTAGTTAATAAGCTTGTAAAATGTTCCGCTTAGTTAATAACTAATTTCTCCTACAATCTTACTATACAAAGAACACACAAAATGACCCGTCCCCCAAATCTTACGAATATTATATTATACCCTCTTTTATATGTATAAGTTAGCTGTAAAGTTTTTTTTTTTTTAGTTTCATTATATAAAACAAAATAATATTGAAATGTGTAACCCCCTAGTTTTAAGAAATTCAAAATGTAAAACAATGAAAAAATGGCACCTTTAAGCTAACGCATACGTGCCTTATCAAATAAACAAACTGAAAAAAAAAAAAAAATCATGGCATTAAAAATTTAAATAATGTGCAACCTAGTCACAATATCGCGCATTTACATACAGAAGATAGCGCTTCCCAAGTCCGACAGGACTTTATGTACCTAGCGCGCTACGCTTCTGAATGACGTCATCATCAACTATTTAAAGAACGGATTTGGCCGGACAAGCTCAGTTGCCTGTTGAGCGGCAGGCGGAGCAGATCACTGCGCTGTGTGTTTTCGCAGCCAGTGTAGCTGTTACACTGGCTGTGGAGGTATGCTACCCAATGCCGTTCAATACGCGACTGAGCTTGTCCGTTCAAACACTATGCATTTTTTGTGTTGTGCTCGTTTCCAGCACACGATTATGTACAATCTCGAGCACAATTATTCGTATACAAAATCGCTTGTACATTTGAGCTCCATTTGCAAACACGGTTAACATAGTGTCGTGGTACTAGTTGTCTATTTTACTCTACCCATCATCATCAGCGTTGACTCATTTTTCTTTGTGTGCTTGGATTCAATGTTTGAGGCGAATGTAGGTATATCTAAATTGTTAGCAAACTTATTCACAGATTTTTCTGTAATATCACAAATTTTTATCTCAATTTTTGGCCACAGATTTTTTTTTTACAGATAACTAATTTTTGGCATTTTGATATAAATTTCACAGATTTTTAGAAATATTGTGATTTTTCACAGATTTCTCGGAAATTTATCAATTTTTTTCCTGTTTCAATTATCACAGATGGTAAAAAGATATTTTTGACCGAAACACAGATTTAAATGTGGCATCCCTGTTTGCTAACGGTTGCTTGCGTAACCTGCATGATAGCAATCTGTGCTTTCGGTGCGCAAAGACGAAAACTTTCTTAGCATCAAATTTACACGGATCGATGGAAAGCACAACGAAGGTTTATTATTTACGTTCGATCAATTCATTGATTCATTTCCACTTCACGTGATTCATTTCCACTCAGCCTATCCTGTTTTGATTCTGCTAGTAGGTATATACTACAAAGCCTATTTATGAATGAATACACTGTCACGCGAAAAACCGTTGCAAAAACGCGTCTAAGATATATAAAATTGTTTTCGATTCTTGTATATTTATAGTTGCGATATATGATTAAGACCACCTCATTCGCTACATTTGTATACGTACTTTAGGAAAGTTACGATATTGGCAAAATATAACTAGAAAGCTTGGTCTATACATGAAATGTCATTATATTGTCTAAAATTTGATTTTTCTTCAACGGTCCAGGGTTTTTACCACATACAATCTAAAAGCTTTTACAATTTTTAAAAGCTGATTTTGTGCTATACAGATTTAGTTCCAGATATTAGTTTGGTCTAGGTTTTCTATCTTCTTTCTTCAGATCTTCTCAAATGAGTTTAATCGGATTCGATCACCTACTACAAACAAAATGGCCTGATAACCAAGAATATTGAAAAATGGACTCATACACTGAAAAAATCTATTTTAAAAATTTAAAGTCGATTTATAAAAAAACATCTTTGATTTGGATGAAATTTTGTTCCAAGATAGGTAATCATGTTCCGTACCTAACGTCAAAAATTCAAGTTGGGCGCTTTATAGAAAAATTTGAAAAATATTTAAAAAAAAAAAACTTTAAAACAAACTGATTTTTTTTCATTGTATTTTTATCGAAAACTAAATCAATGAAAGTCATAATCATCTCAGAATCCAATTTATCAACTGCTAGTTGCCTGATACATGCAAAAATTATCAGTAACGAATTTGGTTTAGCATCTCGGACTGGACTGGAACAGGCTGTGTGCTGTTCGACGTTCTAGTGGCATTTTTTGTCCCAGTATTTGATTCGGCTCTTGCCGTTTGCGCACCTTCGCCCATAAGGGATTTTCGGTCTTCTTCTTGCGTAGCACTTCGTGAGCCGCCTACGGTAGGGTGTTTTTGTTTTTGTATATAGCGTCTACAGTTCATGCAACCCCATAGGGCTGCCCCTTGTAGTTTTTTTCAAAGTTATGCTTAAACTTATATTTTACTTCGGGGGTGTGGCCGACTTGTCACTGGAATAGTAGCTGTTATTTCCTGGAAGGTGGAGTGTTAGATTACGCCTAGATCTCGTACAATTTTGCATTTTCCACTAGTTGGTTTCCTGTGTCTATGAGGATATTTTTAGAAAATTGGTATGAAAAGTTTGACCCTTTCATAAAGACAGTCTAGATCATTTTTGGAAAAACAAAGTATGCAAAGTGGCTTTTTGTGACAAAGTCTTCATGCACAGAAAGTTTCATTAAAATGTGAGAGGATGCTGCCAACACTTGTTGGAATTGATTGGAATAGATAGAAGCAACAATTGTCTTCTTTGAATTGTTTATACCATTTATATGTTTCAAGATATTCAATCTCAAACTTTAAAAATAGTTTTTCTTGAAATGTTCTAAATGGCGCTTGTCATAAGATAGCACAACAGCGACGATTTGTCAGGGTCAGGGGACGTAAATTTACACGATTTTTTTCTAGGTGTGCACGTGTAACTCCCGTTGTACTGAAGGGACTATTTTAACTGTAATTACAACGATCTTGAAATAAATTTGTAGTAGGGGAACATGGGGAGACTTGACCACGTTTTCAGCTAAAACTGCATAAATCTCTAAAAAGGCCTTCAATCCCTCAAAAGTCATTGAGATATAATGTGTAAAGTTATTTTGCAGAGTTTTTAATTTAATTTTTAAAAAGTTATAAAATTTTTCCTGTGACCGTTTTTTTTTTTTTTTTTTGGTAAAGTCTTCCCACTGCAGGGAGACTTGACCAAGGCGTGGGGAGACTTAACCAAGAGAATTTTGAAAAATCATGACAAAAAATAATGACATAAAACATACTGTGGTTATTTTTTCCTACGTGGTCGAGATCTTTGGGTAGTAATAGAAACTATGAAATGGTTGCATTTTATCAATTTCGATTTTTTAATGCATTTATTTTTAAGGATTAACTGTACTGCTTGCATTGCATGTTCACACATCACAAAATCAGTCCTACTATTGCTAACTTTGTTTACTAATTCTAAAATATAAAGACTTATGTTTGAGGTGGGATTGTTTTGTGGCGTGATTAACATTAACAGTAGATACCAAAGCATAATAAATATCAGGAATTTTGTTTTTTTTGTTCAGCTAATTGCCACTTGGTCAAGTCTCTCCAACATTAGTTATTGCGTTCAATGTCATTCAAATTTTAGTAATAACAATTCCAATGTTCCAATTTATGTAAAATCGGTTCACTGCTTCACAAAGATTAGGATGACATATTAGTACATTAATAGTAATTAGTAGTCGAGTAGATATGTTCATACAAAGTTTGATAAAAAATTATATCATTTAATGCAAATTCATTATTCACGTAATATTTTCTGTAAGGAAAGGATTTTTCATTCCAAACTTTTAAAATTACCTTAAGGGATCGAAACAAGTATAAAAATATTTTTGAAAATTTTTTAAAAATCGAATAGAAGACACCACAGCCAAAAATAGAATTTTGCGCTTGGTCAAATCTCCCCATGTTCCCCTACTTACAATTTTTGAGAAAGTTTCACAAATGAAGTTCTGATTAGTTCCCACTATTCCATGTGTGCCAACTGAATTAGTTTGTGGCGTCATGTCTGCTTTCGGTTTACCATCTAGTCTGTATCTGCAATAGAATGTATGCCGATTTAGCACATAATTATTTTGGATTTGTTATTCGCATGAATTGCTTTAAACGGTGAGAATTGTGATTTTCTGGCGATTGGAAAGAGCGATGGTATACATAAGAGGAAGGAGCCACAGAGTCTAAAGAAGATTAGACAAACCTTAGGCTGATATGCAGTGGATTACGCTGAATTATTCTCGAGATATAGTGGAAGAAAATATCTTATGCAGCAAATTGAGGATACCTCGTAGATTTATTGTAGTAAATAAGGTATCTAGCACGCCAGCTTGAATATAAAAGCACGTAAAACCTCGAAGTCAAAGAAGGTGCTACATTAGAAAAAAAAATCTGCCAAAATGTGTCATACAGTATGACTCATACTGTTCTAAAGTAAGTTACACATTGTACGTGCTTTGTTGATCAGAATACTTGTTAAGCATATAAAATCTGATCAACAAAATTATAATTTCGAGCGTTCAATTTCACTGTGCTTTACGCTTTCTTAAAAAAAAGTGCAGGTATTTTCCCGGTACTACCTGTATTGAGTGTGTTAGTACCGTGGAACCGGTTCTCTCCAAAAAGGGTCGATACTGGGAACCCTATTTCAAATGTATTTGTGTTGTCGTCTATCGAAATTTAACAAACATTCTCACTCGATAGGAACAATCCTGAGTGTTTCTAGCATATTGATCTTTTCAAATTTGCCCACAGTACTCGTTCCAAGAGATACAGTAGAGAGGTATTCACAGCCAGAGTTTAAAATAACGTAATATATTCTATATTTTACTTTATTGCCCAATTGTATCAGTATCGCAAAGATAATGTGCATTGTTCACGTGGTACATAATCCACGAATGATGCGAGGATACACGAGCATACACATCCGGAAAACCCAATCCACACGGAATTCCCCAGGACACGGTACCCTGCTGGACGCCACCATACACCAGTGGACCACCGGAATCACCCATGCACATGCCCTGCCAGTCCTGGCCCAGCGCACAAATTGAATGTGTGTAGATGTGGGCGTGAAGGAGGTGACGGCTCATGCAATCATGCCGTGTGATAATGTTAGTGCTCAGCCACTGCAAGTTCCCTCTAAGAACGGTTGGTTTCAAAATTGTCCAATGAAGGACGTTCGTTGGACCAATTTGGACAACGTCCAAATAACCGTTCAACAAACGTCCATCGTTGGACCCGTGTTGAACGATTTTGAAACAATTTTTTGGACGTCTCAGTGGGTTGTTAGGACCACCAACGTGGGCTTTCAGTTGTCCCCATCCCGAAGCCAAAGCACCGTTGGCAGATCACTGAAGATGATAGGTAAATCAGTCTGCATCAGTGACACACCATGGGCAATGGTTTTGGGATCGTATTCTTCATGGTTGATTAGACGGCAAATGCTGTAAGTAGTTCCGCGACTGTTCAGAAAAATAGTTCCGAACACGGCGTAAATGATATCCAGCTTTCGCCCATAGGTACTTGGGCCGCCGTTAGCACCCAACGATTGGTGATGATTGAAGCACCGCAGAAATGAGCATTTGCAGAATTGCGTAGCGAAACCTGGTACGGAAACTGACCTGCAGTTGCATTTGATCCTCCGACAATGCGTCCTTCCCACTCGAGGTACTCAGTGGGAAGTGCTGAAATATAAGTAGAATAGAATTATTAATCGCCCTCAACAATTCGACCGTTGCTACTTACTATTGCCAAAAACAGCAACTCCACCAACGATAAACAGCAGTAGATTTAGGTAGAACATATTTTCTACGAGATCTCCTCCAAATAAACGGATCTTGTTCGAAAATCTGCTTTTATAGCAGAACCAAGGCCTTA
Source organism: Topomyia yanbarensis (assembly GCF_030247195.1). NCBI lineage: Eukaryota > Metazoa > Arthropoda > Insecta > Diptera > Culicidae > Topomyia > Topomyia yanbarensis. The sequence continues at coordinate 52,692,722 of NC_080672.1, forward strand.
TCATGGGGAACAGAGAGAAACGCAATTCAAACGCATGTGCTAAAATATCGCATCTAATCGCCAAATTTATCAACCGATGCAATTAAAGATTGGTGAATTCAAATAGTTAATGAAATGAGTACAAATGTTCCGTGCTGAGTTATATATAATGCGTGGAAATCTAGCATTATTAAAATTATAGCTACATAATTTTTTAATCCACACAGACGCATTTTCTGCATGGCAGTCGGAAAGCTGGCTGTAAGTCGAGACTTACAGGGTTGTTATGGTCGAGCGGATTTCGCGATTTTTGCGGATTTGGCGTGTTCTTTGTTCTCAATTTAATGCATCGCGCGGATTTGGCGCGAATTCGAGTTTGGACCGTATTTTATTTATCGGAGTCTTCTTAACTTGCCCATTTATCATTTTGTTTAAGATGTATACACTCAAGTTTTTTTACGCGGTTTTTTTTTGCGCGGTTTTTTACGCGGATTTGGAAATTTACGCGGTTTTCATTTACGCGGATTTTGAAATTTACGCGGTTTTCATTTACGCGGATTTTGGAATTTACGCGGTATCTATCAACGAGTTTCCCTTTAACGCGGATTCTCAAATTTAAGTGGTCTTCATTTACGCGGTTTTCATTTACGCGGATTTTGAAATTTACGCGGTTTACATTTACGCGGATTTTGAAATTTACGCGGTTTTCATTTACGCGGCATGTATCCCCCGCGTAAAAAACCTGAGTGTACTAATAACTTTCACTTCAATCACTGGGAACACTAATCCCTCAGAGTGTTGGTTAAAAATTTAACCTGAGACTCCGTTATGCCGCTTTATAAATATTTGAGGTGATTACGAATAATATGAACAGTTATGATTTTTGAAGTTTCATTTAAAATGATGAAACACGAATTGCAATATATTGGTGCATACAATGTTCTGCGTTTTCTTTTCATTTGGATTCAACTATAAAACTCAGCATATTTAAAATCGGTCCTAGGGGTCGGTTATAGTAGCTATTGACAGCAATCCATTTACAAAGTTGAAATACTGTGCAAAACTTTTTGACTAGGTTGGTGTTTACTCGCCTTTCCGTGTGATGGAAAAAGCAGCAAATTAGTTCTGCCTAGAAGTAATGAAATCACGACAGGGTCGGATACGAGGATCGCACGGGAATTGAAAATAGCAAAATACCACCGTCTGTGCAGTTCTGAAACATTTCAAGGAACGTCTGTTTCCCGGAAGATGTAATCAAGGCGTCGGACGTTGTTGTACGGCAAAATGCGGCTTGGAAAGCAGTATGCTCAGTGTGCTGACCAATTCAAACGGATGCATCCTTATGGACGATGAAACGTGTATCTAATTGGAGTTTGAATAGAAACAGAAACTTTATATTGCCAGGGGTCGCTGAGATGTTCGCAAGAAATACAAGTTTGTTTTTTGCGGGTAATGTTGCCGGTAAATTGTTGATATGGCAAGGAATCTGCAACGGTAGCTGAAAGACTTCAATTTTTTGTGGCAGCCAACCAGAAAAAGAAGGTTGGATTCTTAGTAATGTGGCATTTTCAAATGCGTGTATTTGCTTAACCTTTCTTTCAATCGAATAATTTTCTAAGGTCGAAGCAAAGGTAATTTATTTTATTTTGCAAAAAAACTGAAACAAAACCATTCGTCGTTATTTTGAAGAAATCCACATACTTTTCTGTTGCTGTCGCTCATCTTCTGCGCTGTCTTGGCCTGCGGATTCGACCAATTCTTCATTTGGCCAATGTCGCTGGAAATTGCGTTTCATTATCGTCTAATACATCGCTGTTGGATGGAGCTTCGGACAAAGATTCTGTTTTTTTTGTGTAAACTGGATTCCATTGTTGTATCATTATAACACACCCTTGCTGTAATGGCAGCTGGGTAAGTTTGTCCAAACATAACGATCCGTAATGGGACTTAATGAAGGTTAACATCCGTTTATTGAGGAACTTCCTTTACTTTCGAACTCGTAGTATTATCTGTCACGAAAACACTGGTTTTCCTGCCACAGGAACAGATCCCTTGCCAAATTATAATTGTTTCATGATCCGCTGCAAAGTACAGCGATTGGCATTCTTTTTTGGGCTATACTTCAAAATTTCATCAAGATCGGAGCCCAACAACTTGAGTTACAACCATAGGTGAAAGTTGGTTAATGGTGACTATGTATTTGAAGTGTACGGGTTCCTGCGCAATCAAAATAGCTGCAGTCAACTGAGTTCACAAGAACCATGGATTTATTAAAAGAAATGCAATAATTACTAGTAACTTTTTGGGACTCTGATCCATATTTTTTCATATTCTTTTGTCGTGACTAAGGTAAGTCGTTTTTTCAATATAAAATTTAATTTAATTAGGAAAAAATGGCGGAAAAGTTTTTAATCGTTAGTAACTTTCATTGTACTGAACGGAATCACATCAAATTTGCACAAATTAGTTGGAAAAATAGTCACCAATTTTGTATGAAAATTCGAATTTGACTTTTATGGATAGCGCAAAAAATTCCGTAAGTGACGCGAAGAAAAAGCGATATTTGTTAGATCTGGTACTGCCCACTCGAAACAGTCTGGTAATTACCCACTCGAAACATTGGACTAAGTAATTGAAAATCAACCACTCATTTGTCTCGGGCACACAAGAAGCGCGTTTGAAATTCTCGATGTACCACGATCCCATTTGCACAAACACATTTTGTGTGAATGTAATGCAAGCGTGTGTATTGCAAAATGTGACAAACTCCCAGTAATAAACCCCTCACCCTATGCTTATCTTACTACCAACCCGGACTAAAAGTGTAACTCCGGCCCTGAATATGGTGCACTTAAGAGACCCAATAAAAAATTGTGAAGTTATATAAGACTCTTGCATGCATTTTTGAGCTAAATGCTTCATTCATCGTTCGCTAGTCAAATGAGAAGCATGTGGATGCACGGTCAGATGGTGCGTTGTGAAGAAGGTAGTCAGATTTTTCGTCGCCCATATATTGTTGTGCATATTATCTTTGTTAATCAGCCTTATTCTGCATTATGGCGAATCGCTTTTTGGAACGAATGTGGTTTGCAGTCTCAATGACGACATATCAAAATCAAACGGGTGTCAGATTCTATCCAAATTACAATCGTTAATAAAAGAATGGTGTCGAAAATATTTTGCGTTGTAATTCAAAATAGCTCTGAAAGCTAGGAATATGTTTAAGCATCAGCCACGATATGTTTAGCCTATCAATAAAAGACGGTGGACAATACATTAGAAGTTTCCTAAAATTTTAAAAAATAAAAACCATTGCAAGTTTTGAAGATTTATAGAAATTTGCATCTATTTGTTTTGAAAACCGCGCAAAATCTCGCGCGGATTTGTCTCGTTTTTATTTTGTCGTCTTCCGTAACAACCCTGGACTTAATGCTATTCCCATAAGAAGACAATCTGGGCGGCAAACTTCAGATTGTCTAATTTACCGACCCCATCTGCATCAAATGGAAGTTTACGTCTCCATGCTTCCTGTGAACCCAAGCCGATACATTTGGGATGAGTCGGTGGATGCACCTTTTTTTCTCCACGTTGCACAGTGTTTCCAAACGGGCAAGAACGTGATCGAAATTGTTTTGACCTCGAAAAAAAACGATCTACGAGCTATAGCGTCTTCAGCAAAGTTTGTCTATAAAATTAATATTAGCTTGTTGATTAATCCCTCTAAAGCTGAGAAGCAAATTTTTGTTTGGTCATTTACGAAAATAATAAAAAAAATGTATTCAGCAAAGTTGTATGGAATATAATAAGAAACAACTTTGCTGAAAATGCTATGTATCCGTTGATTTTATTACCCATTTGTGGAGTTTTCTATTATACCCCTGAAAATCACATTTTTCGAAATATCTTCAGGGTGATTTTTTAGAATTTCAAAATGGTCTAAGATTTTGTTCGGCATAAGAAAATACACAATTTTTGTTATTCAAGTTTATTTCTATCTCTTAAATCTGTGGAGTTATCGAAAGTTTTAGTGCAAAAAAGCAATATGTTGGTATGAAATAACACTTCAATCCGCAAATTTCCGCAGACAAAGCCATATTCATTCGAATCTATAAAGCAAACGCTATCAAATCCATGGATAACCATTTGTCGCATGCTGTCTATTGCATGCAAAAACATAAATTCAAAAAACAACTATTAAACCCTTTTACAAGGCCATTCAACAAGTATATCACACATTTAAGGGTAGGTAAAAGGAGGAAGTATGAAGCATGTTGTTACATGTGGGTGAGGTAAGAGGGGGGGGGGTTAACATTGCTTACCAGCTACAAAATGGAATCAAACATTGGAAATATACCAATACTATGTTTTCAATTCTAAAATCTTTTGGTTTGGGATAAAATTATTCGTCAGCAAGATTACCAAATACTAATTGCTGGACTTTGCATCGGAACAATCTTTGACTTAATGCAACAAGAATTAGGAACTTTCGAACAGTGGTGTCGACAAGTTAAATTATCAGTTAACCCAAGCAAAACTTCAATGGTTCTTTTCACGAAAAAGCGAATAACAACCGGGTTTCGTCCCTTGCAGTTTTTTTATTCTGAGCTACTGTGTGCAGATCAAGTCAAATACGTTGGAGTTATATTGGATTCCAAACTGAATTGGTCTGCTCACATTGAGCTCAGAGTCAAGAAAGCCTGTATGGCCTTCGGGCGGTCCAATACTGTCATACGGATGCCTTGTGTGGTGGCAGAGGGGAGAGGTGATGACAGTCCAGTCAAAGCTAAACCATCTGCAAAGAATGGCTCTCATGGCGTTGACTGGTGCTTTCAGCACAACTCCGACTGCTGCTCTTGAGGCACTTCTAAACCATTACACATACACCTCAAATAAGAAGCACTGTCATGTGCAATGCACATTGTGCATACAGACTGCAGGTTACTGGGCTTTGGAACAGTAACCATGTTGATCTTGCCACCAGTCATACGCGATTGTGGTCACAAATGGTTACATGAGGTGAAGATATTCTTGCTCCCAGCGATATTACACTCACATGTAGTTTTCCTTACAGGACATTCCACGTGAAGATTCCCTCTCGAGAGGAGTGGTTGTCTGGCTATATGGAAAGACAACAACAAACGCAAGTGGTCTGTTACACTGACGGTTCTCTGGTGGAGGGACGTGCTGGTGCTGGCGTCTACTGTCGTGAAATGAGATTGGAACAATCTCGCTCACTAGGTAGATATTGAACTGTATTCCAAGAAGAAATCTTTGCGATTTTTTGCGTACAATCGGCCCTTCAACTGAGTTTGTCCGACAGAGTTATAAACTTTTGCTCCGATAGTCAAGCTGCAATCAAGGCCCTTATCTCAGATAAATCACGGTCTAAGCTAGTGATCGCTAGTATCTACCTTGTTTGAGTGTCCGGACATTCCGGTATTACTGGAAATGAATGGGCTGATGAATTGGCCAAACAAAGGTTTTTCTAGAACAACTGTGCCAAGCGATTTTGAAAAATATCCTCCATTTTTCAAAGGTTTACTACGGCATGCTGACAAGGCCTTAACAGGCCACTGCAAACTCAATTATCACATGGCAACAATTCAGCGCGCTGAGTCTTTTTCATGCGATCTTTGTGAATCCGACCACGGAACCTCACATTATCTGATATATGCAACTGTCCAGCAGTAGCGCAATTGGGATTTGGAGTTTTCGGCCGTCCTTATATAGACGACACTAGAAAAAGCTCTAGAAAGAGAACTGCGGAGACTGCGTTTTGGATCGATTGGATTCGCGTTTAGCTGTCAAAAAACGAATCAAATCGAGCACTGCCCATCCTTATAACACTGGACGTGTTGCCATACAATGCCGGAGCATACGATGCCAAAAATGCTGTTTTTCTCTCCGCAGTTCTCTTTCTAGAGTTTTTCTAGACGAGACCATATTTGGACGACTGAAACTCAGAGACTTACTAAAGCTTCTTATCCAATGTGGTAAAGACCTTTAGGCTTACTCGCAGGCGAGTTGAACTACTTGTGAGTTTAACTTACCTGCTGTTTGTTTTGGTGCTGTTATTTTTCCCACCCTTCCAACTCTATCCAAATGTCGAGTTTCAAAATGATCAATAATTTATTCTTCAACATGATATTCGTTGAAATTTCATTATTAAACTATTTCTGTAGTCGACTTGTAAGTGCTTAAAAGACTCTAGTCTAAAAAGATGCTTTATATCCTTATTACTAACATTTCAATGGAAAACTGTGAAAATTTCCTACCAAATTATGTACAAATAGTTTACGTTAAGTGTACTAAGAAATGTTTTTTGTACCACAGTAGTCAAAAAAACTGGTCTCAGTGGTTAATGTACCAAACAAAGAAGAAGTGACGTTTTACCGGTAAAGTAGTTTAGAAGTAGTGCTTTTAAAGGAGTTTTGTAATTTGTCTAATTACTAATTAACAAACTTGATCATTGTGATTGTTCATTTTATGTCCCTTAAAATTCTTTACAATTTTTTTTGACACTTTACCCGTACCTCTTTTTATTTCGCTGCAATTAGAAGATACAATAAGATGTCGTCACAAATGCAGTGGGTTCAAAAACGTCGTTTTGCAATGTTATTAAGAAAAATTGCGTCGGAATGAAAACAAATACTGATACGGACTTAAAAAAGGAGTTGTAGAACTTGCTAAGATGCATCTTTTCGATAATAATAAAGGTTATGTTTGTTATTTACTATTTCGAATAAAATTAGCAAAAACGTTAATGATACACTAACTTTGAACTAATTTACTTCTAAAAGAGTACTAAATTCACTTAACTATAAGATATTAGTACACTTTTCTATGTAAAAATTTCTTAATTTTCCAGTGGAAACAAATAAAAAATATGATAAGTGGCATACTTTTTATTTACCGCTAGTATAAGAGAAAATATGACAAAAATTTCAAGTTCACTAACCCAAACACGTGGAAACAAGAAGAGATAAGTATATGACGTCAAAGAACAAATTATGCAGCTTTTTCATACGAACAATCCAAAGTATCAACCCTTTCATGCCCAACTGTTTTCTAGTGTATGTAGGGTTTCAAAACTATTTTTTTCTTGAGAACGAAAAGCCCCCTGCTTCCCTCGCAATGCTAGAAGCTGCTCAATTTTTACCTTCCAGTGCTCAATACAATTCTCCTAGAATATTTACAATAGTCCAATTGCGTGGAAAACGTAGCCAAAGACAGTCTAAATTGATAAATTTTATCAGTTTTCAATCATATAACAACATAACGAAGATACATGAAAAATTGATTTTTCATCGTCAACGTAAACTGTCCCTGGCAACACTGCTCCTTCGGAATCCAATCAGACTAATTGCACTAATTTCAGTTCTAGAGCTGATCCTTGCAACTGTTAATGCTCAAATTAAAGGCAATAATCACATTTACTCTAACTTTAAGACATTTTACGTCTAAAATGTTACTTAATAGCTGAAAAATATGGGGACACCATTTACTATGAAATTGTCTCACCTTTCTAATGATACCAATTGAGTTGAAATACAAAGTGTACTTTTTGAGTTAGAGCCATTTAAATACGATTTTTTATTTAATAGGAGTACCTCCTCCCTTAAGGATAAATAAGGTGCAAGTCAATCTTGTGGGATAACTGTGCCGGGTTTTAATCGCGATTTTTACGCGGATTTTTTACTTAACGCGGCTTTTTACGCGCGTATCCCCGCCCAAAAAAACCTGTATATTCAATGTTTTATTTTATCACCAAATTGTTGAAGTTCTCACAGAGCAAATCGGCGTCGTTCACCTTGTTCATAATCCACCAATTATGCGAGGACACACGAGCAAACACATCCGGGTATCCCAATCCACACGGAACACCCCAGGACACGATACCCTGCTGGACGCCATTAAGTGCTAGTGGACCACCGGAATCACCCATGCACAATCCCTGCCCGGCCGGGCTCAGCGTACAGATTGTGTTTCGGTAGACCATACTGTAACGACTAGGCCGGTGACGATTACGGCAATCAGCCCACGTGATAATGTTAGTGCGCAGCCACTGCAAGTTGTTAGGACTACCAACGTTGGCTCCAAGTTGTCCCCATCCCGAAGCCAAAGCACCGTTGGCAGTTTCGATATAGGTATTACCCAGACCAATAGGCTTAACCAGATCGTTGTAGACGATAGGCCATTCAGTTTGCACCACTGACACATCATTGGTTAATAGGTTGGGATCATAGTCTCCATGGTACATTATACGGCAAGTGCTGTGAAGAACTCCGCCACTGTACTGATAAATAGTTCCGACTACGACGAAGGTGTCAGCCAGCCTTCGCTCATACGTGCAATGGGCCGCCGTCAGCACCCAACGAGGGGTGACGATTGAAGCACCGCAGAAATGAGCATTTGCAGAATTGCGTAGCGAAACCTGGTACGGAAACTGACCTGCAGTTGCATTTGATCCTCCGACGATGCGTCCTTCCCACTCAAGGTACTCAGCGGGAAATGCTGAAATATAAGTAGGATGGAATTGTTGTTCGCGCTTAACAATTGGACCGTTACTAAATACTTACTATTGCCAAAAACAGCAACTGCACCAACGATAAGCAGCAGTAGATTTAGGTAGAACATGTTTTCTCCGAGATCTCCTCCAAATAAATGGATCTTGTTCGAAAATCTGCTTTTATAGCAGAACCAAGGCTTTATCACGGGGAACAGAGAGAAACGAAATTTAAATGCAGGTAGTAACAAAATTGCATCTAGGGTGAAGTGCCTATTTTCATCATATTAAGGTGCGTGCCTCACTAATTCATTAATTACTCGGCCTACAATCGATGGCATGCGTACAAATTGACATCAACAGCATTACTTCGTTGTTAAGGGGGCCCTCCTATATAATTGTGCAAAAAGTACCTAATGTTGGGTATTTTTTTAGAAGAAGTAAAATGTCTTAGACATGTGCGCTATTCTGCAAAATGATTTTTAAGGCTCCAGCAGAAGGTTTTTTTCGAATCTGCGGGCATTCTCGTTTTCGAACCATTCAACAGCAATCAACTTCGCGATTTGTCCGCCTAAAAGAAGACAACATTTTCTGGCGCAGTAACCTACAAAATCGCAATATTTTGATCATCAACGATTTTTTACAGTGGGCCAAAGTCGTGCGAAAAAACGGTACTTTATTTTCAAGTGGTCGCCATTTGGTTTCTATATACACTCAGGGTTTTTTTTACGCGGAGGATACGAGCCGCGTAAATGAAAACCGCGTAAATTTCAAAATCCGCGTAAATGAAACCCGCGTAAATTTCAAAATCCGCGTAAATGAAAACCGCGTAAATTTCAAAATCCGCGTAAATGAAAACCGCGTAAATTTCAAAATCCGCGTAAATGAAAACCGCGTAAATTTCAAAATCCGCGTAAAAAAATACCGCGTAAAAAAAAACCGCGTAAAAAAAACTTGAGTGTAATTTTTTTCACGTTTTTAGGTGGGGGCGCCTCTATGGAGATCGTCTTGGTTTTCTGCTTGTATACGACGAATTGCGACCTGTATCGTGCCTGCGGATGAAGTCGGTTTTCATAACACTTTTTCCTGAACCGCCATTTTGAGCGCTATTGTTGACATTGTTACACTCAAAAATATGATTTTACGGATGAAACCTTATGTGGTTTTCGTTTGAAGCGAAACTGAGTCAAAATGTATGAACTGACAGCAGTTGGGGTTAGAACCTGACTCAGTTTCAGGTTCAAGCGAAATCGCCATTAATAATCATTTTTCAGAATACCGCACATGTCTAAGTCATTTTACCTCTTCAAAAAAATTATCAAACATTAGGTACTTTTTGCACAATTCTATAAGAATTGAATCCCCTTAATAACCATGATAAAAACACATATGCCATGAAATGGTGAAATGCTCGTATTTGAGTGCAACAAAAACTCGAATCGAGTGACCTTATTGTCGTGCTACCATTTGACTCAATGCGTTGAACAAAGATGATAGACGCTGCTGTAACCAAACGGCATCAAATGGGTAGGGTGATAATAGAAACATGGCGCAAATTGGCTCACCACCCTATTCGCCAAATCCGGCAAACGAATCAATAAACGATTGGTGCATTCAAATAGATAATGAAACGAGGACAACTGTTCCGCGCTGAATTATTTGTGATAAGTGGTAGCGAATGGACCTAGTCTAAATGGATTATCTGCTAATCTAAGATGTTATTCACATTATTGCAATTTTTTTTTATATTTTATTTTTTCTTTGATTAAATTGCTTGCATTACATTTCTTATTTAATATTTTGGGTGTTCAGCCACAAGTAGTCACTTTTCGTCCCTATTGTTTGCATGATTCGGTTAATTATTATTAAGATATGGTCGGTGTTAAGTCAGACCGGACTAAGTGACATTGTATTGATTTCGAGAAAAACGAGTTTAAAGTTTGAATCGCAGCATCCTTTACGTTATAATTCGAGATTAATTTTTGCCATAACTTTTGCTTACTATAACATATTTCAAATCTGGCAAGAGTCGAATGTAGCGTATGAAATTCTTAATCCAATGCTATCATTATCTCATTTTTTAAGATTTTGCGACTTAGTCCGGTCTGACTTAACACCGCCTAATATAATAGGCTTTCGCAGTTAAGTGATTTTTACAGTGGGAAGTGTAAAGTTTACTTGGCTCGTGAATAAGGATTTAAAAAAATCCTATAAACTTTTTTTTCAGTTCGTTTATTTAATAGGCACAAATACGTTAGCTTGGCGGTGCCAAATTAATTTTTTACATTTTAAATATCTTGAAACTAAGAGACCACAAATATTTTTTTAATATTGAGAAGAACATTTTTTACAACTATCTTAAACTAAAAATACGATTCGATATACAAGATTGAAAATAATTATTTTTTACAAAAAAAAATTTACAGCTGTCATAAGACTAGGAATGTAGATTAACATACAAGAAGGGGAACGAACTTTTATGAGAAATTTCGCAGCTATGTTAAAACTAGGAATACAATTAGATACACAAGATGGGAAACGAAAAAAAAGAAAAGGTTCAATGCTATCTTAAAACTAGAAATATAATACAAATTGGTTTTTGTAACAGCAGCAGGAGTTGTATCAGGAACAGGGGGAGTAGACGAGCACGATGACAGGGAAAGAAGAAGAAAACTTGCAACTTTCAGGCAAAGAGAAGAACAGTGACATGAGTTAGAGCCTCAGGCTGGTAGATGGTAGATGCCTAGGATCGGGTTGACGGCGGAGAACCCTTCAAGAGTAATCAGACCATCTACTTGCTCTCCCTTTGAATTCATTTTCTGCAGGCGTGGTAAAGGTGACGGCAGTCATATAGTGGCGCTCTGGTGCTCCAAAAGGAAGGACAGGGAACTTCTAAAAACGAGAAATAAAGGATATGGGCTAGATTAGGATATTTGTCGTTTTAATAAAAAGGTAGATGAGAGACATATAGGGAAGATCGCGACTTGCAGGTATATCCCGAACTGGAACATCGGGCGGTCTACCTCGGGCCCGGAGGGAATCCTTTAACTGTGATCTGGCACCACAATACCCGGCGCACACCCCCACAACGTGATCGATGTAGTGGTTGGACCTTCATTATAAACGCACCGACTACTCTTCGTGAGCCCAATACGCTGCAAATGCGCATCTAATGTGTAGTGGTTGGACATAAGCCGGGACATTACAAGTATGAAATCCCGACCCACATCCACCCCCCTGAACCTAGGCTTCGTTGATACCGTCGGGATAATCGAATGTAACCATTGCTCCACGAGTTTTTCCAACTGTCGAGTGTCGTATGATGACAAATACTGAATTCACCTTCTAATACGCCCACCTTTGCTAAAGAGTCGACCTTTTCATTACCCGGAATAGAGCAATAAAAGGGAACCCAAACAAAAGTAATCTGGTAAGATTTTTCAGATAACTTGCTCAGAGACTCCCGTATCTTCCCCAGAAAATACGGGAATAGGTTTTTAGGCTTCACCGCACGAAGAGGGCAGAGTCTCGATGTTACCAAGGGTGTACTGAATAGCAGCGACGTAAACTGAAGCGGGATTATTGAGCTTGAATGAAGCGGTGATAGTATTATTGAAGATACCGAAGCCAGTGGACCCATCGAGATTTGATACGTCAGTGTCGTACATTTTGTCACAGTCGACTTCTCGGAATTTATCATAAAATATATTGCGGATCACGGGATTCCACGAATCTCTTCCTTCATGGATGTGTCGAAGAATACAGTAGAATCAGAAGTATCTAGGAAACGGACGCGGTTGGGATTGTACGAAGAAGGATTGATGCTCTGTGCCATGTAGTGGAAGTACAAGGACTTAAATCGGGTTTCAGCATTAAGCTCGACGAGCCTCTCGAAGTTTTCAATCACCAACGGGTTCAAAATGTCGCATCAGATGAGCAATCGATATGAGAGTTCCCAAAATCGATTATTTAGCGGGAGAACGCCCGCCAGCACTTCGAGACTCATCGTATGGGTAGAATGCATGCAACCCAAGGCAATGCGCAAGCAACAATACTAGATTATTTCCAGTTTGATGAAGTGTATGTTCGCAGCGGAGCGGAAACAGAAACACCCGTACTCCATCACCGACAATATCGTTGTTTGGTACAACTTGATCAGGTCTTCTGGGTGGGCCCCCCACCATGTTCCAGTTATTGTCCGGAAAAAAATAATCCTTCGTTGGCATTTCTGTTTCAGATACCTAATGTGACATCCCCAGGTACCTTTAGAGTCGAACCAGACCCCGAGATATTTGAATATGAAGACCTGATTGATCGTTACACCCATTAATAGAAGCTGTAGTTGCGCCGGCTCACGCTTCCTTGAAAAGACAACCAATTCAGTTTTCTCCGTGGAGAACTCGATGCCCAGCTGGAGAGCCCAAGCAGACAAATTGGCCAAAGTATCTTGCAATGGTGCTTGCAAATCGGCAGCATTGGACCCTGTAACAGAGACCACCCCGTCGTTTGAAAGTTGCCTTAGCGTGCGTGAATTGGCAAGACAATCGTCAATGTCATTCACGTAAAAATTGTAGAGTAGGGGACTTAGACATGAGCCCTGGGGAAGACCCATGTAGCTAAATCGAAATGTTGTTAAATCGCCATGCGAAAAGTGCATGTGCTTTTCAGACAACAGGTTTAGCAAAAAGTTATTTAAAATTAGTGATAGACCATGCTGGTGCAGCTTCTCTAACAGAATATTGATAGAAACTGAGTCAAAAGCTCCCTTAATATCCAAGAAGACTGATGCCATCTGCTGTTTGTTAGCATAGGCCATTTGGATTTCTGAAGAAAGCAGCGCAAGGCAATCGTTCGTCCCTTTGCCTTTGCGGAAGCCAAATTGTGTATCTGATAGTAAGCCATTTGCTTCAACCCAATTGTCGAGGCGAAACAAGATTATTTTCTCGAACAACTTCCGAATACAGGACAGCATTGCAATCGGTCGATACGAGTTGTGGTCGGAGGCTGGTTTTCCTGGTTTTTGGATGCCGATGAAATTCATTTGCCTCCAGTCATGAGGGACAATGTTACCCTCAAGAAACTTGTTAAATAAGTTCAACAAGCGCCTTTTTGCAGTGTCAGGCAGATTCTTCAGCAAGTTGAATTTGATTCTGTCTAACCCAGGGGCGTTATTGTTGCATGATAAGAGAGCAAGTGAGAAATCCACCATCGAAAACGGTGTTTCGTTCGCGGTATCGTGAGGAGACGCGGCGCGGTATGTTTTCTGTACCGGGACAAAGTCCGGAGAGATCTTCTTGGCGAAAGTGAATATTCAGCGGTTTGAATATTCCACGTTCTCGTTGGTACTGTTTCGGTTACGCATACGTCGAGCCGTACCCCAAAGAGTCCTCATCGCTGTTTCTCTCGTTAACCCGTCAACGAACCGGCGCCAATAACGTTTTTTTGGTTTTCATTAGACTCTTCATTTACCTTTCTAACGACGCGTACTGTCGATAACTATCGGGTAACCCATCACCTTGGAGGTTTTATATGTAGTGGTTATATCTGTATGCAGTTCTGAGTACTCTTTTTCCTACCATGAGGTGGAATACCACCCGAGGGTGCTCGCGCCGGGTACTGTATTAAACTGCGCGCTGTCGAGAATTAAGCCAGCCAAAAACCTGTTCTCTCATGCCCATCGCCTTCACTTCACCCACCGGTCATGCCGAAATAAGGTGGGTTGTGGATTTTTCATCAAGACACCATTGAACTAATGCTGATTAAACTAATTAAACATGATATATTTTTTTATTTCAACTGTTTCAGCGTCAAGTTCGTGGATGGTGTGCCATTGTATATAGATGTTCCAAGAATGTAAAGACACAATTATATTGAACAAAACAACATAAAATTTTATTTTGGAGAAAAGAGAAAGGCCCAATTGCACAGCTAGGTGGATTGAAATAAGTTTTTGTGGTGTGGTTACTATAGAAACTGAAGCACTCATTTCCTGTCCCTGGTGTGTATGGAGGCGTGTTCCGGTAGTAATGGGTACTGTTTCAACTCGCCTCGGTTTCCCCTAATCATTTGATCTAAATCAGCCACTCGATGATTCCATTTTCTTGAGCAATTTTTGTCAATCTATTTGATCTTCTCGTGTAACAACATCGATACCTTTATCTAGCGTTGTTCAAAATCCACGTACGGTGTGAGGATACACGGGCAAACACATCCGGAGAACCTAATCCGCACGGAATACCCCAGGATACGATACCTTGCTGAGCGCCACCATGTGCCAGTGGACCACCGGAATCACCCATCCACATTCAGTTACCGATTGGCGAATTAAAATAGGACGAGATAATAGATAAGTACAAATGTTCCGTGCAGACTTTGTGGTACCGGTAATCCCCATTCCGAAAATTCCGGGAATACCGACCACTTGTTGGTACCGTAATACCTGCACTGAAAAAAATCCAGTACCGATATTTTCGGTACGACATATTTTATGGAAGATATCGGTCCGCAAGGTGGTTTTTAATTATATTAAATATCTTCTAGATAAATCGTGCAGCTTACGCCTTTGTGGGAGTATGAGATGGAGCCATCGTCATAATAATTCTAGATGGTTAACATTACTAACACCCGTTGTAATGAACGATATGTTTAAATTCCTTGACTATTTGGTTGACATAAAATTTGCACTAAATTTCAAAGTATTATCATCTAGCGCAAGAAACGTAAAAATTTGTTTTGTTTTTTTTTATTAGCTAAATTCTGATTGGTTCCAATTATTCAACGGGTGCGCGTAGTAAGACTTTGGCCTAATTCATGTCTGTTTTTGGTTTGCTCTTAAATCATTATCTACAAGAGATCGAACAGCGATTTAGTAGCTAAGAATTTTAGAGTTGGTTAACTGTTTCAAATGTAGCGATTTGTAATTTTTGTGCTCGGAAAAGTCAACTAAACTCCATAGTATACAGGAAAGTAAGGAATCTTTGTGTGCATAAGAGAATACTGTATCGATTTTGTTGGCTATTTTCGGCAAATTTGAGACTAAGAGAAACGAAAGCAATGAAATTGAAAGATGGATAGGTATTCTAGAGCGAATCAGTTATAAACTTAGAACGGAAAACTAGGACTAGGCAGGCTCATATGGACATGATCGAAAGGAAATGTGAAGAATTCTTTGTCTTCTGCTAAGTAGGAGTTGGGCGTCAGCGGTAAAACATGATGATGAGTTATGTTCTACCATAGACCATGCGGTAGACTTGCAACGTCAAATTTGCCGAAAATAGCCAACAAAATCGATACAGTAGAACCTTGCGTCAATTAAAACATAGTAACGCATAAGAGAATAGCAGGCACATCGCATAAAGCTGTTTACACACGAGGCGACAGGACACATGCCACAAAAAAAATTCACTATGGATTATGTTCTAATAATTTCAACGCTGCTGTGTGTCCTGTCACCTCGTGTGAGTACAGCTTAAAGGTTCGAAACTAATTTACAATAAAGCAATAATGCCGAAAGAAAATACGAGCAATCTGCTCGAATTTACTGCCATTCTCGCTTTGATTTACTGCTGATAATAGGGCTTCTTACATTTGCATTTGCTATCTGTTGAAGTCAACGGAAGGCGCACCGCTTGGTAGTTTTTGATTTTAAAGTGGCCTTGATCTCGAAATAAAAGAAAGCGCCGCAGGCGAAAAATGAAATGAATGCATGCCAATCCGAAGCGATCAAAACAAAAACAAGCTTTGTTGATCAGAACAAATCAATCATATGAGAATAAAATCATCATTCAATTTCATTGAGCATTCAATTTCAGTTTGAAGAGATTCTCGATTTTTTTTTTTTGAATTCAGGAACCGTTACTGGTCTTCTGTACCGCAGTACCGTTTTTCGTCGATGAGTCGGTACTAAGAACCCTAGTGCCGAGTTATCTATGCGATGCTTTACTGCATGAAAACATAAAAAATGACATACTAGATGAGGATGAGGTGTGTAAAGAAATTCGAAACAATTTGAAATATCGGTGCAGGAGAAGTCAGTTTTACGCACGTAATTTATCCATGGCCCCTTGGTATGAGATGTTATTTAAATCTTATCGTTAAAAAGACCCAAACCTGCTTATCTTTCAAAAATATAAAACGTGATCAATTTGACGGAGCTATCATACAGGGAAGACTAGCCACTATAAATAATTACCATCACTATGTCCTGGGATAGGAAAGAACGCTACAATCTAATAAGCTTCAATCAGTAGATTAAATAACAAGTAAATTCCCGGTTATTACATATAACAGTAAACAACAAAATACCGGTGAGATAAACATTAGAAAAAGAGCATGAGCAAGATGGCCATACATTTCGTAGTTGCTACTCAGTGATTGACCAGAACAAACGAAATCGCACCATGAATCAACGAATGGAGCAGCTCAATCGGTGAGAGTAAAACGCGAGCAAGAGAGTACGTTAATAACGTAGCCAGAGGGGGGGCTAGGGGGCTAAAGCCCCCCCCGAAATTTTTCAAAAATAAATTTAAAAAACCGGTGACTTTTAACAAAACTTGTTGCTTATTTGGTTTGAACAAATTATTGAGAAAAAGTTAAAGAAGGCTATTTCTAACCACCGAAGGCAATGGTCACGAAATTCAGTGTGCTTTATGCTTTTGCTCGAGCCAGTGCGAAGCGAACAACAAAAAAGTAACTTTTATATTGTGTGCCTTGTCTGAAGAATACAAGAGACTGTTACTTTAATTGTAGCTGTAATAATCTGTCGAGATTAGTGATTAGCAGAAGCAAGAATTGGTGCTCCAGCCAAATGCGGTGATTA
The DNA here is from genome assembly GCF_030247195.1 of Topomyia yanbarensis. Lineage (NCBI taxonomy): Eukaryota > Metazoa > Arthropoda > Insecta > Diptera > Culicidae > Topomyia > Topomyia yanbarensis. The sequence goes on from NC_080672.1 coordinate 52,710,025, forward strand.
TAAAATTATTGACCATTCGCATCCTGAAGGTGTAAATAGAGATTAGACTTTCGGAAACCGGCTCTATCCAGTTCTACCATGGCAGGCATTTAGCGCTCAACAAATTAGTGCAGACGAAACCATTCATTTCGCACAACTTAAAGCACAAGGTTGTGTGTGACAATGCTATAATTAAGATCCTTCTGTATATGGACTATGAGAAAATGAATGTTCCGCTACAAGATCGGATACCGCTTACTCGCAGATTAATGTCACATTTGGGAGAAATGGAATCTATTTGGAAGGGCAATTATTGAGGGCGAAAAGCAAGGAAGATATTCGCGAACATAAAGGCAGCAACTACGATGATGACACGGAAATGTACAATAGCGAGATAGAAATGAACTACTCCCCCCCAAGACATAGTTGGTGAGGAAAAAAATATTTCCTCGCCTCGTAAACAGGTTTCCACGTGCAATGGCTAAGCGCTTGCGCGAGATCTGTAGGACAACCACATAAACTCGTTATATTATTTTTATTGTTTACATAAGGAAATATATAAAAGACCCACGACCCAGTTTGTTATTTTTAAATGATAAGTTTTTGAATTGCACACAATTTTGAATTTCTGTATTAGGTCAGTGCACACTGTACACTCTGTTCTCTGTACACTACTCTGCGCTACACAAAAAGTATTTCAATTTATCTGAGAACGATTGAGCCGAGAATAGAATTTTCATTTCGCGTCATTTTAACGCAATACCATTTTTATTAACGCTTCATTTCATTGTTACGAGTAATTCGTTCCGTACTAATACACTGTTAATCCGTAAATCCGTGATATCTTCGACAAACGTGCAAAAAAAATTCTTTTAAAAGTGGACCGGGCAAAAAGTGGTAAAATAATAGGCAATCACGAAGAGGGACTAAAATGTTGGGACTGATTGAATCTATAAGTCAATAAGTTGGGATAACAGTTTCGATTTCATATCTTAAGTATGTGACAGTCTTTCGTTCCGTTTTTGCTCGTCATGGAATAAAATGAGAGAGATAATCTTAAATAAGAGAGCAAAGAGAGGAAAAAATCAACCAATCTAAATCGACTCAAGATCACTCTTCTATCTTTACTATACACTCAACACGAGTTCTTTCCGAATTGCGCTCTGATCTTCTCATTTCGTCTTCGTTGCGTTAGGTGCAACAACTTTAATTGAAACTTTTTCCCAAATAGTGATAAAACAAACATGTAATCAGACAAACATTACAACTTTCTTCAAGAAATCATACATCTCTTCCAATCTTGATGATGATTGAAAAAAATCAAGAGCTAATTATTTTTATTCACAAACAAACCTATTACTAAACAGATTAGTGTTCATATTTGTTTAATGAATTGGCAAAGAGTTTTGCAAAAGTTTTACAGGAAACGGATAATTTGCTGTAATTTAAAACAGACAACTCTAAAAGAAAGCCTCGGCAAATTAGGTGCAAGTGCGATGTGTTCTCTTCCATGTGTCGGAAGCAAGTAATGCTGAAATTATTATCTATGTTTATAGTCTCTAGTTATATTGGTGTCATCAATGTTATATTTACCAAATTTTATGTAAATTAGAAGCATTGAGTAATCAGTGCTAAGTAATTTTCTTTCGATTTGTGAATAGATTCTCAGCAGTTTCGCTCAGTAGATTAAATTCTGGGTAGTTTCCATTAGTAGATTAAATCATTGAAATATTTATTTGACATTGTCCAAAACCCCACGAATTCCGAAATAAAACCTTCAAATAAATAAATAAAACCAAAATGTTCAAATATAATATTTACTTAATCTAGGTAATCTTCTCAAGTTACAACGGTTTTGCAAGATTGTCAAAAGTCAATAGAGCTAAGGCATCCTTGCTTTGTAGTGAAATCAGTAGTTTTTGCACTCACTTTACATTTTGACTTTTACTATAGTTTTAGGGATCTAGGAAAATCAGTCTACGATATTTTTAATTCATAAGTACAATGATATAAAAAGTACCTAAAAAGAATCAACTTAAATAGATAAAAAGATAGTTATTCTGAGTTGCCTGATAATGTTGTCGAAGATAGTCTTTAACCCATTACCTATGAGAGTCAAATGAAAAAAACATGTGTTTTTTTCAGGATTGTTTTGATTACGACATGATCAGTATCATTTAAATTGAAAATTTCATAAAGTCGAGTTAACGCAAACTTCGGATGAAGTCAAAGATCTAGTAATAGTAGAAAGAAACCTGATCATGAAAATAGGAGTTGAACCTATTTTCTGCATCTACAAATCGCCTGCCTTATCAGAAGATTTGAAGCAAATTTCGACATTCACTTTGTTCAGACATTCTTTGCAACGGTAAACTTTGATTTCACACTGATATATTCCTATTCATGGGGACAACCTTGACGTTGGTTTCGTTCTTCTGATTAGCAAATGCGTGTAAAGTTTCATGAGACGGGTTTTTGGATATTTTTCTACTCATTCCAATTTAGCGTCTTCTACAAATTGTAAAGGTGTATCGAATGTGTAGCATTTTCAAGCAGCGTAGCATTTTCAAGCAGCCCTTAATACTTTGAGCTCTTGACTATTCATTTTTGTAACTAGAGAAATTTCTAACTTGTAAATCAAAAATAATCAAATTTAATTCGTCGATGCACTATAGCCTTTCTTGTAACAGGCAACATATTATTAGAGTTTTTAGTGTCTATTGTCTTATTTTTGGAATTGTTTTCACTAAGAACTTTTCATAATTACGTTCAGTTTCCAGTGATTGTTTCAAGTCATCAGAATTAATACATTTATGCAATAATTTTTAAGCCCCTCCCGAAACAAAATCCTGGCTACGGCCCTGTACGTTATACTGCCGTTCGATACGAACGTGCGCAGCTTATAATGATGCCATAATATATACAATGGCGTATAACAGTTAGGAAGAACTATGCGTCTTGAATAATAAGTAAATAACGTTTCCTTTTATACATAAATCTAGAGCTCTTATTCAAAAGGTCATATCTACAATGATTGACACTCTTAGTTTACTTTCTCTTCTGTTAATAGTTCGGTCCCTTTAAAATTTATCCCTCAATTCTTTGCATGATTTGTTGGTCAAAACCACCGTCTTTCGATCTGTACTGCACACCAAAAAATAATGAAATTTGAACGACATGTAAATCAATACGAATGTAAACATACAAAGCTTGATTCAAAAATTTGATTGAAAATTAAATTGAATTCGATGCGCTCGATGGGAGCATCAAAAAGCATATAATTTTACACTTTCGTTCGTGTAATATTACATGTCATTTATTTTACAGCAATATAGGTTTAAAAATACATTAAAGTGCATTGATATTCCGTTTAATGAAGCTGTAAGTTTCAATCAGCGTGTAAAATTATGATGAAATTCTTCGAAGAAAGCATGACAAGTTGTGTGTATTTGTGGTGGAACTTAATTTTACAGTTATATTCATGCTCCAAATATGTGCATGAAAATAAATTTAAAATTGCAAAATATTCTTCCTGTGTGTAAAATAAATGAAAAGTGCTATAGTGACGCCGTAAAAATCGAAAGAGAATGTAAACAGAGTCACTCATCGTAGATATGTCGTTTTGAATAAAAGCTCTAGAAATATTGTATTGAATAGTGAATATATTTAGAAAATTTAAAGCAAGCGCATGTAAAATATATCTAGACGGTCTAAATTTTTAGGGTTACCAAATGGGCTGAAAGCAAAATAAGGACATCTTGAATTTTGACCGAGACTAACAAATTTTACTCATCTTTGACTAAAATGTGTTTGGTTGAGTGGTGTTAAGAAAAGATTTTCAATATTTTTTTAGACCAGCGCTTTTTTGTTCTTCTAGGGTCCTAAGAAACTATGCAGAATATTAGATCGTGGCATCCCGTGTTACATTTGAAATTTGTATGGATATTACTACAAGAAATCTTATTTTTTGCAAAAAAAAATCGATGGTTTGAAATAGAGGCCAAATCGTTTTTTTTCTGTCAGCGCGCAACAAGATGAGAAACATCAAAAGTATTAGTTTGAATCTTTTCTTCAAGCAATAAAATTAATCAATGTTTTTGAATCATTAATCTGAACATAACAAATTAAAAGACTATACGAAAGTGAAGAACAACTAAAATGGCGAGTAAAATGTTTCATTCGCTTGAGTGAATTTAATCTAATTGATTTCAAATATAACATGGATTGAGATTAAAACTAAGGACATTTGAAGTAAAAATAAGGACGCTTTCCCAAATCATCGAAATTAAAGACATGTCCTTTAAAATAAGGACGGTTGGTAACCCTATCTAAATAAATAGGGGAATGTGTTCGATTGTCGGCCCACTTTTGTTTTCGGTTCACAACATCACTCCAATTGCACAATATATGGCAATAAGGATATCAATGAAAAGCTAGAGGCCTTAGCTAAAAACTGATGAAAGAATTTAATTTATTTTTTCAACATGGAAAAATTATGAACAATTTAGTAAAATTATAATTTTGTACTATTTTGAAAAATGTATTCGGTTGTCGGCACCCTAGGAAAATTTAGTAAAAATGGAAAACTTTGAATGAAAATCATAAAGATCCATAGGAAAAAGGTAGTTTATTCATTTTAACAAGCGTCAAAGGCATTTTGAGCATCATTTTTCATCAGAACAACAATATGTGTATGTGAAAAACTGGTGCGAATATTACGCACTGCTAATGCACTGACGGATCGCATTCACTGCAATTGAGTGAGTTTCAGGGAGTACATTTTTTTGACCAAAGCTTCAGACAAATCGGATAGTCCACGCTGTCACGTACCCAAATGGGGAGGGGGATCCAGGATAACCGCGCTCCCCCACAAAATTTTCTGGTCGTGACAATCTTGTATATACAATGCTATCTAGCAGTGAAAACACGACCAGGTGGGCTTTCTTCATGTAAATGTTAAACGCTGACAAAGATCGATCTCTGGCATCTATTCGTAAAGCCCGTTCCAAAAATACCCATATTGATTAGGTTATTGAGAACTCGGCATTTGCCATAAAAATGGGCTGCCGACAACCGATTTTAGTAACCTTTTTGAAAACTGAGCAAAAAAAAATATTGCGGCGAAAATTTCGGTACCATTCAATGTTGAATCACAAAATAGAATAAATTCACATCGTAAATATTCAATGCGCATACTTTTTCGATCGATTTAGGGGAACATGGGGAGACTTGACCAAGCGCAAAATTCTATTTTCGGCTATGGCATCTTCTATTCAATTCTTGAATTTTTTTCAAAAATATTTTTATACTTGTTTCGATCCGTTAAGGTGGGCTTTAAACTTTAAAAGTTTGGAATGAAAAATCCTTTCCTTACAGAAAATATTACGTGATTAATAAATTTGAATTAAATGATGTAATTTTTTATCAAACATTGTATGGACATATCTACTCGACTACTAATTACTATTAATGTACTAATATACCATCTTAATCCTTGTGAAGCAGTGAAATGATTTTACATAAACTGGAACATTGGAATAGTTATTACTAGAATTTGCATGACATTGAACGCAATAACTAATGTTGGGGAGACTTGACCAAGATTTTATGGGGAGACTTGACCAAGTGGCGATCAGTTGAAGAATGATACAAAATTCCTAATATTTATTAAGCTTTGGTATCTACTGTTAATGTTAATCAAGCCATAAAAAATCTCACCCCAAACATAAGTCTTTATATTTTAATATTTGTAAACAAAGTTAGCAATAGTAGGACTGATTTCGTGACGTGTGAACATGCAATGCAAGCAGTACAGTTAATCCTTGAAAAGAAATGCATTAAAAAAATCAAAATTTGTCAAATGCAACTCTTTTATATTTTTTACTGCTACCTAAGGATCTCGACAATAGGGAAAAAAATAATTACAGTATGTTTTATGTCATTATTTTTTGTTATGATTTTTCAAAATTCTCTTGGTCAAGTCTCCCCACGCCTTGATCAAGTCTCCCCGCAATGGGGAGACTTGACCAGAAAAAACGATCACAGAAAAACTTTTGTAACTTTTCAAAAATTAAATTAAAAATTCTGCAAAAAATCATGAAGACGCGCAATAACTTTGCGCATTATATCTGAATGACTTTTGAGGGATTGAAGGCTTTTTTAGAGATTTATGCAGTTTTAGCTGAAAACCTGGTCAAGTCTCCCCATGTTCCCCTACTTCTTTCTATAACACTAGAACTAAGCAAATCATATTGGTTGTAGAACAGAACATTCGAGTCTGTTTGCTTCAGCAATCGGCACAAAAAGATCGTGCTAATATAGCACACACAAATAATATTTAAAAGAATGTCTATGTCTGTTTTCTGTCAAAAGTTACGTAGGGGTGCCGACAACCAACCAGCGTCGGCAACCGACCACTTTCCCCTAATTATGCGGTCACATGTAACACACGAACTCAAAACACAATTTACCCAAATATGAGGAAAACAGAAAACGCTCTGGACTGGGAAACTATGGGAAAGTAGGAAATAATACCAAACTGGAGAGGAAAACTGCGAGTGAGAGGGAAGCAACTGGGTTAGGATAGACAATATGAATCATTTTTGATTAACATCTCAAGGAATTTTTCCTTACAACCATTTTTGACATATTTTTAAATTATACTAATTGCAATTAAAAATACAATTTTCGTATTGAATACAATTTTAAATGCCATTTTAAATTAAAATGCTCATAACAATTTTTTTCTGAAATATGGAGTTTTAGAGATATTTTAAATTTGGTTTTGGCAACACAATTATTTTATTTTATTACCTTTTCATAAGTTATTCGCGTTTCTGCATCAACAACAACAGATTTTTCAAAAGGCCCACAACTTTTCCTGTAACTTCCCCTTTGACATCAAGGCAATATAGTAAACTATTTGATAGTTACATTTTCAACTATATAGTTTAATCATTAGACCCTATCGTTGAATAATATTTTGCTTTCAATTGGTTTACAATATCGCCTTGATGCAAAGGGAAAGTTACAGGAAATATTATGGGCCTTTGGAAAAATCTTTTGTTGTTGATGGAGAAACGCGACTAACTTTAAAAAGTCGTAATAAAATAAAATAATTGTTAAAACAAAACTTTAAATATCTCGAGAACTACCACATTTCAAACATTTTTTGTTATCATTTTAATTTAAAATGGCGTTAATAAACATATTCAAAATGACAATTGTATTTTTGACTGCAAATAGTATGAATTATAAAAAAAGTCAAAATTTGTGATTAGAAAACTGATTTAGTGACAGCTTCTCCATGATCCTAAATATACCCAAAAAGTTTCTTTTACGTCTTTAAAGCGACAAACATTAGATAGTTAACATTTTATGATGGGGTAACGCGAATGATTTTTAAATAAGGCATAATTACACGAATTAAACGTTTTTGTTCGAGCAAAATTCGCATGTTGGAAGATTTTTGTTAAATACATTTTGATTTAACATGATACTTAGAATTATATTCTGTAATAAAATTACAGTTTTGTATACCAGTTAGTATGAAACATGTATAAAGATATTGTTAGAAAAAAAACTAACTGATAAGCTCTTCATTCTCTTCTTTTCTTTTCAGGTTTTTGTTGACAAAATATAAAAAAAATAAAAATTTGTTTTTTTTTTGCAATTTAAATTTTTAACGCTGATTTTTGTTTTTTGTTAAAAATGTCACAACATTTTTTTAAGGGCATATTTTTTTTCTTACAGAAGTCTTCATTCCCTATAACTCGTTCTCAGATGGTCAGTGTTAAGTCTGACCCGTCTAAGTGAAAATTTATTAATTTCGAGAAAAACGAGTTTCAAGTTGGAATCGCAGCATTCTTTACATTATAATTGGAAAATAAGTTTACAGCATTTCTGAACTCAATAAGTTGGTGGTCATTTTCAATTTAAAATCGTGTTCTGAATCCGAAAAGGAAGTCCAAAAAATTACAGTAGAACAGTTTTCGTGTTACGGTAAAAAAAATGAACTTGACCTTTAAAAAAAGTACATTCAGTAAAATCCAAATATCTTCAGTTGTAGTACATCGATATGAAATATTATTATGTTGAATTAAAGATAATTGGATGCACTTTCGGTCGTTTGAACATTTTGTTTTAGTGCGACTACTGGTTCTGACCTTATTTACGAGTTTACTGATCTTTTTCTTAATGTTTCCTCATATTTTAAAGAAAAATTAAGATTTTAGGCAAGATAAAACAATTCTAAAAATTATATTTTTATGAGAAAATCGAGGCTTTGCTGACTAATCGACCGATTATGTTGACCATCTATCAAAAGCGCTCGCACTGCCCGATCGTGACGTTAGGCTAGCGAGGGATCGGACGATTGGTTCACTATTACTTGCCTCGACGAGGGATATCGGCGGCACCCGTGAATACTGTTTGTTGCCTGAAGCTGCCACCAAATACCAGTAGCGCGAGCTACGTCTCAAATGTTTAGGGTCTATTCACATGTACTGTACAACACTGTTTAACCCATTCATGCCCATGTTGTTTGAGAACAACAACGTTTTTAAACAGCTATAACTTTTGATTGAGGCAAGATTTGCTCACAAAAACAAGTAAGGCTAATAAATGTGACTATTGACTTTCATTTGAATATTAACAGTTACAAGGATTAGCTCTAGAACTGAAGTTCTTGCAATTAATCTGATTGAACTCCGAAGGAGCAGTGCTGCCAGGGACCGTTTACGTCGACGACGGAAAATAAATTTTTCATATAACTTGGTTATGTTGCAATATTAGTGAAAACTGATACAAGTTATCAATTTAGACTATTTTTGGCTACGTTTTCCACGCCGTTGGACTATTGTAAATATTCTAGGAAAAATGTAGCGAGCATTGGAAGGTAAAAATTGAGCAGCTTCTAGCACTGCAAAGAAAGCACCTACCTTTATAAAAAAGGTTTTTTGAGTTTCTTGACCCCACCGTTTTAACGGAAAAATAAAGGGCGAACACGAAATTATTGCGACACTGAAAATGTCATACCAATTTTCTTATAATGTTTAAAATCAAACCAAAATTTTAGGGTAGTTTCATACACATATTTACTTCAAAAATCAAAAGAAAAGTTAATCGATGGAGCCTTGAGTGTAAAATTGAACGCATTTTCGCTTGATGCCCTCCATCAAAGTCTTTACAGTGTCATCCGGTACCAGTTTCTCAGTTTTTTTCCGTTTTCTTCACATGTCCTTCTCGTCTTTGACTGTCTTCTTGCTCTTCCGAAGTTCCCGCTTCATCATTGCCCAGTACTGCTCCACCGGGCGCAGCTCCGGACAGTTTGGCGGATTCACGTCCCTTGGAACAAAATGGACAGAATCGGCCTCATACCACTCCAGGACACTTTTAGAATAGTGGCATGATGCCAAATCTGACCAAAATAGCGGAGCTTCGTCGTGCTGCTGCAAGAATGGCAAAAGGCGCTTCTCGAGACACTCAGATTTGTAGATCTCGCCATTTACTGTGCCCTTTGTCACGAAAGGCTCACTCCTCACTCCGCAAGAGCGGATGGCCTGCCAAATGAGATATTTGGAGGCGAACATCGACATTTTCTTCTTAAATTTGTCGTCCACATAGAACTTGCTCTTGCCGGTGAAAAACTCCAACCCCGGAATTTGCTTAAAATCGGCTTTTATATACGTTTCGTCGTCCATCGCACAGCAGCCATATTTTGTCAGCATCTTCTCGTAGAGCTTCCGTGCCCGAGTTTTAGCCGTCGATTGTTGCCGCTCATCGCGGTTTGGGAAGTTCTGTACCTTGTATGTATGTATTCCAGCTCTCTTCTTTGCATTCTGGACGTAGCTCTGCGACATGCCGATCTTTTTAGCCAAATCACGGCTTGAGACGTTGGGATTTGCTTTAATCATCCGCTTCACCTTTCCCTCCGTCTTTTTGTTCTCCGGTTCCGGTTTTCTTCCAGCTCCTTTGCCGTGGTCCAACGTCAACCGCTCCTGGAACCGCTTCAACACTCTGGAGACGGTTGAATGGTGAATGTTCAACATTTTTCCCAACTGCCGGTGCGACAGGTCAGGAAATTCCAGATGTTCGGAAAGAATTTGTTCTCTCGATTTGCGTTGGTTCACCTCCATTTTCGTTGAATCGAAAAACACGACTTCGAGTTTGACAGCATGTAAACAATACACATCAATGAGAAAGTGTGCAAAATTTGATTGATTTTTACCCAATGGTAAAAAAGTTATGCCCTGTTGAATGTGTCGCAATAATTTTGTGTTCGCCCTTTAGTTTTGGAACCCTACATGCAATAGAAAAAAGTTGGGCATGAAAGGGTTAAAAGTGCAATTCAAAATAGTTAATTAGGGTGTTGAGCCCTTTTTCGACATGTTTATATTATTACCCTACCCATTTGAAGCTGTTGGTTAGAGCAGTGTCTGCCATCTTTGTTCAACGCATTGAGTTAAATGGTAGCGCAACAATAGGGGCACTCGATTCGAGTTTTCGTTGCGCTCGAACACGAGATTTTCACTGTTTTCAGTGCATTTGTGTTATTATATTGGTTCTTAACAACGAAGCAAAGTTGCTGATGTCAATTTTTTCGCATTCCATTGATTGTAGGCCGAAAAATTAATGAATTAGTGGGGCACCCTGCTTAGTATTGTGACAATAGGCACTTTACCCTATAATTAATTGAAAGTGTTCTCAAAACTCTAAACGCGTTTATCTAAAACCATGACTTAACAGAACTGCGTACAATCTCATTTGAAAATGGTTCAATACAAAAACATCATTTTTTGGCCGTTCTAAAGGTAACTTTTTTCATTGCAGGGCCTTTCTAGAGTCTTATTATTAGTTTTATAGTTTCATTACTTTCAGATTGATCCTGAGGCAGTAGGCTGTACGTAGTTTTGAGATTCCACGCGCACCTAACCTTAGGCAGAACGTCACCACAGGCGCCATTTTGTTTTGTTCGTCTTGAAAAATATGTGTGAATGAAGACGAAAATATAAGCTTTTTGAATCCTAAACTGTTACCTTCAGTGTTTTTTCATTGACCCACAAAAAATCCAAATTTTGTTTACTTTTTGGTCATTTGAATGAGAACCTCCCGTAAAACCAGGGAATAGACAATCGCCTTCAAATTTTCACAATCGTTTGATATCATAAACAGATCCCAAAATGTGCTGTCTACCGTAATGAAGATCATAAACAGATCCCAAAATGTGCTGTCTACCGTAATGAAGATCACAATTTTTTTTCCATGCAATCACGGGCCTGTCTACTGTCCATCTACTGTTCTCACTCGAATGAAACGGTGTTGAGTGCTTCTGGCATTGTCCTTTTCAAAAATGCCCGCGGTACTCCATTTCAAGACAAGCAACAGAAGAATATTCAAGTGGAAATACGTCACAAGAGCCAGAGTAAAAAAATACGTTATATGTTCAATGTTTTACTTTATCGCCAAATTGCTATCAGTCCGTTTTACACTGCGTTGTTCAGAATCCACGTACGATGCGAGGATACACGGGCAAACACATCCGGGGAACCTAATCCGCACGGGATACCCCACGACACGATACCTTGCTGGAGTCCACCATGCACCAGCGGACCACCGGAATCACCCATGCACATTCCTTGGCCGGATGGGCTCAACGTGCAAACGGTGCTGTCGTGGACACGTGCAGCATTAGCGGCCGAGTGCCGGCTACGACAATCAGCCAACGTGATAATACTAGTGCTCAACCACTGCAAGTTGTTAGGAATACCGGCGTTGGCTCCCAGCTGTCCCCATCCCGAAGCCAAAGCACCGCTGCCAGTGTTGATGAAGTTAGCAGCCAAACCAATGGTTTGAACCAGATTGTTGAAGGAAATAGTCGAAGCAGTCTGAACCAGTGACACATCGTTGGCCAAGGTGTTTGAGTTGTACGATCCGTGATTGACGATACGGGCCACGTTGTGAGACACTCCACCACTGTTCAACAGATGAGTTCCAACCACGACACGTGTATTGGCAGTCGTGCGTCCAACGGTACAGTGGGCAGCCGAAAGTGCATAGCGATTGTTGATCACGGAACCACCGCAGAAGTGAGCGTTGGCTGCCGAACGAAGCGAGACCTGGTAGGGAAACTGACCAGAACCTGCATTGGAGCCTCCAACGATTCGTCCTTCCCACTCGAGGTATTCCGCAGGAAGAGCTAAAATGAAGGATACACGTTTTAGATTACCAAAAAATTCTTGAAGAACAGAAACAACATACTACTGCCGAACACGGCAACGGCACTGACGACAACGAACAGTAGACTTAAACGAAACATTGTATGCTTTTCCCAGATCTTCCACCTGACGGTCGATAGTAATAGACCCGAGGTTATATATAGGTAGTGGGCTTATCAAAACTTGAACCGAAACGAGATAACCGCGAGTGACAAAAACACGAATGAAACGAACAAGTTTGATTTATGATTCCCTGGGCTATCTTGCGATAACGGGTCAGTGTTTTGCAAATATGATAAGCCCTTGAACATTTTTTTTTCGTGGGAATTCCGCGCTATGATGATGTAAATGTCACGACGGTAGCAGATTATGATTAGATTTAGACTACCGGTTATCGGCAGTCAATTTAAATTCAATCAAGTGATTAAAATTTCGTTCGAATCACTCCGATAAGTGCCATATACGGATTGCGAAATGGAAAGGATTTCGCAAAAAAAGTGTCTACTTTGAAAGAAGATGACGCAGAGTTACACAATCTTCGGATATCATCACCTCAATCATTTTCTAGTCGATTTCAGATGAAGCAGGGGAAAGTACGCTGTCATGGAGACTGAGTTTTTTAAAACTGCCAAACTCTTTCAAAATGCAGGGCCGGCGGAGCCCGTGGGTAGTATGGGTAATACTGCCCACTCGAAAATAACCGAGGGGGAAATTACCCATTCGAAAGTTTGGAACTAAACGAAACTTGAAATTAACGACATATGTGTCTCGCGCACAAAATGTATGCGTCTGAAATTCCCGATGTACCACAATTAAATTCTTGAAGTAGAATAACCCTAACGTTTCAATATAGGGGACCCGTTTCAAAATTTTCTGTCGGAATTTTCCAGGATTTTTTGAACTGCCGTAGTACTGAACGAAAAAATAAGATTCCGTAGAATGTACAATTACCATAAGTAACGGAATCAATGGACTTTATGAAAGCAGTAATTATCTGATCTATGATTGGTCGGTACAATTCGAATAAGCAGCGAGCGTTAATAGGACTGTCCCTCCGTCATCCAATGAACTGCGACACGTATAAAAAGGGAACATGAAAAAAATCCGTTACAGTGTCCGCAAAACTGTTTTTTTTTCAATGAGGTTTTCCAGTCCAACAACTTAATTGAAATCATAAAACCAAAAAAAAATCATTAGAATAAGGACTTGTGGTGTCCTTGAACGATTCATTAAAAAAATATTTAATTTTTTTTGCAAACGGGGACGATATTTCCAAAAAAAAAAATTCAGACGAAATTTTTTTTCGAGATGATATGAAATCTGGACGTTTCATGCATTTTAAAGATATTTGGTATCCAAAATACGAATTCAATTTCTGAAATTTCATGACACTTTGAAAAAAATTATGTACCGGCTTATATGGGAATTTCATATGTGACCGGACGGTGAAGTCCATATTTCCGAAACCATATTAGCGATCCGTACGAAATTTTTTAGACATCTGTGGGTACAATATAGCTATCATTTGGGTTTGTCACTAAGTTTGTGAAAATCGGCCCAACCATTTCCGGAAAACTGATGTGAGTTTTTGTTTAATTTTAATTAATTTTTGGGTACTTTTCCGGAGTACTTCCGGATCCGTCTATGGTGGTCAATGTGGTCGATGAGACTTCGGTTGGTGGTCAGTGACCTAGAACTGCAAATGCAAGCTACTTGGACGCCATTTTAGCAAATTTTTACCTTTTCGCATTCATCGCGGTATCGGTTTGAATCGGAATTGGCTATGTGACTGCACTCCACAACTCGTAACTTTGGAACCGGATGTTGGATCGAGATGAAATGTAATATTTAATAAGTTTCCTGGGACGCAACAACTTTCATTTGAGACTAAGTTATGTAAAATCGATGTAGCCATTTCTGAAAATCCGATATAACCGATATTCTGAGTTTGAATACTTCCGCCGGGGCTTCCGGAACCGATGATGGTGGCCAATGTGGACAAAGAGCCCTGGAATGGTTGTTAGTGACCTATTACTACAAATCGAAGAAGTTGTGGTTAGATTTTGGACAAAGTTTCACCTTTAACATTCATCGAAGAATTTGTAAAAATCGGGACTCATCACTCTGTAATTCCGGAACCGGAAGTCGGATTTATTAGAAATTCAATAGTAGCGATGAGAACGTTGTACCTTTCATTTGAGACTAAGTTTGTGAAAATCGGTTCAGCCATTTCTGAGAAAAGTGGGTGAGATTGTGCTCACAAACACACACAGACACATACATACAAATACACACATACATACACATAGACAATTTCCGAACTCAACGAACTAAATCGAATGGTATACGTCACACGGCCTCCGGGCCTCCGTTAGAAAGTTGGTTTTCAGAACAATTGCAATACCTTTCTATTGAGAAAGGCGAAACGTTCTATTGAGAAACGCAAAAGTTTACGCGATAGCGGGTGTATGTGTGCGTTGATGATCGCGAAGGATTTGAGCATTCGTATGCTAACATATTTGTCTCATGTGCTCGCGTATATGTGACATCGCGGGTATGAATGCGTTTTCATAACCATGTGGCTATTGACATATTCGAGTGTGTTCTTGCATGGTCACACGGACCGTCATTTGGATATTTAGTTTTCGGTGTACGGTTCATATTCTGACAGGGAGTAAGATACACCATATCGCAAGAGTTCTCGGTCATGTCGCCATGAAACGCGTTGTCTAGTGGATATGAGATTTATAAAAAAACTAGCTAATACCCGTCGCGCGTTGCTGCGATTTTCAACGAAATTGGAGGAAAACACAATTTGTTCCAAAGCGCCATCTGGCGGGCAAATTAATCCCTAACTAATAGTACACAAACACACCCCATGACAAATACCTACTGTGTATAAATTTTTACGGAAACCAGTTAAGCCATCAGATAGATAGATAGATAGATAGATAGATAAATAGATAGATAGATAGATATTATGTTAAGACGTTCACCTTATCACCGAAATTTTGCGAGAACGTTGGTGCAAGTTGCGTGGATGATCGCGAAGTGCTGAAGCATTTGTATGTTAACGTGTTTGTCGCATGTATGTTGCTTCACGTGCACAAAATTCGATTTTTTTTGTCGTCATGAAACGTGTTGTTTAGCTGATATGGGCGTCATTGGTTTTGATCGAGAATAGGGACTTGGGGTGACAAGTTCGCGAGCGTAGGTATGTGTGGATGATTGAAATTGCATGTTCGCGTTTGTGACCAGGTTTGTGTTATCGCTAAGGACAAGAGTTTTTGTACGTATGGAACGGAAGAGATTGTGATTGTATATGCAATTAATTATGTTGGTGAGTGTTAGTGTGAATCTAATTTAAGAATTAATCTAATTTTAATGAACGGAAACATAACATGCCGAATAACAAAATAAAAAAGCAAAGAGATTGATTGGAAGTTGGAAGTTGACCGATATTTTTCTTGGTATACTATTAATTATGTTGGTGGTAGTGGAAAAGCAAACTAAAAGAAGTACAACAAAACCAGACTATTGAAGTATAATAAAAGAACACATGTAACATGTAATCAAACACATGAACTCGTGAAAATTCCAGCAAATGATGTTAATTTACTATAACTCTAATTGCATTCTGTTAGAATTTTATACTGACCGGGAATGGATGATTGTCCTGCGTTGGTAAATTAATTGTACCAACCCGATCTTCCCGAGTGAATCGAATCGAATGGACAAATTCTGCGTCCATTCCCTAATCCAGCTGTCACAAATACTCAGACAAACACGTACATAGATTCAAGTTGTTGGGTTTTGTAATGTCTATGTCCTAATTGGCTTAATTAGCGTCAAATCTGTTTAAATTTTTGTTTGGAATTGGACGTTCACAAATATTGTATTTTAGAAAGCAAGATCGGATGACTGAACACATTCAGTAAATCGAAACGTCCGGTTAAATGCATCTTGTTTTGTGTTCTGACGTTGTAAGCGTAGCAGCTGCTGCGTTTAATGCCAGCTCGCATTCTTCGGTGGTAGGTAATACATCTCATGACTGCCGCCAGACACTGATTGCATTTCATTCCAATGATGTACTGGCGTGCCAGTTTCATGCATACACAGAAGATACAATGATGACACATCACAGAAAAAGCAGAAAGGCAGTGTTACCATAGCTGTGGATTTTTCGCAATTTGAAATTGAGTGGCGGATTTTCCTGCAGATTTTTTAAATTTGCGGATTTTTTTAATGGATGACATAAATGATTGACCAATGTTTTATATTTTACATTGCAAAATGTTGTGAAACAATTGTTGTAGACGGATCTAAAAAGTTTTCACATATATACACTTAACTCAGCTCGGACATTTCTGGAACAAGGAGGAATTTCTTGTTTTGATTCAATTCTTTCTGACATAGTGGTCGTGTAGCTCTTTCAATCAATGAACACACTAATTGTAGCGAAATCAAGTACAATTATTACGCTTGGCCGAGCTATTGGACTAGGAAGTCGTATAATTTACACCATGTTTAAAATCGTCATGTTGAAATTGTCGCAAATATAATACGGTAAGTTAGATCGGTTATCATCGTGAAGACAACCCCATTATGAACCGTGGGAGTTGAAATATTGTAGAACCAACTGAGGTTCGATGTACATATATGAAAAAATGCCAATAAGTCTTTGCCCTTGATTAGGATTTGACAAGCGACAACTTCAATACCTGGTCCCGAGCAAACTTGAATCTGATTGAAATAATAGCACATTTTTATCCCCTTAAAGCTCGTCATTTGTGTTTTTTGCCTTGGAGAATAATGCAAAAATTGTGGAAGATCTCCTTCGGAAGTTAACCAGTAAAACCTGGGAAAAATGTAGAGACTGAAATGGAGGGACACTTCAAGTTTTTGACGTCCTATTTGAAAATTCCTACTAATTCCTTAATTTTCGAGACCATGAGCCACTTACTTCGGTTTTATAACAGCACCCATTAAAAGTAACTCTCAGGTATTTACGAGAAAGTCGACTAGTTAGACGAGCCCCGTTCAAAAGTTTGAATCCAGTTCAGATTCAGAGAACGACTCGAAATGAGGCTGATGTAAAATAAGTAAATTTCAATTTTTACTGAACTCAATTGCTTGCCAACCAGAATTTTCACTGAGTAAAGCAAAGGGTTATTGAAGAAGCCAACTCCATACTTCCCAATTATCGACTCTGGCGGAGACAACACCATCAATCGCTACTTCCCGAGCGGGTACGTAAACAAGATACTTCTTCATGCACGGCCGAGTGTTGTTTAGTTAGATCACGCAATATTTCGATGATGTTAAATGGTTTATCTTTGGTCCGGAAGTAGACCATCCAGGAGCTGATTTTCTTAAAAGGATATGATTTATATCGAAAAGAACACTTATCAGCATTATTTTTGCCTGCTGGAATGTCGGTTGTCGGAGATGCCTTCTAACAATATATTTGAAAATGCGACTAGATTTTGAATATTGGTATGATTTAATTAAGGTAGCTTGCCAGAATTATAAATTGCTGCATGTTCAAAAACAAATATATATTTTTCTCAAGAAGAAGAGAGATTTCTTTGATTTCGTAAATATTTTGTAAATGGATAAAAACAATTTTCTCTAAAAGCACGTATTTTTTATTGTAGAAAAATATGATGACTTCGTAAGTGGTTTTGCGGGCGATAACAAAATGAAGGTGATGCAACTGTCAAAGGTTCCTATCAAAAACATAAATTACCAAATATGATTCAATTTCTATCATAAAGTCAATCGTAAATTATAAAATATTGCAATCAAAAGAAAACTTTGAAAACTCAAAAACGATTTTAACAGCAGTGGGCAAAAATACATGAGATCTTTTTTTGTAAATTGACTGAAATTTATTTTTTTTTTCATACTTTACTATAATTATCGCATTGATTTTGACCGTTTATTTAAATTTGTTTTAAGTATTTTTGAGTTCCGAGTTGTCGAAAAATTGATTTTATTTCGAATTCTTCTAATAGTTTTGAAACTTTGCAATCTGTAGATGGGTTTCAAAAACAATGGTTTATTTTTATGCTTAGATTATACTGGAAAATAGAATCAGTCTAATTGCGATTTCTTATTTTTTCAGGACGATAGTGACGTCTATTTCTACTTATTTTAATTCGTCGTAACTGCTAAATGAATCACGAAGGTATCTATTAGAAACAAGTGCTCAATTTGTCAAATAGGATCGAGAAATGAATTCTGAATAACTTCACAAATCAAGAATGAACATTATGCTATATTTCTCCTTAGCAGAGAACAATATAGGTAAAAACTATTTTTTCTCCATTAAAGAGAAACCTGATTAAAACCATCTTTGCGCGTGAAAAGCACAAAACCTATAACTAAATTAGTTTTGCAAACTGAGTTTCGACTTCGTCTCATCAGAATTCGACACTAACTTAGTGACAGGGTCAAGGAATACAGCATAGTGCATATTGCATTGGCTTGTTAAGCCAAACCAAGTTTTCTATTTCATTAATCCTCATCAGCTTCATCAGAATTTCTGTTCTTGCGGGACCTCATGCAAGATTACGGATTTGCTCAGAAACACAAATGGTGTTTTCGTTTTCAGAGCCAGCGTCAATCCGGCGTCAAGCTTAGCCCTGTCACTACGTTAGTGCCGGTTTCTGATGAGACGAAGTCGAAACGCAAATTCCATAGCTAATTAGGAAAGAATGTGAACGACGAAAACGATTCACAGTAATTTCTCGTGTTCACTTAAGAATATTATTTAAATACGAAAACCCGAAAGTTTTTTTCATCCTTCACTAACCTTTTCAATTAAAATAATTCTTCTCATTTTTTTGGCATTTCGCCGGAGAAATTTTTATTCTTTATATCTATGGTTTCTATTCATTTCATTATATTTCTTTTATTCTATTGTTTCATATTTTAATTTTCTGCATGTGTTGTTGTTTCTTTTTCCATTTCGTTGAGGTTTTTTAGTCTTTCTTATTTTTCCATCTATTCTTGTTTTATATTTTTTTATATATTTTGCTTCATATTTCCCTTTTCATATTTTTACCATTCTTGATGTTTTTTCAGAATCGTCAAATTTTTGTGATATTTGTCCTATTTTTTCGGTTTTTAGTCATGTTTTTTAATTTTGCGTTTTATGTATCGTTTCCTTTTTTTCTTTCTTTCAGCCATTTGTTAAATTCATTTCATTAAATTTATTAAATTTATTTCACAAAATTGTAGTCCTTACGATAGTTTTTATACTTTTTCATATTTTTCAATAAACCTATTTTAGAATTTTCTTCATCCACACTTTTTCATTATTAGGTAATAATTTTTATAATACTAATAATAGTAAATTATAATAATATAATATTTTTTTCTATTTTTTCGTTTTCAGTTTTTTTATTTTGTTCTGAATTTTGCTATTCTACATTTATGAGTTTTGAAATGTATGATTTTCTTTAGCATGGTTTTTTTCAATATGCTTCAATTTTTCTTTACATTACCTTTAGCACTTTCCTTTTAGCCCATTTAAACAATTTTTAGTTTTTGTTGATTTTTCCCCAGTTTTTATTTTGAACCTTTTGTGTTTTATGCATGTTTTCTGTTCACTATTTCATTCAATTTTAAGCTTCACTTGATATGAATTTATTTATTATTAAACCCATTTTATTAGCTTTCTCTTATTTTGCTTTATTGTGGTACTCCTATTTTTTGCATTTCGTCTGGCATTTCCATTGCAAAAACCATTTTGATTTTACATGTTTTCTACGATTTCACTTTTGTTTGTTTTTGGGCTTCTTTCTGTTTTATATTTTTTCCTTTAATCTATGCCGCCCAAGTGTTTCTATTTATTTCTACTTCTATTATTCCATTGCACTTATTCAGTTCTACATTAGATCATTTAAAGAAAAATAATTTGTTTATTGTTTTATTTTTCAAAGCTAGAAAAATTGTATTTATTTTTGCCTTTCTCAATAGAAAGGTATTTCAATTGCTCTAAAAACCGACTTTTTAACGGAGGCCCGGAGGGCCGAGTGACATATACCATTCGATTCAGTTCGTCGAGTTCGGCAAATGTCTGTGTGTGCATGTATGTGTGTGTATGTATGTGTGTATGTGCGTCTGTGTGTGTACGCGAACACAATCTCACTCACTTTTCTCAGAGATGGCTGAACCGATTTTCACAAACTTAGTCCCAAATGAAAGGTGCAACGTTCCCATAGCCTGCTATTGAATCTAATGGATCCGACTTCCGGTTCCGGAATTACAGGGTGATGAGTACGATCACGCAGAAAATGTCGATTTTACTAAATTCTGCAATGAATGTATAATGGTGAAAATTTTTCCAAAATGTGACCACAACTGCTTCGATTTGTAGTACTAGGCCACCATCATCGGTTCCGGAAGCCCCGACGGAAGTATCCAAATTCAGAGTAACAGTCACATCGGTTTCTCGGAGATGGCTAGACCGAATCAACCAAACTTAATCTCAAATGAAAGATGTTGCGTCCCCGTAAATGACTATTAAATTTTATTCTGAACCGACTTCCAGTTCCGGAGTTACGGGTGATATCCCACATAAGCCGGAACTCAAAATTTTTTTCAGTGTGGGGACCCCATGAAATTTCAGAAATCGAATTCGTATTTTTGATGCCAAACATCTTTAAAATGCATGAAACGTCGAGATTTTATGTTATCACGAAATTTTTTTTTTATTAAAATCGAATTTTTGGGACTTTGCCGATTTCGCACCTTTTTCAGTTCAATATTACCGTGACTGTTTTTTTTTTCTTTTACAAAATTTTAGAACTCGAATAATGATTTCTTTTCTTGTATATTTGTCATGCCATGTATAATAATAAAATGTAATATATGCATTTGAAAGGTTTTAATGAATATAAACAACGCAAACATTCTCGTGTTCATGATTGAGAAAGGCACAATTGCACCGCTAGGTGGATTAAAACAGGTTTTTATTTTGACATTTGCTCTTCAGTTATAAAAAGTGTCGTCCCAGCAAGAGGAGCAACACAGTGGCCGATATTTTCAAGAATTTTAAACTGTCGTAGTTCACACAGGAATATCTGATTCGGCTGGCTTTCTGTACCTGTGGTTTGAAAAGAGACATTTCCATTGCAACCGAGACCTTCAACCCGGAAATTTACGTGAAAGAGTGCATTAAAAAACGTTTGCTACCTTCTCTTGAAGCAACACGATCGTGCTGTGCTATTTTGGCCAGATTATGAATCCTGTCATTACGGAAAAAGGACATTTATCCGACACTAACTTGGTAAATGGCGTAAGCTAGTGCCGGATTGACGCCAGCTTCAGAAAAAAAGTTGAGATACAGTTTGTGTTCCTGAGCTAAGGAGAAATATAGCATAGTGCATCTTACATTGGCATGCTTAGCCAAACCTAATGTTTCGATTTCGTTAGTTCGCATCAACTTAAAAATGAGCTTCTTTTTAGCGTAACAAATTGTGTCTCCGTTTTTTGGAGCAATCCGGCGCTGGCTTAGTCCGTTAACTAAGTTAGTGTCGGATTCTGATGAGACGAGGTCGAAACGTAAGTTCCATAACTAATTTACCAATCGCTTATATGTTTCCATATAATCGAGGTAGTCGATTAATTTTGACCGATAAATCAAACGCATCGATCAGCACGAAAACAAAATTCGATTATTGATTAATCGATTATTCTAAAAATAACACTATTTATGACTGGATCGAACAAAGGTTCAAGCCGCACTGAGGTCAAAAACCACTGATTAAGGTTCTCTTTTTGAAACAACGAATGGGATAAACCTTCATCGATAATCCGGGTTTTCCAAGGTACCGTATTCGTTCCCCTCAACAAACACTTCAATTTCGAATTGTCATTTCTTGGGCTATGAAACAGATTGCATTGTAATTTTTCGTCAGATATAGATAGACTACTGATTAGAAGGTAACACCTTTTCAATCACTATTTCTTGTTGAGCAGAAGTTTGATCTAAATTTTAGGGTAAACAGTTTTAGTACGAATAAAGATTCAAATTTTAACTTTAACAGGGCACACGAAAAACAATACAAAAAGAGTAAAACACACAAATGTTATACTAAAAATGTATTTGATAATTCCTATCCAAGAACAAGCTTTCCAAAGACGTTTTAATCGGTATTTGCCATGACCCAGTCGAAGTGGGATGAAACGCGCGCAAACACATCTGGGAAGCCTTGGGCGCAAGCAATGCCCCACGAAACGATACCCTGCTGGCGTCCATTGTGAGACAGCGGGCCACCAGAGTCACCCATGCACATTCCGGTTCCAACCGGGCTACTTGAACAGATCGTGTTATCATGCACACGGGCAGCGTTCACGGCGTTGTGACGGCTACGGCATTCGGCCAGCGTTATGATGTCCACGTTAACCCATTGCAGGTGGTTCGGAATCGATCCGGGGTGCTGCGAATAAAAGATTACCATGAAATAAGCTGACTAGTTCAGCAAATAGTTCTAACATACCGTGGTCTGTCCCCAACCGGAAGCTTGAGCACCGCTAGCTGAATTGATAAAGTCGGTCTCCAGTGCGACTGCACCAATGGTTGCAGAGAAAACGAACGGAGAAGCAACCCGAACCAGCGAGATATCGTTAGCCAGGGTCAATGAACTGTATCCCGGATGGTTAACGATGGATTGCGACGGATGGGAACTTCCACCGGAATTCAGCAGCAGTGATCCCGCAACTACAATCGTATTGGCCGTGGTTCTTCCAACAGTACAATGAGCCGCTGACATGGCCCAGTTGTTGTTGACGATCGAGCCTCCACAGAAGTGACTACCGGCTGCCGAACGAAGCGAAACCTGATACGGGAACTGACCCTCAGCAGCGTTCGATCCTCCTACGATCCGGCCTTCCCAGGCTACGTACTCATCCGGGAGTACACCGGCGAGGGTAGCACCGACCAAACCGAGCACGAGAACCAAACTGAGTCGAGACATTTTTACCGATTGATGGCAACGGGTCAAAGAATCGCTTTTATACCCGCGGTGGATTTATTTTTATCGAACGTAATGCTGAAATTCACAAAAGGTCGTACCTTCTTGTTGTTGTAGATTAATAATCTTAGAAGCGATAATGAGGCGGAAGGCTTTAGTATAAATTGGAATCGATATCTATTGATTTGAACCAGGCCTTTCCATTGCCTGACTTTTGTGATAAGAGCCGAAACTGCTACATATTACCTATATGTGATATACGTCACAGAAGATTCGAGCAAGGGGACCCTTTATAAATTAAAAACTTGTAATCGCAATCTTTTCAATATCATTATAATTTTCATCACCCAGCAATTCACCATTTCAAATGCATTACTTTCCGTAGTGATCTATTTATGCTCCTGCTGCACTGCTGCACGGCTAGGGTCTATTCCTTCCGTTCTTCGGAATAAAAAAATTCTCCACCGAATAGACGCGCATCCTGTTATATCTATCCGCCGCGGCGTGGAGTCCTCGTATACCTTGCAGGTGAAAGAAATATTTTTCCAATTCCTGGAAGCATCCCAGCTGCCAATTCCGTGCACAGCCTCTCACACAACCGGTTCATATTCCCCGTTTCTCAGCGCATGTATAATGCAGATAATTTAATGCGCTCATGCTATTCACTCGCCGTGTAGCTTTTTATTTCTGAAACGAATCTGATTATGTGCTATTTGCCGGAGGAAATTGAATTCCATTTTTTCGCAGAGGCAGTTCTGAGAAGAAAAACCTGCATGAGGAGTTATGGTAACTCCTTTCCATTTATCTAATGTATAACATAACTAATTCTAAAACTATAACTTTGGAAATTAGCTACAATTGTTCAGTCCGGCTTAAACCTTCGTTCGATCTGGTCACAAAACTAACAAGCTCCTGGTTTTCCTAAGAGTTTTTCAGCAGCAACAATCTTTCTTTAGGATACCTATATTTTTTCAATAAACATTCCTTTTCAAGATTAAAATGTTTTTACAAATTATTTAAGTTAATATTTAATTCTTCCAACACGTCTGGGTCATCCCAGAAAGACCGTGTGCAAAGTATAAAAAAGAAAAAAAAAAAAAAAAGAAAAAAGTAACTTCTTCACCCAAAAATCCAATTGGTTGTAGCAAATCATACGAAGTTTTATCCGACTGTGAAGCTGAAAAAAATTGTGAATTTCCTCGCCGCGTAATGCCAATGAGAAGCAACACCAATCGCCTTTACCGATAACCGTGACGGTTTCCGACTTCAGAGCCTTTCGAACTCAGCTTTCGACTTTCCTCCTGGTTGCGAAAGCATCTTTTCAGATTGGTCCAAGAGAAGAATGTCGAGTTACAGAGGATTGCTTGATTGGCCACAAACGACTGAAAAAATTTCAATTCTCGTACAAAGTAACAAAGACAACAAACAAATTTATCAGTTCCTATAGGTTACCTTTCGCAAAACATGTTTAAACGCGTGAATTCGCAGCAAAAAGCAATACAATTTCTCTACCTATACAATCATTCTCTATCTTCGTCATACCATTCTCCAATAGTGCGCCATCTTAAGCTTCAGTGATACTTAACCCATTCATGCCCATGTTTTTTGTGGACAACAACATTTTTAAACAGCTATAACTTTTGATTGAGGCAATTTGCTCACAAAAATACGTAAGGCTAATAAATGTGTCTATTGCCTTTCATTTGATTATTAATAGTTACAAAGATCAGCTCTAGAACTGAAGTTATTGCAATTCGTCTGATTGGATTCCGATAGCGCAGTGCTGCCAGGGGCAGTTTTCATTGACGACATAAAATGAGCTTTTCATATATCTTCGTTATGTTGCAATATTATTAAAAACTGATAAAACTTATCAATTTAGACAGTCTTTGGCTACGTTTTCCATGCAATTGGACTATTGTAAATATTCTAGGAGAATTGTATTGAGCACTGAAAGGTAAAAATTGAGCAGCTTCTAGCACTGCGAGGAAAGCACCTATCTTTATGAAAAAAGACTTTTCGTATTTCTTGACCCAACCGCTTCCAAGGAAAAATAGTTTTGAAACTCTACACTCGAAGAGTATATTTAATTTTGTTATTCATCGATTTGATCAAGTTGTTAGATTCTGCGCAGAAATCGCCATTAATCGCAGAATCAAACATCGCGTTTTACCCTCTTTTGGCACTAATCGAGAGTTTGGATTTTAAAGTTGAAACGGAGTATTTGCTTTTTCAATACGCAAACTAATTTCTTGAAAGGAGACTTACAAAAATATACAAAAAATCGGTCGATTTTTTTTTTAAATCAGTAATTTTAATGCCTATCCTGGAATTAATGGTAATCTACTTTGCAATGATTACTCTGCTTTTTATCATTCAGTTTTTTTTCCAAATGGACCTTCCTGCTATTCGTCGGTAAGGATTCCATCCACAATTGATTTTTACTACATAAAACAATTGATTTGGTTTGAACAGATCAAAGTCACATTAGTAGCGAATTGTTTACACATGTTGACTTGGATTTTGATCATCTTTCAGTGACTTTTTTGCTTTCTCAAGGAGCAGTCTCCTATCTCATAAGCTAGGAGTTTAGCTTTCACAAAGCGAATTGGGAAAGGTACAAAGCTTATATCGAAAATAATTTTAATCATGATCATGATTTGGCTTATTTTAGCTTGGTTTTATCAAACTGGCATTGACACAGCATTAAAAAATTTAAGTGATGTAATAATGATCTACCAACCCTCCCGCAACTTGACGTTTAGCCTAGGTTGCTTGAAACCACCGTGTTTGGGATGATGTCGCTACCATAGAGTGCTGTCCACTAATTGTGATACTGAAGATTTCTATGCTAGAAAATAATTTCGTAGCGTCTTTTACGAACTTTTTTTTCTTTATTTACATTTGGAGGATATAATCAAAGTAATCATTTCAAAACAGCGTAATAATTTAATGAAAATACAACAAACTCAATTCGTCATTTTGCTGTTTCATAAAATAATTACAAATCGTGCCGATTGTAAAATGCAAAATGCATGATTTGATTTGAGTGCTTTTCTAGTCTGAGCCTTTCTTCCTCGTCTCCCTTGAAACATCTTTCGCAGATGACAATTCTCGAAAGTTTGTCATTAATCTTTAAATGTCATTTTTACTTCGCAGTTAACAAAGGCGGGAGTGACGTCGTTTGTTTATCTCTGACCGCATGTTTAACTGATAGGCGCTGTGACATTTACAATGTAAAGATTACCACGAGTTTCAGAAGTTATGACAGCTCGTTTTTTCATCGGAGAGGAAGAAAAACAGTCCAGTATCATCGTGTACAATATTTACATTGCAATACAGATACTAATACCATATCTTAAATGTAAAAAAATGTATCCACTAACTAGTATGAGCGCCGCTGGTTTGTATGCCGATGATTCCAAAAAAATTGATCGGGGTACAGATGCATTATTGTTATAACAAAACCGCACCAAACCCCTAAAAAGTCTTCAAAATGAATTATCGAAAGAAAAAAAACCTGACGAGAAAAGTTTTACTGTAAACACGTTTACGCTTTTTTAAAAAATTGGTCTTGAATAAAGATTGATCCGCCATTTTAGACCCACAAACCCAAAAAAGTGGTGACAACGATTTGTATAGGAGCTGTCAAGTTTTTTCCCCTCTGTGATCTACAATTGATGCTAGAAATTTATCTGTACCAACAACTCAGACAAAATTTAATATTCCAATTAATGATGACAATCTTCAAATTCTGATTCGCACGAAGAATGTTTGAAGATATCAATATCAACGTTCTCGAGATCATAATATGAAACTTACACAGCGAAACAAAATTAAAAAAAAATTGGGAGCAGAACGAAAAAATGCGAAAATTTGTGTTCCCAGAAAACCCCTGGTGAAGAAATTTTTGAAAAAATTGGGACGAGACCAAATTTTGTATTAAGAACTAGGGGTGTACAAGAGGGAAAATATCAATGAAAATGGTCAAATTTACACATAAAATTTTACATAAAATGCTCATTACATCGAAAAAGGAATCTATGCAATTTTTTACTCTATCGCAGATCCTTAAGGGGTGCGGCGTTTGAATATTGATTTCATAATATCTGAAAAAATCCAAAGGGAGTACATGAAATGTGTCTAAAAATAAAAATGAAACGTCAGCATCTAGTACCAAAACAAACGAAAATCGCTCAAAACAAATTTAAATTTTTTCTAGTGTCAAGGAAATTTGAAAAAAAATTCGAGTATCAAAAATTTTATTGTAATGCCTTATGATTTCAAAATACATAAACCGTCGATATCTGATGTCGAATCATAAGTAAGATGTGAAAACGAAACAAAAATAGGAAATTTATGGCAAAAAGCATAAAAAATTGTTTTTGGGACCATTCTTGTTGTAAAAATATCTTTCTTTAGATTTGGAGAAAATTCTGACCATCGAATTTTCCTAACGCACTGGGCTTGGGAGCAGAACAAATCCAAATGATAGCAGGGGTTTAGGGCTCCAACTAAATCAATGAGGAAAGACTTTTGAAAAAAATGGAACCAGACTTACCAGTTTTAAACAAAAAAATTGCGAAATTAAGTATAACTTCCAAATTTGGAATGGGTGGGGGAACGTGGGGAGACTTTACCAGGTTTTCAGCTAAACCTGCATAAATCTCTACAAAAGTTTCCCCACTGCGGGGAGACTTGACCAAGGCCTGGGGAGACTTAATCAGGAAAATTTTGAAAAATCAGAGCAAAAAATAATGACATATATTATACAGTAATGCTTATTTCATATTGTCGAGATCCTTAGGTAGCAGTAGAAAAATTTAAAAGGGTTGCATTTCATAAATTTCGACTAGATTACTTGTACTGCTTACATTGCATGTTCACACGTCACGAAATCAGCCATATTACAGCTAACTTTGCTCACTAGTTCTAAAAAATATAGACTGATGTTTGATATGAGATTTTTTTGTGACTTGATTAACAATAACAGAAGGTACCACAGAACAGTAAATATCAGAAAATTTTAATCTTTCATTAGCTTATTGCCTCCCCAACATTAGTTATTGCGTTCAATATCGAGCAAATTTTATTAATAATTTTTCCAATATTCCAATTTATGTAAAATCATTGCACTAGTTCATACAGAATAAAATAATGCATGAGTACTTTAAAAGTAATCAGTCGAGCAAATATGTCCATACAAATTACGTCACTTAAGACGAACTTCGCGCTAAACCGTATTCAGAGTTGGTAGAACCCTCTCAGATTTTAATGCAACTTTCTGTACATGAGAACTTTGTCACAGAAAGCCACTTTGCAAACTTTGTTTTTCCAAAAATGATCTAGACTGTCTTTTGAAAAGGGTCAAACTTTTTCAACCATTTTTTTCAAATGGCTGTAATCTAGAAATTACAAATCCTACAAAAAAATGTGGGAGTGATTTTCACAAAATTAGTTAAATTTTTGAATAAAAATATTGAAAAAAATCTTCTTCGACTCCTACACTGAAAAAAATCGATTTAAAAATTTTAAAGTTGATTTACCATCTTTGATTTGGATGAAATATTGTTCCAAAGGAAATAATTATGTTCCCTACCGTGTACGAAGAAGTATCTTGTCTATGTACCCGCCCGGGAAGTAGAGATTGATGGTGTAATCTCCAACAGGGGCCTTAATTGCGAAGTATGGGGTTCACTCCTTCAAGAACCCTTTACTTCGGCCAGTGAAAATTCTGATTCGCAAGCAATTGCGTTCAGGAAAAATCAAGGAGTATATGAAAACAATATATTTTCCATCAGCCTCATTTCGAACCTTTCGCCTCTTCCAAACTTTGATCTTTTGAACGGGGCTAGTCTACCTGGGCACCTTTTTGTGCCGCGAGACATGAACTGCCGTCGTTGCAAACAATTGGGCTTACAGTGGCTTATTGTAGAAACAAGGCACGTTGTGGAAAATACGGAGAGAATCATGAAAGGTTTTCCTACGACTGAGATACTCCGCATGATCTTTCGACATATCCAGCATATAAATTATGTGGGGAAAAAAAGTAAACATTCTTTTTAGGAACGCTCTGATAATGCAAAAGAGCGCTACACCACTGACAACGGCTAATTTCTACGTTTCCTTGTACACTAAAGAGCGAGAGTCTGACCATCCTATTGTGGGAACATCTTCTAATGTGCCTATAAATTTCCGAAAGAGGAAAATCAGTTTTCTCCCCTAAGCTTCCTCGTAAAGGTCTTAGAGTGTCCCTTGAAGGGTGCTGTTACAAAACCGAAGTAAGTGGTTCCTGGTCTTCTTTATCGGTATTTGAGTCTTTAGTGGTGGTGTTGGTTGTTGGTTTGGAGATATTTGATGTAATCATTATTGCTTCGCTGCTGGAAATGGCACTTGGTTTAGTACTACTGGGTCCGGTCTTTGTTACATTAGTTTAACAACCTGTTGTGGATTCGCATACGCCGGTTGTATTCTGGTTTTGGTCGTGACAGGTGGAATTTCCTTAGCAGCTTCTACGCAAGGTTTACCGTGGAGTAACGGCTGATCACAGTATTGGTACGTAAGAATCTGCCCTTGGTAAGACCAGCGTTCGTTGGAAATATGCAACACCTTGAGGTGATCTGCGTGGGAATCAGGAATCAGTAGCGACTGGCTCAAATGGTACGTTTCCCATGGTAGTCGGAGATTTGTACTTTGTCGTGATCTATTTTTTCATAATTTCCCTGATAGGAAGGATTGGGAAAGTGGTAAGATTAGGGTAAGGAAAATAACGACACAGAACAATTACAATAGAGCATTCTGCACTCCCGGAAGGATGCTGAACGATCTGCAGGTGCTACGATAGCAAAAATAAAACTTCCAACCCCCGGAAAGCTTTAGATTTTTTTTTTTCAATCAGTGAACGGATATATCAACACCCCCGTAGGGGATATTGAGATAGTAAAAAGACAATACCCCCGAAGAGACTTTGTCATTCAAATATAGGCTTAAACTATAGCTCTTTACCACACTGGGTTAGGAACAATAGCATTTCCTTGAGTTTCAGCTCTCTGTACACAGGATTATCTATACACGGAGAACCAAAAATCGCGATACACAATTGCATTGCTGCTGGGCAGTTACATATCAAATGATATGTAGCTCCGTAATCGGATTCACAAAGATCACACGTATAATACTCAGCACGCTGAATAGTAGCCATGTGATAATTGAGTTTCAAAGTCCAATCAGTGCCTTAGCTAGAATACTGCGATTGTGCTTGGAAATGAATCAATTCCCTGTCGAAATGCCGATTGTATGTCACACAGAATCGCAATGATTTCTGCTTGGAATACGGTACAGTATCAACCAAGCGAATAAGACTGGTTTAATCTCATTTCACGACAATAGGTTCCCTCCAACAAAGATCCGTCAGTAAAACAAACTACATCTTCTTCAAGTTGTCGCTCTATCCTGCCTTCCAACACGAAGAAGAATTCTTACACTGAAGGTTTAAATAAAAATACGTGTGGGCGTAAGATCACTAGGAGCAAGTGTATACTAATCCCAAGTAACCATTTTGGGTCACAGTCTTGTGTGGCTAGTTGCTTGTGTCACTGTTCCAAAACCCACTAACTTTATGCCGGAATGTACAAGAAAAGCGCTTCTTGTTTCAGAAACACAGTTGTCGCACCAGTCATTGTCATCAAGACCATCCTCTGAAGATGGTTTAACTTTGATTGGTTTGTCATGACTTCCCCCATCTACTACCAAACAAGGCACCTGTATGCCAGTATTAATCTAACAATTTTTGGGTAGAGCCACTGAATGTAGGGTTACTGTGCCCCAACTCATCTTAGCTCCTGTATTCATCCCACCCATTTGAATACATTGGTTAGAGCAGTGTCTGCTATCTCTATTTAACGCAATAGGTCAAATGGTAGGATAAATAAGGGTGCGTTGTACTCAACTTTTTGATCCGTTCAAACGCGAGTAATTTACATTTTTCAAGCCAGATTTTTTATGTTACTGTTTCTTAGAAACGAAGCAAGGCTGCTGATGCCAATTTATAAATCCAATCACTGTAAGCCGAGTTACAATCAAAATAGTGTGACATCCTGACTAATAAGATGAATAAGGGCTCGTCTGCCCTACTAGGGTTTGAGTCCCATTGATTTGCCGGAAGCATATCTACATTGGCCGAAGGCCATGAAAGCTTTCTTGATCTTGAAATCAATGCTGTCCAATCAAATTTTGAATCAAGAATTACCCCAACGTACCTAACTTGATCTGCGATAATAACTTCAGAGTCAAAGAACTGCAATGGATGAGCTCCGGTTGACATACTTCGTTGCGTAAAAAGCACCATTGATGTTATATTTGGAATAACTGATAGTCCAACATGAATAACATGTTAATGCAAATACCGGTGATCATTATATGATAATCGTCGACAAAACCATACGTGGGAAACCCAAGCTCATTAAGTTTCCTCAACAAGCTATCGGCGACAAGGTTCCATAGAAGTAGTGACAGCACACCATCTTGAGGACATCCGCAGACACTCAGTTTCCTTATCTCTACTTGTCTTACCGATTAGCACAGATGTCGGTTGCTAAGCATTGCGTGTATCCAGTTCGTGATACATGAAGGTACTCCATGGCCTCGTGTTGCTTCCAAAATAGATTCGAAAGACATGTTGTCAAAAGCACCTTCAATATCGAGAAAAACTCCTAAACTTGATTGCTTTTGTGAAACAGCTTTTTCAATGTTGTAGACAACATTGTGTAACAGGGTGGTGGTAGACTTCCCCCGCTGATATGCATGTTGCGTTGCATGCAGCGGGTCCTCGCCCTAGCTAACATCCCGAATGTAGTGGTCGATTAAACGTTCCACTGAATTGAGAAGGAAGTAGGTCAGACTGATCGGTCTAAAGCTCTTTGCCTCCTCCTAAGTGATGCGGTCAGTTTTGGGAATGAATTTGACAGTTATTTCCCGCCACGCTACTGGAATGTATCCTGTTGCAAGACTACAAATAAGAACCTTTTTCAAAATATGCTTGAAGTGTTCATATCCTTTTTGTAGTAGTTAGAACTGGAATGATTCCAGCATTTCCCGGTAATTTATACGGAGTAAAACTTTCAATCGCCCATTTTATCGATTCGGTTGTCACAATTCTACGAGCAAATGCCCAAGAATCAGAACTACCTGAAAAGAGCTTAGGGGTAGTCGACAGTGATGGCCTGGAAAGTGTGTGTGTCAAAAAGACAGTTGACATCTTCGTCAGACGAGTATTTACCATTCTAATTGAACTTATATAAAAGTCTTTCGATTTTGAAAGTAACTTATTTCAATCTACTAGTCTCGTTGAGACTTGAGACATGTGTACAGAGGCTTTTCCAACCATGTCGCCCAGAGGATCGAAGGGCATTTCTGTATGCTTTGCGATGCAATAGTAGTACGATGAATCTACTTTATTGCGAATTCAAACAGCAAATGCACTGAGACAATTGCAGTTCGACCGAAATTTGCTTCTCCCGTGTTGATCTCTGTTTATAGCACTAAATTACGATAAACCAACAACCCAGCGTGAATTGACAAAAGCATCTGTGAACGAAACTGTGAGTTCATAAAACCCTTTAACCAGATTGTTAAGACAAACTACAACTCTCCAACTTCAAAATTAGTCCACTCGCAACGTAACACTAAAACACCCCCATACAGCCTTCCTCAAACAAGATTATTAGCAAACCTTTCTAAAACACTGAGCTATCCGCATTGTAGGTGGTAATTTGCACAGATTTAACCAAGTTCATGCTACAGCAGTGTGTACCGACCGAGAGGCGAATAGATTTATTCGGCTCTGCTGTGTAAATGAATTCCGGAACAAAAGCTTACTGCATATATTTGAGTTTCAATTTTGAAAACTTTTCACCAACTTACCCAGCCTGGAACAACCAGCCAAATAAATTTCGATAATACCGAGCATGACTGAGGCGATCCCTCTTTACACACTATTCATCCCCAAGCAAGCGAACCCTCGGTAGTAAATTTGGTACTCCCTCGGACTGGGAAACTTGACTCGAACTAAAAGAAGAGCGGAAGGAGATTTGTTGGGAAAAGAAAAGAACAGAATAGTTCTGGGAAGTAAACGGATGTTGTACTGTACACCTCTGACTGAACCAGTGACAGCCGACAACAGGACACGAATAGCACCATCATTGAATTACATTTAATTTATATCTGTGCAATGCAGTACAAGTACAAGTTCATTGAGTTTGTTTTATAATATAGAGGAATGGAAGCGAAATACTTGATGCAATTAAACTTAAAGTATGATGGTTTTCCGGTCGACAGGAATGCAACTGATTCATGAACATGAAGTGTATAACTAACTGGACGATTAAACTGTGGAATTTGATATGTGATATCTTTGGGCAATTTTGGTCAAACTAGCTGATCTATCAGATATTTAATATATAGTCTATTTAATCCGAAAATCTATCGATAGCTTTCAATGCTGTAATTTTGAACTTATTTACACCACCATTTAATTCTAAAAATAATACCGTAAATATTACCCACTGTTATGACTATGAACATTCGAAATTTTCAATAAAACGAAATTATTGAAAGTATCAATCAAATAGTTCAAATTTAACCAAACATTTCCTTACACACTAAGAACAACACGCAGCTTACCCAACCTGAAACAATTGTAATTTCCAGCGACCAAAATATACCTTTCATGTACAATTAGTCCCCCTACAGATAACTGAATTATGTTAAACGTCATTAAAAACCAAGAAAGAGGCAGCATTACCTTTCCATCATCGAAGAACATTTCCCGTCAATTATTTACTCCCTTTCCCGGCTCCATAAAACTCCACGGTAGCCCTGGCGCTGTACAGTAATAATCGTCACTCTCCGAAACACGTCAAATTAAATTAAACACCCCAACCGACAGTATCCTGAGGTACCTCCATGCCACGCGCTGGTGGCAGCGTTACCTAGCACAAGCGGAAGGTAATGTTTGTACAAATCCTCGTCAAACACAATTTCGCCAGGTCGCTAAATGGATAGGACGGCGGCAACGCAAAATATGGCTGTGCGTGATGACGATGTGGAAGAACAAAAAGGCTTACAACCTAGCAGCTGGCATACAGTCTGCATAGGCACGGAAGAGCTGAAGAAGGATTAGGTCGTTTGAGGGTGTTGCTGAGAAAATACACCGTGTTCAATAAAATCAGATACTCTTTCTAGTGTATTTGTTGCTAGTGTAAAATTGAACATGTGTTAGTGACAGATACAAAAAGTATTCGTCTAGTATGTAGAGGCCCAACGAGTGGGGCGGGGGCAGGGGGCGGTGAGGCAACTGTTCCGGGGTCAGGGATTTCCGCGATACATTTACCCCTCGTAATTTAAAACCGTGAAAGATTTTTATAAAAAAAACCTTGTAAGTTACTATTTTAGGAAAAATGATTATGGATTATATTCCTTCCTACGTGATACAGAAAAACAAAACAAAATGCAGTACCATTAAACAGACAACTCTTTGCACATTTAAAGGCCAATTTATTACGTAAGTACCAGTTTTATAATCAGACGACACATTACGGAAAACCATGCTCAGACACCGCTGTGAAAAGATTGTTCAGGTCATAATAACCGCAACAGCCGCATCCAGTACCTCAAAATCAACAGCACGCATCATAAACGAGGAATCATTTGTGAAACTCAACGGGTTTACACTCGTAACCTGTAAGGGTAAAAAGTAATTAAGATCCTCTGTTTGTAAGCGTCAAGGCAGCAATAACTATGACGATATGGACATATATGACAACAGCGCAAGAATGTCTCCAATAGCAACCGGTAGTCGCGCAGTTTGCAAGACAGCCACTAATGAAGGGTGAGTCTTTAATTATTGCCACATTTTAGAATGGTTGGTGATTCGACTATAGTTATGTAAATGAAGCCAAAGTTTTACAGAAGTTCAGCATATATTTATTTTAACGTCGGTTGAAATTTAGAATGAGTTAGAGTAGAATGCTCGATATTTGTGATTGACACCCTGCATCAGTATCTGTACAGTCGTTTCCGGTACGTTTTTCTTAGTTTTGCTTCTTCCTCATCATTTCCTTTTCGTCATTCGCCATTTCTTTGGTCTTTCGAAGTTCGCGCTTAATCATGGCCATTAGGTTTCGATCGAGCGGAGTTCAAGACAGTTTGGTGGTTTCATTACACAAAATCCACCGAATTATTCGCATATCACTCTTGTACGGGTTTGAAATAGCGTCGAGACACCAAATTAGGCCAAAGCAACTGTTTTCGATCGTGTAGCTTTTATAACGGCAAATGCCGTTTTTGGAGACACACAGTGTTATAAATCTCATATTTCATGAAGCTTTTCTTCACGAATGGCTCACTATGTTTTCCACAAGGCATGTGACCTGCCAATTCAGGTACTTCGCAGCGAATTTCGATAGTTACTTCAATTTTAAACGGTTATCCATAGCAGTCCTTACCCGTGAAATATTTCTGTCCCGGCAACTGCTTGATAACCGCTTCGATGTTGGTTTCATCATCAATGACGTAGCGTCGTATAGAGTTTTTGGTCGTGCAGTACTTTGTTGGTCCTGATTTGGGAAGTTCTCCATATTATATGTTTTCAATCAGAATCTTTTCTTGACTAGACGAAACTTTGCGAAACGTCCTAGTTTTCTGGCCAAGTCCCTTGTCGAAATATTCGGATTCCGCATGAAATGAGCGATCAATGCTCTGTCAGTTTATTTACGCGCTGTTCCTGGTTTTCGTCCAGCTCCTGACTTGTGGTTAAAACGGTCTATATCCATTAGTTTTTGTAAGACTCGATGCGACATTTTTTGCATGTGGGTGAAAAAAATTGTTTCGTGAACGGTTTGCTGATTTTCTTCCATCTCGACCGGAATCTCAGCGACAACGGCTAAACTTGGCGGATGTGAACAATAAACTGTAAAGAAAACTGGGCAAATTTTAGTTAATTTCTGTTATGAGAAAAGTTACGCAAGTTTCAAGTCATCACAATAATTATGTACACGTCCTTTAATCGTTTATATCTTTTTATTTTTTCTATCCTTTAAATTTATAAAACACCCAAGGTTTCGTTAAGCAAACGCATTGAGCTATATCAAATAAACGATTTGTATAAAAAAATAGTTTTATTTGAAAGGATAAAACAGTACAATTGCCGCTTCGGTCGGCGCCGTCCACATCATCCAGTGGAATCTCAGCGGCTTTATGCCGCTTCGATTCTTTGGCACTGGTTATGCGGCAAAACCGCATCACGCTGGCTTTGCCGTATATACTATCCCAAGTAACAGTAAGCATTAAAATCCTTTTCATTATATTGGAACACAATAAGTACCAAAATTACATTGATATCCTATTTCCAAATATGTAATGGAATGCAGTTCGATTATAAATGGTATGGTAGCTTTTTTCTGTTTTGCGCATCTTAAAGTAAAGCGAAAGGGAGGAATTTCGCGCTAAATCGCATTCAGAGTTGGCAGCACCCTCTCAGATTTTAATGAAACTTTGTCATAAAAAGCCACTTTGCATACTTCGTTTTTTCAAAAACGATCTAGACTGTCTTTTGAAAAGGGTCAAACTTTTTTAACCATTTTTTTTCAAATGACTATAGTCCAAAAACGACAAATCCTGCAAAAAAATGTAGTAGGAATGATTTTCACAAAATTAGTTAAAAATAAAAATATTAAAAAACTCCTTCATCGACTTCTACACTGAAAAAATCGATTTTAAAAATTTAAATTCGATTTACAAAAAAAAAACGAAATTTTCTTCCAAGATAGGTAATAATGTTCCCTACCTACCTCCAAAAATTCAAGTTGTGCACTTTTAAGGAAAAGAAGTAATTTTAAAAAAAACTTTTCCTTGTCCAAACTGTCTTTATTTTTTCAGTATATTTTTATCGAAAACTAAACCAACGAAAGTCATAATCAGAATCCAATTTGCCAAGTGCTAGTTGCCTGATAAATGCAAAAAGTATCAGTAACGAATTTGGTATATAACCATAACAAACTTATATGAGGGCAAAGATGAGCCATTTAACATCATCGATATATGCGAGATTCAGCTAAAAACCACTTCGCCATGTACGAAGAAGTATCTTGTCTATGTACCCGCCCGGGAAGTAGAGATTGATGGTGTAGTATCCAACATGGGCCTTAATTGTGATGTAAGGGGTTCGCTCCTTCAAGAAGCCTTTGCCAGTGAAAATTCTGGTTCGCAAGCAATTGCGTTCAGGAAAAAAGGAGTATTTGAACACAACTTATTTTTCATCAGCCTCATTTCGAAACTTTCGCCGAATCTGCTCTTCTAACTTTGATCTTTTGGGCGGGGCTAGTCTACCTGTTCGCCTTTTTGTGCCGCGAGGCATGAATTTCCGTTGTTGCAAACAACGCCTATAGCGAATTATTGTAGAAACAAGGCATGCTGTGAAAAAGCTTTGGAAAATGCATATAAATTATGTGGGACAACATAAAACATTCTTTTAAAGAACACTCCGATAATGCCAAAGAGCGCCACGCCACCGACAACGACTAATTTCTACGTTTCCTTGTACACTAAGAGCCAGAATCTGATCATCTCATTGTGGGAACATCTTCTTGTCTATAAATTTCTGAAAGAGGAAAATCAGTTTTCTCTCATAAGCTTCCTCGTAAAGGCTTGAGAGTATCCCTTGAAAGGTGCTGTTATAAAACCGAAGACTTACCTGGTCTCGATAATCTTAGAAACTAACAGAAATTACCACATGGGACATCAAAAACCCCAAATGTTCTTATATTTCAGTCACTGCATTTACACAATGCATTTGCATTACGATTAAAGGTCAGACGAAACGAGTAGGGAAGCCCGGGGTTAGTTGGCAGTTGAGGTAAGTTGGCGGAATCCTTTTTTCTCTGTTTCTATTAGACATATAGCGCTACCTCTTCTTGTATACCTCAAGTTATGTGAAACCCATTATCCAATGTGTTTTTGTTACAAAACGATTTGTTTGGTGGAAGTTGTGGGTGAAATTGTGTTTTCGAGCATACCAAGTAAATTTTCTAAATTTTAAATTCTTTGCGCTATTTAGGGAGATTTTCAATCTATTTCCCGAAAGATTATATTTTTCGATATCGCATGAAAAGAGCTTTCAGTATCCGTATAGATATTACATCAATCCACAAACGAAAGGTATTTTTTTAGTAGTTTTTAATAAAACATGCGGTTGGGGTAGGTTGGCGCTGCTGCACGCGGGGCAAGTTGGCGGTACTTTACAGTGCAAAAAAGTCATAAAATTTTTTTAATTCTGGAATTCACTCCAAAGTAAAAAAAAATCTCTTTTTGTGTATCTCGTCAATGCAGGAGACATTTATTTCGGCCAATCGCATGAAGTATTTCGAAAATTTGCTTTTAAATAGGGAGTACGCGTCAAAGTCAAAATGCCGGAGTATTTCCAAAAGGACCCTTGAAGTAATTGAATCTCCATTTGATTGCTTAGCTTTTGGTATATCCACACAAACCGCCTGCTTGGCGGGTTTTCCGCGTCACATATTTTTGTCTCTAAAAATGGAGACGATGCAACAAACACTTTAAAAAAATCAGAGATGTTGTCAACAGTCTGCTCTTTCATGCCGTTCAGTTTGAACAGGGGAAAGTTTTTTTCAAATATCTTTTTTTCTTAAACTTGAATTTTTGACGGTAGGTAAGGAACATAATTAACTATCTTGGAACAAAATTTCATCCAAGATGGGTTTTTTGTAAATCGACTTTAAATTCTTTAAATCGTTTTTTTAGTGTAGAAGTCGATGAAGAATTTTTTCAATATTTTTTTTCAAAAATTTGACTAATTTTGTGAAATTCACTCCTACTACATATTTTTTGTAGGATTTGTCATTTTTAGACAATAACCATTTGAAAAAAAATAGTAAAAAAGTTTGACCCTTTTCAAAAGACAGTCTAGATCATTTTTGGAAAAACAAAGTATGCAAAGTGGCTTTTTGTGACAAAGTTCTCATGCACATGGCCTCACCGGACACAACATTTATAACTCGTTTATACGAGTGCGAAAAAAATCTGTCAAAACATGCAACGAACATGTTTTTCCAGACCTTATTTTGAAATTACTTTTCCTGAGCACAATTAAACTGTAATGAAGATCAGAAATTTCAATGAAGAATACAAATCCTAGAATCCGTAGGCGAAATGTAACTTTAATAATAGATAAATAATTGAAACAACTATCACTCTAGTCTTATATAATATAAACAAAAAATGTGCAGGAATCTCGATTGCTTGTTAACTCCAAATCCAGTCCACTCCAAGTCCAAGATTCACCGCAAAACTATAAACTACAAACTAGGCTTAAGACATGTATTTGAGTTCTGAACAGTTTCGTGGAATTCAAATATTTCTACAGCATCTTAAAAAAGTCATTGTTAAAAAATATACCATATGTCTTTAATATATAATATTTTTAATATATTCAAAAACAATTCCAGAAACATTTCTATTTCGTAACATTGAAATATTGGAGAAAGCATTTATTTTTTTAATTGTAGTGTGTTTAATTATAATGGTGTGATCGCTCCCGACATACCACTGTTAACTAGACAAGAGACAGAAATCAACAGATTTCATTACCTCTGTCACCCACTGAAGTCCGATGAGTAATGAAATCAAAACAAAAGCCTAAGAGCTGCTGTTCGTGCATACAGCACCCAAAGCATCAAATTGTGTCGATCTACGAAACAATTAGGTGACATCGACCAGTTCAAAGCAGTTCTTTTCAAACATATGCTATAGCTACAGACTATGAATAGTACTCTTCAAGAAACAGAAAACTCAAAAAATAATCAAATAATTTTAACGCCTATTGAAAGTGTTTGCGAATATATTGAGCACGATGTAGCATCACGCATTACATGGTAAACTATGACATTGCAATCAAGCTTCACTACGATATGAAAATCAATGTTTAGTGGGTTTTTATTTTAAATTCTGAATTTTAGAAAAAATAAGTGAGATTTGTTTAAGTACAAGGTTTCTACTATACTCGACAGCATTATCTTCTAATAGAGAACTTTTTCTGACCTTAAACTTTTCATCAGATTTTTAGAAATATTCTTACTTGTATTGAACATTGTGATGAATGCCATACATTTCAATTCAATATTTAAATTTTTGAACCATGTTTGGATCATGAACAATTTTCAAATCCATTAATCATCTGAAATATAAACCGCAATTAGTACAAAAACAGAAAAAAATATCCTGATAAGCTTACAATTGACCGAATACGAATTGTCGGGTCTTCCGTTTGACTCCAGTCATTAGTCACTGTATTACCATCTTTGCCCGCTTAAACTGCTTCTCGCTTCGAAGAAAAAAGTTGACTTTTCTTCAAGTTTGGCTTGACGATGAAGTTTTTTAACTTTCCCAAAGGGCAAAAATGAATGAACTAATTTGTGCACGGGAGCACAACACCTAACTTACAAAAGTTGAATTTCGGTGGTGCGTGTTCTACTCGCCAGTAACTGACACCAGATTGGGCCCCTTTAGACGATAAATCCAAATTAACACATAATTGGCGCTTGTTATGTGGGAAGTGCGTCGGAGACGGACATGCCGAGTAAGATGGACACTTACTTCAAATTAACGATATGTTCAATCAAAGCGGTTATGTCAAACTGAGTTACTAATTTATTAAAACTATTAGTTAACATTCTGAAAAGGTAAAGGTGTATGTGTAGTTTATTTGATGCCTGAAATATTTCCTTCAAGAAATAATACCGATCTTCGATCAAATCATTATAATTCGATGAATCCGATTTGTCCGTTATTCACGCATTGTTGGCGAAATGCAAGATTTTGAAAGTAAAAGCAAGCACAGAATGTTCAGTTTTTAAGAAATAATTTCAACTTATGTTTAAGGAAAACTAATAGAACTATGATTTCATTGTGAGTTCCATACTAAACACTTAACCCTCCGGAAGTCGCGCAAATGGCCCACTGAACGAGCAGCCGCTGGTGCGCTAAGACGATATCGCTAGATTTTTACAGCAGCGTGCACTCAATACACTAGCGCAACTTCCGGAAGGATATGAAACGGTTTCAAACCTTAAAGTGTCCGTCTTAGGCACAGCTCCCCTACACTAAATCTAAACAGTTCACACAAAATATGTGAACGACTTAAGAAACAGGCTGGTCCCAAGTGATATCTCGGCCATCCAAGCACAGAAGCTCTGGTTTGCTGATGCGAACGCGATAACGAACTCTTGAACCATGTCTTTTGTTCCCGACAAAGAATAAAAAATAAGTGAATCAATTTGATCTCGTGGGAACAACAGCTAAATTAGAAAAGTTGGATTAAGGTGTTTAATCTATTTAACTTCATGTTTTCTCATTTTAACTTAACCGAAGAGCCTAAGTAGACAAATTGTCCAGTGTATTTTGCAACAATGCTTGCAAAACGACTGCTTTGGCTTCTACAATTGATACCAACCTGCGAGTTTCCTTAGCGTGCAAAAATTCACAGGACATTCGTCTTTGTTAAAGTGACCAAATGTTTTCAGGACGGATGCGGGGCGTGCTCAAGAACCTATTAACGATGTAGGTTTCCCAAATATTTACAAAACTTAAATGTAAGAATGAGAAATTTTTCCTAAGGATTCATGACCTGGGTCATATTAGAAGTCGAAAAGGGCACCGTGATAATCAGAATAAATTGACTCTATTTGCACATTACCCAGTTAATTTGGAGATTAAGCATTAATTGTTATGTGATTTGAGCAATATAAATGTACACTGTGGGTATTTTTGAATAGGGGAACATAGGAGACCGGTTATCAGCTTAACCTGAATAAATCTCTTAAAAAGTCTTCAACCCCTCAAAAGTCGTTGAAATGTAATGTGCAAAATTATTCTGTGTTCTCATGATTTTGCGCAGAATTTTTAATTTAATTTGTCAAAAGCTAGAAAAGTTTTTCTTTGAACGTTTTTTTGTCAACTGCGGGGAGGCTTGACCAAGATAATTTTGAAAAATAACAAAAAGTAATGACATAGAACATACTGTAATTATTTTTTTCCATATTGTGGAGATTCTTAAAAAGCAGTCAAATATAGAAGATGTGCATTTAATAAATTTCGGCTATTTTTGATGCATTTCTTTTTAAGGATTAACTGTACTACTTACATTGCATGTTCATAAGTAACTAAATAACTCATATTACTGCTTACTTTGCTAATACTAAAATATATAGACTGATGTTTGAGGTGGGATTTTTTGTGGTGTGATTAACATTTATAGTTGATACCAAAGCATAGTAAATATCAGGAATTTTGTATCTTTCCTCAGCTTATTGCCACTTGGTCAAGTCTTTCCATAAAATCTTGATCAAGTCTCCCCAATATTAGGTATTGCGTTCAATATCGTGCAAATTTTAGTAATAACTATTCCAACTATCCGATTTATGTAAAATCGTTTCACTACTTTATAAGAAATAAGATGATACATGAGTACTTTAATAATAATTAGTTGTCGAGTAGATATGCCCATACAAATATGATAAAAAATTAAATCATTTAATGTAAATTTATTAATTAAGGAATATTTTCTATAATGAAAGAATTTTTCATTCCAAACTTTTAAAATTACGTCATGGGAACGACACAAGTATAAAAATATTTTTGAAAAAAAATGAACAGAATGGAACACGTCATAGCCGATGATACAATCTAGCGCTTGGTCAAGTCTCCCCATGTTCCCCTACAAAGCAGAATTTTTGCAAATACGGGATACTTCCGGGACGATTTACCATGCGGGACAAGACCTCAAAATCCGGGACTGTCCCGCCGAACCCGGGATGTCTGGTCTATGTCATTATGCAACAATTGGGAAAAAGAGGACTTAGATATAAGTGACTGAAAATAAAAGTTGCAAGGGCAGATTATGCTTCATAAGACTTGCTTGAAATATATTAGGATGAAAACATCGGTTATAATCTTCAAGCGTTAATTCGAACAGGAGCTCTTCACCGTAAAAGTCGTTTAGAAAACTTTCGGTATAAAAAACAACCGCAATAAAAAATATGCGGTTCGTAGGCTCCAATATCTTTACCTGAACCACAAACGGTTGCCAAATTTGTAGCTGCTGTTCAGGTAATAATGAGAACTGCTAAAGCTGCGTCAAGTACTTCAAATTCAACAACTAATGCCACCAGTGAAGAAGCTACCACCAAGGATAGAGTGTTCACATTCGTGACCCGCAAGGGCAAGAAGCCAGGAAGAACATCTGATCGCGAGTATCATGGCAGTAATATAGATGATGATACGGACGTAAACAACAACGAGACTGTCATGGATAACCCCGAAGTTGGCGAAAGAAGGCACAACTTCCCAACGCGAAAAAAGATCTCTGCTCGCAATAGAAAGTTGGGCGCACGGGATCTTGCAGGCTCAAAATAAAATTTATTATTATTTTTATTTTTTACTTCTTGTAAATATATAAAAGACCCATGGCTAGTCTAAGCTAACGTGTCAAAAAAACGAATTAAAAAAATGCGGTTCGTACAAAGTAACTTGAACATAACATTATACGGATTTTCCAACGACCTGTTTTTTTCTGTTTAATCAGTTTTATACTGTAGATCTATCATTGCACATCAGACTTACAACAAGACTGCGTTGGTAGACTGCGTCTCTATAGCTCAATCTACTCGAA
Organism: Topomyia yanbarensis; assembly: GCF_030247195.1. Classification (NCBI taxonomy): domain Eukaryota; kingdom Metazoa; phylum Arthropoda; class Insecta; order Diptera; family Culicidae; genus Topomyia; species Topomyia yanbarensis. The sequence goes on from NC_080672.1 coordinate 52,753,944, forward strand.
CCAAAAGTGTATATTATTCTAACGATTCATCTGTTTACCTTTAATACTTTTTGTAGTTTTGTCAAACCATTAAAAGGAAATTGCGTATCCTTTATGGAGATAAGATTCTTGATCCAAAGATATGAAAAATTTCGCGGAAACCAAAGCCAGCACAGTTCGTGCCGCTCTCCAGATTCCTGTGGGTCGAATCCACCGTTTGCTGAGAAAGGGTAACTATACCGGGGTAACTACACCGAACGCGTCGGTGCCGGAACAGTGATGGAATATCTTGCTGCCGAAGTAATGGAGCTGGCAGAAAACGCTGCCTGTGATAAAAAGAAGACCAGGACAGGGATGCCACATTGAAATCTGTGTTTCGGTCAAAAAATCTTTTTACCATCTGTGATGACTAAAAAAAGAAAAGAAAAATCTGCGGAAATCTGTGATAAATTTACAAAAAATCTGTGAAAAATCACAATATTTCCAAAAATCAGTGAAACTTTCATCAAATTGCCAAAAATCTGTCATCTGTGAAAAAGAATCTGTGATCAAAAATTATGAAAAAATCCTGTGACATTACAGAAAAATCTGTGAATATGGTAACCCTGGACCAGGATCCCCCATCATCTGCAGTTGCCCGACCGAAATGACGAAGAAATTGCTCTCGAGCAAACAAAAGTCGAGACCAAAATCCCCCCTCCCTTCATATTCTGACAAATATCTAAGTAAGCACTGATGTCAAATTTTACATCATTTGGACAACTTTAGACCCCGCCCACTTCGCTTGAAGTTATTGAAATTGGTACTATGGGAAAATATGTATTAAATGCTACAGCTTTTAACACTCGGAATACCAAGGGGGTAAAAAGTTACGCGGACTACCAAGGGGGTCTAAAAAAATGGGAACGCTTACTTTGACCGGTCATATCTCAGCCGTTACATAATCGATTTCAAATCTGTCTTCACCAATAGAAAGATATGTCTTTTGTGAATACGTCAAATAAAAAAAATAGAAGAATAGAGTTGTCTACCGTAAGTTATAGTAAAAAGAGTATAACAAAGTCGGTGAGAAAAAAAATGGGAACGCTTCTTTGACTTGCCATATCTTAGCTGTTTGCTCACCAATTTTAATATTTTCTTCACCATTGGATAGGCAATTTTTTTATAAAAACAGTGAACAAAGAATGATGGAAAACAAATCTGTATATCTGAAGTAATTGTAAAAACAGTAATTGAGAGTCAGTACAGACGAAATGAGTTTTTCTGTCCAAACAATCGTATCACGACCATTTGTCAACCAATTTCAATTTTCCTTACACCAATGCAATCCTTAGAGCTTCTAGACTTGTAATATATGCAATAAAAAGTATATTTTCAAAAAATACTATACTTATTCGAGTTTTTAGGAGATAGGATTTTTACAATGTAGGTGGCATACGGCATTGAAATTCTTTGCGACTTGTTAGTTTTACGGTTTGAAAATTACCTGTTTACTCAATAGTTCTACATATTATACATGGATATTATTATATCAAAATGTTTGCACAAACGTGGAGAAACACAATATTGTATGTAAGCTACTAAATAATAGAGTGTGTCAGGACGATTCAGTAAATACGACGAAGTTCAGAATTTTAAAATATTCGTCATATAACTTCAAATTTGAAGCGATGACCTATACATTTTAATACACCAGTCGATTGTAATTGATGGCGGCTACAATTTCTGAAAAAACACATTTTTATATTTTCTCAAAAAATAGCCAAAAGTACGTAGAAGTACAGAAATTTCATTTAGTTCGCAAATAACGTTGAATTCAAAGTGATGGCCTGTACCTTTTTATATACCAATCGATTATAATTGATTTTGGTTACAATTTCTGGAAGAACGATTTTTATATTTTCTCAAAAATAGACATAAGTACGTAGAACTACAGTAATTTCATTTAGTTGACAAATAACTTTAAGTATTCAAAGCTATTACCTATGCAATTTATACACCAATCGATTGTAATTGATTTTGGCTACAATTTCTGAAAGAACAAATTTTTATATTTTCTAAAAAAAAGCCAAAAATACGTATAAGCACAGAAATTTCATTTAGTGGGGAAATAACGTCGAATTCTAAGGGATCATCCCTTAGAATACTTTTTATACACCAATCGATTGTAATTGATTTCGGCTATAATTGTTGCAAGATAAACTTTTTATATTTTCTTTAAAAAAACGACAAAAATACGTAGAAGTACAGAAATTTCGTTTGATTGGCAAATAACTGCAAATTAAAAGGGATGACCTACACTATTTATACACCAATCTATTGTAATTGATGGCGGCTACAATTTCTGAAAGAACAATTGTTTATATTTTCTCAAAAATTAGCCAAAAATACGTAGAAGTACGGAAATTCGCAGTTATGTGCCAATCAGACGAAATTTCTGTACTTCTACGTATTTTTGTCGTTTTTTGGGAAAATATGAAAAGTTTATCTTGCAACAATTGTAGCTGAAATCAGAGTTGCACAAAATCATGATCATCACTTTTTCTTCAAAATGTACCCAAAGCTTCAGTCATAAATCAAAATGATCGTCTTTTTCAGTTGAGAGAACTTGAGCAACCGAAACTGAGCATAGTGAGTACCAACAACAGTGACGAGGGAGAGTGAGAAAAAAAATGACGGGGCGCAGACAGCCGAGTCAAGTGACAACACACAATGATAATTTCTCTTTCCTTTTTGTCTACCACGCGAATTCAACAAGCGTAGTTTTTATTCACTAAATAATCACCATATACGATTCAATCACTAGCCAGTGCTTATTGACCCTTCGCAATTGCCTTAAATTCGATCAAAATCATAGTACATACTGATAGTTAAACTTGAACATGTTGATAAACTTGAAAGTTACTTATAGCTTACATGCTCCTGAATTGGTAGTAATGCATATTGTTTTTTGACCTGGTTTACTGCAGAAATATTTATCAACAGACAGAGCATATTTTTAACTAACCAAACACATCAACATGATCAAAACACAACATATATTTCTTTTGATTTCCTTGCATTTTAACCCTGCCTACTGTGTTTGGGTGCTCTAGACTGTGAATAAACAGAAGTTAGTTTTATGTTATTAGGGAATCCCATAGAATGTAGAATGAATATTATATGATTGAATATGACATTAAATGAGCAATTTACGTGGCTTACAACTCCTATCAAAACGGTGACGGAAAATGAAAGACAATATTTCTCAAACAATTTTCGGTTAGCAACCAAACCAATTGTTTAATAGATAATGTATTTGAACTATAATATTGAATTCAAGACTTGCATCGTGCAGAATTTAAAATTCCCTTTGCTTGGCCTAATGACAATAATTTTCAAAACTGACTGTCATCGAGAGGCTTCAGTCAAACTGAGTGAACAAAAGAGCGAAAAGACAGAACATTTTTTTCGCAAAGGCACTCACGTAGTATGACTGACACTATATGGTGCTGTCACAGTGCGAGAACTTATACGGAAAGAGAGTCGAATATGAGTACTTGCGACTGTGTAGGAAGGTTTTCTGTTTACGGTTACCGAATGCAGCACTGGCTGAAATCAATTACAATCGATTGGTATATATAAAAGTGTAGGCCATCACTTTGAATTTGACCTTATTTGCCAACTACATCAAATTTCCGTACTTCTACGTATTTTGTCTATTTTTTGAGAAAATATAAAAATGTGTTCTTTCAAAAATTGTAGCCGCGATCAATTACAATCGATTGGTGTATAAAAACCTGTTTTAATCCACCTAGCGGTGCAATTGTGCCTTTCTCATTTCTCTAAACTATGGCATGGAGGCTTTTTATGTTCAACATAATTGTGGAAATGTCCATTACATTCTTAGTACACTTTGCACTTATACACAATGGCATGCCAGCCACGAACTTGATGAGCTACGTGTCGACGGTGAAACACTTGAAACAAAAAAATATCATACTCCATTAGCCTAATCAGCATTAGATCAATGTTATCTGCTTGCTAACTCATTTTGTCATGCGGGGATGGGTATGTGAGGAGGGCGAAAGTCCCATGAACGAACGACTCCCCAGCTTAAATTGGTATGCTTTGTAATATAGCGGTGGTTTAAAGATGATGGGGTTGAAAGGGAGGGGTATGAGGTGGTGGTCTGAGGGGTGATTTAAGGAGATTTTTAAAGGAGGGGAGTGAACAGTAGAGGGGGAGTGTAACCCCTCTCCGTAAACCATCAACTACGCCCCTGTTAAAATCCAGAAACCTTATGCGAGTCGAAAAAAAATTTGGCCGGGATTAGGTTGACGTTTTTCAGAGTGATTGCATAACCTTTCTATATGAGAAAGGCAAAAATGTGCAAAATCCAAAAAAGTGAATCTTCGTCAAACTTTTTTCGTGTTTGCATCAAATCTCGACGTTTTATGCACCTTGAATACATTTAGCATCAAAAATAAAAATTCTATTTTTAATTTTTCCTATAGTTTTTATGAGAAATTTCTGTGTAGCCGCACTCTGAAACCCGTAATTCCGGAACCAAAATTCCGATCGATCCAAAATTCAATAGCAGCCGATGGGAAGGTTGCACCTTTCATTTGAGACTAAGTTTGGGCAAATCGGTCCAGCCATCTCTGAGAAAAATGAGTGACATTATTTGACACATACGCACATACATACACACACACACATACACCCACACATACACACACATACATACACACATACACACACACATACAGACTTTTTCCGATCTCGACGAACTGAGTCGAATGGGATATGACACTCGGCCCTCCGGGCCGAGATTAGGTTGACGTTTTTCAGAGTGATTGCATAACCTTTCTATATGAGAAAGGCAAAAAGTATAAATCATCCCTTAGAATTCGACGTTATTTACCCACTAAATGAAATTTCTGTACTTGTACGTATTTTTGGCTATTTTTTTGAGAAAATATAAAAATTTGTTCTTTCAGAAATTGTAGCCAAAATCAATCACAAACGATTGGTGTATAAATTGCATAGGTGATAGCTTTGAATACTTGAAGTTATTTGTCAACTAAATGAAATTACTGTAGTTCTACGTACTTTTGTCTGTTTTTTGAGAAAATATAAAAATTGTTCTTCCAGAAATTGTAACCAAAATCAATTAAAATCGATTGGTATATAAAAAGGTATAGGCCATCGCTTTGAATTCGACGTTATTTGCGAACTAAATGAAATTTCTGTACTTCTACGTACTTTTGGCTATTTTTTGAGAAAATATAAAAATGTCTTTTTTCAGAAATTGTAGCCGCCATCAGTTACAATCGATTGGTGTATTAAAATGTATAGGTCATCGCTTCAAATTTGAAGTTATATGACGAATATTTTAAAATTCTGAACTTCTTCGTATTTACTGAATCGTCCTAACACACTCTATTATTTAGTAACTTACATACAATATTGTGTTTCTCCACGTTTGTGCAAACATTTTGATATAATAATATCCATGTATAATATGTAGAACTAACAGGTAATTTTCAAACCGTAAAACTAACAAGTCGCAAAGAATTTCAATGCCGTATGCCACGTACATTGTAAAAATCTTATCTCCTAAAAACTCGAAAAAGTATAGTAATTTTTGAAAATATACTATTTATTGCATATATTACAAGTCTAGAAGCTCTAAGGATTGCATTGGTGTAAGGAAAATTGAAATTGGTTGACAAATGGTCGTGATACGATTGTTTGAACAGAAAAACTCATTTCGTCTGCACTGACTCTCAATTACTTTTTTTACAATTCCTTCAGATATACAAATTTGTTTTCCATCATTCTTTGTTCACTGTTTTTATAAAAAAAATACCTATCCAATGGTGAAAAAAAAAATTAAAATTAGTAAGCAAACAGCAAAGATATGGCAAGTCAAAGAAGCGTTCCCATTTTTTTTCTCACCGACTTTGTTATACTCTTTTTACTGTAACTTACGGTAGACAACTTTATTCTACTATTTTTTTTATTTGACGTATTCACAAAAGACATATCTTTCTATTGGTGAAGACAGATTTGAAATCGATTATGTAACGGCTGAGATATGACCGGTCAAAGTAAGCGTTCCCATTTTTTTTACCCCCTTGGTATTCCGAGTGTTAAAGTAACACTCAGAAAATTACAATACTTACCTCTTTTAAAGGAAATAACCTTAGTATTTGAATGAAAATATTTCCGTTTCTCGAAAAGTACAGGAAAGTGGGGTGCTGGGCCATTTTGTCCCCAAAATTTCCAATTTTTAATATTTTTTTGCTCCGTGCTGCAAATCATACATATTTTACAGTTTTTCTATTGTAAGAGAAGTTGGGGTTATATGGCCGTTTGTCATTCATATAAAATTTTATCATTTTCTCGTGCATATATCTCTATTATTCTTCAATCAATTTCAATAACATGTACATTGTTGAACATGGAAAATTTATAGGAACAAAATATAATTAGATTCGTTGCTGGTAAAATTCAGAAACATTAGATTTTTTGACATTTAGTCTCGATTCCACATTTTCATCATTAAAGTGAACATATCAACTCCGTTTAACAATAAATTATTATTTATCTAACTACTTCTAGTGTATAATACGCTTAGGTCTCACATCAGAAAAGTTTCATTTCTGGAAAAATACGGGAAGTTGGGGCATTAGGACATTAAATGAAAAAATGTAATCTGTAGAGTTAATGCCAAAATTGTTGTTTCTGATTTTTCCGGGTAACGAAGCAATTTTTATTTTGTTTCTAAGGATTTTCCACGTTCGACAAGATAGATTTTATGAAAATGATTGAAGAATAATAGAGATATATGCACGAGTAAATGGTGAAATTTAATCTTCTGAAAAATGGAAAAAATCGAGAAAAGCAAGATATTAATTTATCTGCTTATTTTGTTTTAGAGCTGTTATCTTTCCCAATCTTCCAATTATACTTCCACCCTCCTCCTTTTCCTTTTCTTCCGGTCAGTAAATAATGAGAAAATACATCAAGGCGCTAATCCCCGACTAATACGTGGAACCTGTAATTTTAGTGTTTCAAAACGCAGTTTTCATGATCAAAATTTAAAAACTCTTGTACCATTGGTTTTGGAGATTGGACTTCTTCGAAGAAGGCTCTAGATATAAACGCATCATTTGATATAATGAATTGAGTGATCAATTCCCCTAGAAGTGAGATAGAAAATTTATTTTCCCAAATATTTCAACTATATGCTTGCAGTCTTCATCAAAGTTCTAGATAAAATTATTATAAAGAAATTTGCTGAAGACAAAAATGCTCTACATAGCCACCGTAGCGAGATATGTAGGGTTACTTGTGATAGACAAGGGGTCTTAAAATGGCAAGGGGTTTAAGGGGCCCAGCTAGTTACAGTTCTCTAGTTTCAATGAACTTATAATTTGAAATACAAATGATCGAACGTTTTCGGGCTTTCGATTCTCTCACTGATAAAACGACAAAAAGAAGCTTTTGATTTCATTGGTTCTTAGGAGCAATACTACTTGAAATCACAATTTTAGCTTGCCTTTTTGAGAGTTAAAAACAGTGTTTCTAATATAATTTGTTTGGCTTACTTATTCTATTAAAAGGGTCTTTTAAAAGTTGTTCAAAGCAACAAAATATACATTTTTTAACGAGTACGATGATTTATCGTAGCTCTTGAAACAAAAAATTATTTTTAATTTTTGAATATTTTAGGTCAACTTACACCTTAAGTAACTTCATTATGTGCAGAAATTCGCAGAAGGCTTTGATTGCAGTTGAAAGTAATTATATACAACCATTGACACTCCGGTTATGTCACAGACATCATCCACCTATCTTTCTTTACGACTTGACCCATTCAGCCGATAACATCCAAAAATTGAAATTCTAAAATCGTCAGATAGCTAAAAAACTAAATAATAATGGTCAGCATGTAAGGCAATTTAAAGTTACATTAAGTTTCATTCTACCATAAAGATTTCTAATATTTTCTGCGCGAAGTTTCAACTTTGAGAGAAAAAAATAAATATAGCCCATAAATTGAATCTTTGTAGCAGTAGCAGTTGGTACCAAATTTATGTGAGTATATGTAGGAAAATGTTAAAAAATTTAATCCCAATAAAATATTCAGTCTCTTTCACCGTATTTAACTCACGTCTTATGTCATGTCTAACTGGCACAAAGCGATTGAACATATCTATCGCCGAATGACACGAATCGAACCACTCCCGCTTCAACCAAGAATTATTTTCCGAAAGGTTCTGTCATTTCCGCCCTTCTTCATTTAAATGAACACCCATCCGTGAAGATATCTTCGTTAAACTTAACTAGTTTCAATCTATTCTCCAAGCGGTGGCAAGATTAATCCAAGTCATGCAGAGAACGAAAAAAGATGCCATCCAATTTCACGTGATAAGCTTAAAACTCGGAGGACATTATCGTTAGATTGCTTTTCGTTTCTTTCTTGCCTGTTCCATGTCAGAAACATGCCAGAAAGTTCAAACCTAGACAGTTTAGTGTCCTTAGAGCTTCTCCGTTGGATGCAGTTCGGAGGCGGAAAAAGCGAGCGAGAGATACATCGTACGATGCTTAACACTTATATTGACTGGTTGTTGGAATGATGGCATTTATATCAAGCGGTGTCCGGTTGAGGGTTGCCAGTTTTATCATTAATGCTGGTATTTCTGCGATTTGTCTTATTTACGATTGCTGTCCACATAGCGGGTGGCAGGAAAATTTACTCTGCCAAAATCTTGCATTTGATTCAGGTTCATTCACTTAACACGAGCAAGACTGTGAGAATATACAAGCATGCTTTCGAACTTTTGAAATCTATAAATCTGTAAACCACGACAAACTGAGTGAGTTTAATGTCAAATCAAAGATTTTCAATACCCTTTACTTACTACACAAAGCGAGTCCGGTGGCAAAACATTCAAGAAGCAATTTTTCCCACGACCGGACATCCGTTTTTCCTCTTCTGAAGAATGAAAAAAAATCGAGAAAAGCAAGAACAAAAACACTTGCATCCCAATAAATCTCCGTAGGCTCTTAGGGGCAAGCCACATTTCCGCAACCGGCCGAGGCGTAAAACCGAGATCTGCGCTAGCGGGGCACTTTATTTATTTCCTCGCTTTGCAGTCGGTGTGCGCTGATTGTTGACTTTGTGCCGTTCCAGTTATTTACTGCCAACTGTTTTATAATCCTGGCACTCTGGGCTACGCGCCGGACTGGCAGTGGTGGAGTAGGGATGCTGGGCTGGGTAGTGTTGCTTCGTTGTGTGATGGCTGGTGTGATTTCCTCGAGTCGAAACTGTGCTGTACGGGTTGGAGTTGTTTGCGGGAACCGAAAGAGGCGGCAGTCCCAGCAGTGTCGGTTTCTATCTCTTACTTTCGGTGGACGACTGTAAAGGCTGTAATGCTAGTCAGCGGTAGCAAGGAAACAGTGTGTTTATTTATAGCGAAACACCACGACATTCGGCACTAGTTTCTGTGGCTAGGATTCAGTTTTGTGGAAAACTCGTTTGTCGGTAGCATTCAGAAAGGACAAGAGATGGAAAAATACTATGCTTGAAAGTGCATGTGATGTGTGTATGTGTGTACTTTAGCACACCATTGTTAGAGAATAGTTAGAATGAATTACCAAAACAGTAATTCGTCACACTTAATTGCAAAACAAAAAAATAATTATGATCAGCCTAATTTTTATATTCATTTAATGAATATGTTCCTATACGATCATTCGAAATCCCCGTCGTTTATGACATATAATTCTAGAACTCATACCACCAGAGCTTTTAGTTCACCTTTGTTTTGAACAGTAAAAAATCGCTCGGAATAGCGTATCACGAAGAAAGAAGTTGAATTTGAAAAGAAAAATGAAGCGGATTGTTAGTCGCAGCCTTGTGCAAAATCCGAGCACTGTAGATGGATGTGCATCAAACCCAGTGCGGTTGCATAAAACTGACAAAGAGGGTTCCGACGACGGGTAGAACAGGAGGTAGATCGCATTTAAGAAATGTGTGCGATGCTGCCTTATTTATGTTACAACATAATGCACTTTGTTTGGCGGAATTGAAAGAGCGGAAGTAAGCGTTTTTTTTTAATTTCAGTTACCCCCAGCCCATAGCCGAGTGCCCTGATTCGACGAGGAAGAAGGGGTTTAACGGAGGAACAGCGTAAGTGATTCATAGCTCTGTATCTAGAGATCGTTGCAATTTAAGACGGAAGTCGGGCTGTGATGAATTAGGGCAAGCTTTTAGTAAAAGTGTTCCCGGATGTGGCGGTGCTTGATAACGACCTAGCGTACTGAATAGCAGTGATTAAATGGAAAGCATAAACAATTTCAGTGAACTAGTTACAATATAATTCATAATCTGTTTATTTAAATTGAACTGAATTAATCACAGATTGTTAGAATTGAAAGAATTTAGTAATAATCCAACAAAAACGTTTTTAATCCACCTAACAGTGTGATGAGACATTTCTTATAACTCTTATCACTCTCTTCGGATATTATATCGTTTGAGAACATTTAGAACTTGATGCTTCGCGATGTTTTTGATAATACATACTACATGGGATAGTGGCAGGACTCAGAGAATCGTTCAAATCAGCATATGACAGCATCAGTGCTAGAAATCTCAAACCAAATCAATGGGAAAGCGAAAAAATGCCCCAAAAAATAGACATACAAACGAATTATTGCTAATGCTCTGTTAATAAAATATCTAAATTCCTCAATCAATGCATTGTGGTGGGAAAACTGAATTTTCCTAAAGGGGTTATGTATATTGTACTGAGCCAAAAAAATTGAATTTTTCTTCGAATCGATTTGAAATTTATACTTTACTCAAATTTCTAACGCGACTGAGAACTAAGAAATCAACGTTTTTTCTTGAAAAAAGCGATACTAGCAGTAATACCATTCAAAGAAAATCAACAGTGAATATTTCCAGACTTGGTTTTATTTCCTATTTAAGAACTATTGTGTTTTTACATCCTAGATTGCATGATTCAGTGATCGAAACCCAAAACTTCATGAAGTATCTGAAATTATTAAATTAAAATTTGTGTTTGCTATTGAAATTGACAAAATGATAGTATCGCCCCTTTGGCGAATGTTTACTTTTTCGGTCCCACCTATCAGCATTGAAGTATCGCCCTTACGTTTTTTTCAATACCAATTTTACAGTTGGTGGGGGTTTGGTGAAAATCGATCTTACTGTCCAAACGGCATAATTCCGAAACCGTAATTTTTGAAGTTTTAAATTTATGCAGAATTATTTTTCAGAAAATAGTAACAGAGTTCGTGTCTTTAGCGAATTTGTTGAGACTTTATTGTAGTCATGAATATTAACCTGAGAAAATTCATCATAAATACTTCTTGGATGGTATACCGTCAAAATTATTGTATTAAATGGTGCGCTGTTTAACGTTTGTAAAACTCATCGAAGATACTAAACCTCCGAAATTGGCGGTTTCAAAATGATGTTATCTTGACCTTAAATTACTGTTTTTGAACATTTGACCTATACATATAATTGGTCATACAACAAAAATCAAATGCCCATCAAAATCGATCAGGACCTGCTAGAGTCGAATGGAAATCGTCATTTTTCATAAATTTGTCTCTACATTCGGAAAGTGTTATCCTCGTTATTAATCATATTACGTTTTCGTCTCAACTCGACGCATTCCCAAAATAAAAACCTGTTTTAATCCACCTAGTGGTGCAATTGTGCTTTTCTCATCCTCCAGACTACGATTCCATGGCTGGTTATGTTCAATACAATGGTGGAAATGAATATTACATGTTACGTACAATGGATCGACAGCCACGATCTTGAGATACTATGTGATACTGAAACATCGCTTAAAACTAGCGGCGGATCATGGAGAAAGATCCGGGAGGTCCGGGTCCTGCCGAAAATTTTTAACTTGTTAAGAAATCATAAACTAGTTTTAATTTTAAAGTAGCAACCCCTCACTGCATACTCCCTCCGGGCCGGTATGATTGACGATTTTTAGAGTGATTGCATAACCTTTCTATATGAGAAAGACAAAAATGTACCAAAGTCCAAAAAAGTCAATTTTTGTCAAACATTTTTTTTTCGAGTTTACATCAAATCGCAATGTTTCGTGCATTATAAAGTCATTTGGCATCAAAAATACAAATTTGATTCTGAAAATTTTTCATTTCATTTGTGAACATCGATCCTGCCACCTCTAATTAACAGAGGTCACATTTTTTTCCACATACACACATACACACATACATACACAAACAGACATTTTCCGATATCGACGAACTGAGTCGATTGGCATATGACACTCGGCCCTGCCGGTCGGGATTAGATTGACGAATTTTAGAGTGAATGAGAAAGGCAAAAACATTTTTAGCAAATGTTGAAAGTTATGCATTTTTTTGGTGAGCAGTTCTATGTTTCATAGACATTAAATCAATTTTAACTTTGCTTCCTATTAAATAAAGACCCTTATTACAGTACATCTCTACAAAAACGAGCTCGAATTGAAAATAAATCTGAGGATTATCATTGATTACAGAACTCTGAAATTTTCTATTGGAATGTTTTCAGGCAGGAATTTGATATTGATGCTATTAGACAACTGTGAAATCAAGACCAATAGATCAGTTACATATCAGGACCCCATTCCGACAATTTATCAAAAGTCCTCATGATGTTTACAACAACAGGTTATCAATCTACGGATCAGATAATTGTTATTGTAATATTGAATTAAATCAGTCAGCATCAATAAATTATCAACTTCAATCCAATATTTTTTTGGCTGATGCGGGGGGGGTTGTATGGTGTTAAACCCCAAAACCTTCTCTTGGCTACATCGTTTCTTGGAGTTATTTACTTCGCTTTCATTTTCCGATATGTTTCAGATCGATCCGATGGTTATAAGTTTGAAAAATTGCAGTCAGAAGGTTCGTACAAAGTTCCTTCCAGACAACTTGGAAGTGTTCGGTGATTATTTCTAGCGGTTGTAGATAGAAAAATGAAATACAAAATTCGTTTTATCGTTATAATGTTTGGCTTATTTCAATGCATTATTACTATATTGAACAAAAAAATAGGCGACAAAGAGTAATCCACAAACAACAAGCCATAACTTTTAAAGTATTCAAAATAGATATTTGAAGTCTTCAGTAAAGTTATTCGCAAAAGTAAGAGCTACAAATTTGCTGAAGGCATCATTTCGATATAATCACTTCCAAGAAAATTTGTGAAAATATCTCACTCATAGGAGGATTAATCTGAAAAAGTACAACACCAAAAGAAAGGGCATATTGCCTCCATTATATTCTCCGAAGATACTATTGACCTAAAATAAGCCGTTTTGGCGTTAATAATAGATTACATGTTTTTGGTCATATTTCTGGCAATGGGAAATGATAAAAATCTTTCGTCCGCATTTAATGTTAAATATCTCTTTTGATAACAGTCTGATTTCAACAATCTGTAGCTTGTTCGAAAGGTATTCGTTAAAGCTGTCTAAAAACATATACATTGTTAATCTATTTTATCAATTTCGACAGATAATTCAAAAAAACTGCCAAAAACGCCATTTTTACGCATTCAAACATTCATATCTTGGAAACTAAACATCAGAATCAAAAACAAATTAATAGCGTTCATACTGTTTTTTTGTTCTTTCATTTAAAATTGGTTTGGATAAGATCGGTTCAGCCATTGCTGAGAAACACGAATGAGAATTTGTCCGTTACATACACACACACACACAGACACACACACACACACACACACAGACATTGTCCCAAATCGTCGAGCTGAATCGATTGGTATATAAGACTCGGCCCTCCGAGCCTCGGAAAATTTTTTGAAAGTTTGAGCGAATTCTATACATTTCTTTTATAAGAAATGTAAAAAAGATGGGTGGGTAATGTCTGCGACATAACCGGAGAGATGTAGAATACATAAGGAACACGTTCTTCAAATATGTTGATACTCATTGGAATTTTCGGACAAAAGGTGATTTGGGCGAGGAATATTTCAAATTATTCTTTACAAAAATGATGGTGGTCCTAAAAAGGACCGGTTTTGTTGGCGTTGTTGGCCTTGGTGAGGGAGATGGCTAACGATGAAATTAATTGTTAGCATGAGGAAGTCGCGTAGTACTGGCCAATGGAAGAACAGATAATAATTGATTCCTGAAAATCAATTTTTCTTTATTCATGTAAATTATACATACTTACAAATCTAATAGAAGATTCCTGGTCATATTTCTGAATCATTAGTGCGAACATTGTGTAATTTGGTGAAGTACACTGAAAGTTACAAACTTTCCAAACTCGACCTTCTGTTCCTTCAGAAATATTGAAATGGGGTGTCTATATTAAACCGTTAGTCGTGGTCACAATAAAAAAAGATGGGTGGGTAATGTCTGTCACATAACCGGAGCGTCGTGATTTCAATTCGAGACGTTAATTTAAATCTAATAATATTCAACAGAATCACGTTTGAATGGGAAATTTTCAAATAATTCTCTATGGTAATAATGGTGGTTCTGAAAAGAACCTTTGGTATCGGCGTTGGTGTTGATGGTGATGCGCTGGATCGTTGGATATTTTTGGCATGATAGTTACGTGCCTGGCGAACTGTTTTGTAGCCTCGAACAAAACGACAAGACTGGCTTCTTCGGGTACCATTACGGCTGAACTTTATAAGCTTAGCTCGACTTTGAAATCCTGCACAATCTCACGAATCAGACACTGGTAGGGCCATTTTGTTTGCTACTAGCACGGAGCTGCACAAAAAAATTATTTAATGCAGTTAGTTCACAGAGGCTGCTAAAAAGCTCGAATAGAAGCATGCGACTTCAACATTTCTCTTAAACACATGCAACAACACATTCGTTTTGGTAATACTGATAATAACAGTAGAAAGGAATGGAAAAACAGTGCACGAAACGAGCGAGAGAATAATTTAATTTTTTGTTCCGTGTGCAAGCTGCTTCTTTCCACACAACGTATTATGTTGATTGTTGAAAATTTGTTACACACCTTAAAATGAAAGTTTCAGTTTAACTCTCACTAGAACACAATTGATTGGTCCTGAAAAGAACCGTTGCTTTTATTATAATTTACGCCCACTCCCAGCGGACACTGTGAGCCAGTTTGATTTCTTTTGCGAGAAAGTTACGTACTTGGCGCACTATTTTGTATCCTCAAACAAACCGACCAAGTAGGCATCACTGGCTTCATTACGGCTGAGTTTTGTAAGCGTAGCTCGACTTTGAAGTAATACACAACCTTACGAACCAGACGCTGGAATGTTAGCCAGCGGATTAGTTTCTTTGTTGCCCTTTATTTGGGGCGAAATACTGCCATGGCGACAGTTCCTGATCGGTAATTGGTTGCGATGGGCCACCAGCAGCTGGGGCACTTTTGCGGACCGTCATCATTGCCAACTGCTTTCCTCCGGTGGACTGGCTGCTTGCTAGCGCTTGAACGAATACGAATGATGAGAAAAACCGACCGACCAATATTCATATATGAAAACACGAGAAAGCACTACTATCACTCTCTCGCTCGTTTTCGTGCCATTCTTGTGCCTTTCCTTTCCGTTCGGCTACCAATACTAGCATAACCAAAACGAATATTCTGTCTTTCCATCGCCTTCAATCTAGTGGCCAGTGCTAGCAAACTTGTATGTTCAGTTTTTCAATAACAACATTCCAACAATATTTTCAAAGAATGTTGCAGATTTGAAAAGAAGGAAGGAAAAGATTTTCACAAATTTAAATTCTTTTGTCTTATTTGTTAGCGGTGATACTGGCCATGGGATGGTGGGGGAACACCCACATTCGTTTGTTATGATAGTATTAGCAGCAGAAAGGAATGGAAAAGCAGTGCACGAAAACGAGCGAGAGGATAATTTAAATTCTCTTTCTTTCTTTCCACACATCGTATTTCTTATATAGCTTTCTGAAAATTATTTGTTATACACCATAAAATGTAAATTTCAGTTTAACTCTTATTAGAACACAATTAATTGGTCCTGTAAAGAACCGTTTATTGTTTTATTGCGGGAGCATAATTCAGACGCACTCCCCGCGGACACGGTGAGCCAGTTTAACTCTTATTAGAACGCAGATTAGTTTCTCTGTTGCCCTTTAGTTGGGGCGAAATTCTTGCAGGGCGACAGTTCCTGATCGGGTTGCGATGAGTCACCAGTAGCTGGGGCACTTTTTCCGACCGTCGTCATCGCCAACTGCTTTCCTTCGGTGGACTGGCTGCTTGCTAGCGCTTGAACGAATACGAATGATGCGAAAAACCGACCGACCAATATTCATATATGAACACACGAGAAAGCACTACTATCGCTCTCTCGCTCGTTTTCGTGCCATTCTTGTGCCTTTCCTTTCCGTTCGGCTACCAATCCTAGCATAACCAAAACGAATATTCTGTCTTTCCATCGCATTCAATCTAGTGGCCAGTGCTAGCAAACTTGCATGTTCAGTTTTTCAATAACAACATTCCAACAATATTTTCAAAGAATGTTGCAGATTTGAAAAGAAGGAAGGAAAAGATTTTCACAAATTTAAATTCTTTTGTGTTATTTGTTAGCGCTGATAAAGGATATTTAGTTTGCTACTAGCAAGGAGCTGCACAAACAAATAGATTTATGTAGTTAATCAACGGAAGCTGCCAAATAGTTCAATAAAATAATTCAAATTGTAATAGCGACATGCAATTGTGGCAACACTGGCCATGGGATGGCGGGAGAATACGCACATTCGTTTTCGTTATGATGGTATTAGCAGCAGAAAGGAATGGAAATGCAGTGCACGAAAACGAGCGAGAGAGGATAATTTAAATTATCTTTCTTTCTTTCCACACATCGTATTTCTTATATAGCTTTCTGAAAATTATTTGTTATACACCATAAAATGTAAATTTCAGTTTAACACTTATTAGAACACAATTAATTGGTCCTGTAAAGAACCGTTTATTGTTTTATTGCGGGAGCATAATTCAGACGCACTCCCCGCGGACACGGTGAGCCAGTTTAACTCTTATTAGAACACAGATTAGTTTCTCTGTTGCCCTTTAGTTGGGGCGAAATTCTTGCAGGGCGACAGTTCCTGATCGGGTTGTGATGAGTCACCAGTAGCTGGGGCACTTTTTCCGACCGTCGTCATCGCCAACTGCTTTCCTTCGATGGACTGGCTGCTTGCTACTGCTCGAACTTGAACGAATACGAATGGAGAGAAAAACCGACCGACAGATATTTTTATAATCGCGCTAATATGCACTACTATCGCTTTCTCGCTCGTTCTCGTGCCGTGCATGAGCCTTTCCTTTCCGTCCGGCTTCTAATGGCCTAACCAAAGGAATATGCCGTCTTTCCCCCACCAACTGCTCTCGTCAAGCAACCCAATGCGAATAATCATAGGAACAAACATGTAGTGGACCTATATATAAACTTTTCATTATTTTATTGTTCGGTTGGTCTACCAAAGTGACGGCTGTGTGCGGGATGGGCTGAAAATTTTCACTTTTCCGAGTCGTTTTCGAAAGATTTTTCAAAACACATTTTTTTGTTATTAGTGCATGTTATACATACTTCAAATTTTAATACAGCATAGAGGAACATATTTTCAACAAATTGGCCTAAAAATCAAATCATTCTGTTAAGTATGATAAAAGTTATTAACGTTCAAAATCTGACGCGGCGCCGCAGCCGATATTTTGAAACGGGACCCCTATATTGAAAGCTTAAATGTATTCTACATTAAAAACCGAACGACCAATATTCATATATGAACACACGAGAAAGCACTACTATCGCTCGTTTTCGTGCCATTCCTGCGCCTTTCCTTTCCGTTTGGCTACCAATACTAGCATAACCAAAACGAATATTCTGTCTTTCCATCGCCTTCAATCTAGTGACCAGTGCTAGCAAACTTGCATGTTCAGTTTTTCAATAGCAACATTCAAACAATATTTTCAAAGAATGTTGCAGATTTCTCGACAAACATATGATTACGGCCTAAAAGCCAACTGTCACAATCCACTTTGAATGGAAATTCCGGACAAATCGTTACACGCCAATCACAGATGTTGGTAGTAAACGAAAGAGAAAAGTTTTCTCTTTCATAAACTGTTGTGAACTGTGTTCGACTAGTAACGGTTTATCTGGAATTTCCATTCAAAGTGGATTTTGACAGTTGGCTTTTAGGCCGTAATCATATGTTTGTCGAGATTTGAAAAGAAGGAGGGAAAAGATTTTCACAAATTTAAATTCTTTCGTGTTATTTGTTAGCGCTGATAAAGGCTATTTAGTTTGCTACTAGCAAGGAGCTGCACAAACAAATAGATTTATGCAATTAATCAACGGAGGCTGCCAAAAAATTCGAATAAAAGCATGCGACTAGTGTACTTTGCACGTTCTATATTTTATCAATACTAGAGAGGATCAATAAAATAATTCAAATTGTAATAGCGACATGCAATTGTGGCAACACTGGTCATGAGATGGTGGGGGAACACGCACATTCGTTTTAGTTATGATGGTAGTAGCAGCAGAAAGGAATGGAAAAGCAGTGCACGAAAACGAGCGAGAGAGGATAATTTAAATTCTCTTTCTTTCTTTCCACACATCGTATTTCTTATATTGCTTTCTGAAAATTATTTGTTATACACCATAAAATGTAAATTTCAGTTTAACTCTTATTAGAACACAATTAATTGGTCCTGTAAAGAACCGTTTATTGTTTTATTGCGGGAGCATAATTCAGACGCACTCCCCGCGGACACGGTGAGCTAGAAAGCACTATTTTGCATTCTCGAACAAACCGACCAAGAAGGCATCGTTGGCTTCTCGGGGCATCATTACGACTGAGCTTTGTAAGCGTAGCTCGACTTTGCAGTCCTGCACAATCTCACGACCCAGACGCTGGAACGATAGCCTACTCTGTTGCCCTTTAGTTGGGGCGAAATTCTTGCAGGGCGACAGTTCCTGATCGGGTTGCGATGAGTCACCAGTAGCTGGGGCACTTTTTCCGCCGTCGTCATCGCCCACTGCTTTTCTTCGATGGACTGGCTGCTTGCTAGTGCTTGAACGAATACGAATGATGAGAAAAACCGACCGACAGATATTTATATAATCGCGCTAATATGCACTACTATCGCTTTCTCGCTCGTTCTCGTGCCATCCATGCCTTTCCTTTCCGTCCGGCTTCTAATGGCCTAACCAAAGGAATATGCCGTCTTTCCCCCACCAACTGCTCTCGTTAAGCAACCCAATGCGAATAACCATACGAACAAACATGTAGTGGACCTATATATAAACTTTTCATTATTTTATTGTTCGGTTGGTCTACCATAACGACGGCTCTGTGCGGGATGGGCTGAAAATTTTCACTTTTCCGAGTCGTTTTCGAAAGATTTTTCAAAACACATTTTTTTTGTTATTAGTACATGTTATACATACTTCAAATTTTAATACAGCATAGAGGAACATATTTGCAACAAATTGGCCTAAAAATCAAATCATTCTGTTAAGTATGATAAAAGTTATTAACGTTCAAAATCTGACGCGGCACCGCAGCCGATATTTTGAAACGGGACCCCTATATTGAAACCTTAAATGTATTCTACATTAAAACAAATTCAAAATGAATAAGTCAAAAGGGAGACAGGATGTTGTGTTTTACATCAAATCACTATCACAATTTTTTTTTCAACATTCATCCTACAAAATGTTGCATGTTCGTATATACAAAACCAGATCCACTATAAGAGAATTCAGGAGCCCTGAACGCTTTCGAACAAATCGCCTTGTACGCAGCTCACCTGGGTTCGATTCTCAACCCTGTACATAGGGTTAGATAGGGTGACCATATCTAACGAGTGAAAACCCAGGACAATCCTAAGAGAACCCCTCTCGCCACCGATGCAAATTCAACTACCTCCCACTTGAACGTACCTGGCAGAATTTTGTCCAGGTTTTCGACAGGCTTTTCACGTTAAATTTCTGCAGTTAGTTAAAAGAAATGAGGTCTTTCTTTCATTGAACACTTCTTTGGATTTGCACATATGCGGTTCTTGTTATACCAACCAACAAAAACTAGAAGCTGATTTTGAAGAAATTTTGAAGTTTTTAGCACTACATTATTGAAGTATAGCAGAAACATCAACGATCCGAGGTACCTTCCTGGGGGTATGCTTGACGAAAAAGTAAACGAAGAGGGCCTATCAATCTCTATCTCTAGAACTGTCAGGTAGGACCGAAATAACGCAAAAATTATCGTTGATTCAAAATTTCTGCTTTTTAGCATTAGTATTATAAGGTGGTTCATTTTATTAAAAGCAGTGGATAGGTTGGGTAAATAACATCAGCTTGACTGCTACTTTCAATGGTCTCTGTTATGTGCGATATTGTAGGATGTTTGCCACAGAAGATCAGTGCTGTCGAACATGCAGAAAGTGTTGATTATCACTTAAGTGTCGCTGAGAGTAAGCCTGAAAAAGTGCGCTGTTGGACAGCTCGAATAACTTCGAGATAGCACTCAATGAACTTATTCCACGATTGTTAGTAGTGTTCCTTTATTTTCCTTTTTTATACTTGAACCATGTTCACAGATTTCGAGCAAAATGGAAAAAAATGCCACGGTCAAGAGATGCTCAAAAGATAAAAATAAACGGCATCACCAAAACGTCAATGTCAACTGTTCAGAAATAGTGAAGGGAATCTCTCGGGTCCCGAATTGAAGGCGATTTAAACCGAGAAAAAGCTCTGGTAATTAACGTCTCGTCAATATCGATAGCCGCATGACTTTGGTATACACCAGAGCCGGGTCGATTTGCGCTTACAATTTTCTCTATTTTTCAATTTTAAATAAATGTACAGTAAAGGTTTAACTTTAATAACTTGATTTATAAAAAATGTATTACTTGCCTTATTCAAACAAAAAGCAATTGTCTCCTTGTGTTTTTCAATTGCCCAAACTATCCATCTTTGAAATTATCCATCTAAAATGTAAACATGGCGAAATTAAAATGAATAGAAGCAAAGGTGAATCGGTGCAGCGAATCTATCCGGCATAGCAGGCAGAAGTATACCAGAATGCTGACGGTGCCATTTTGGAAATTTTAACAGCTGCCGGCTACCAGATTTTCTTCCAAGCGCACTACAACTCATTTGACGTACATATAAATGCCTAGTTTCTTCCCTTTTCAAATTCCATGTAACAAAGTAAGTTGCAAAAGAAACATTATTGACAGATTAGAAAGAGACATTGAATGGTGCAATTGTGAGATTCAAGTATATTAGGCTTTGTTGCGGTCGGCCATAACTGCGGCCTGGGCCACCAACCAGAGTAAATGAAGCGAAGACTCAGAAAAAAAAAGATGGGTGGGTAATGTCTAGGACATAACCGGAGTGTCGTGACTACTCGTTTGACTTGTAATTCAAATCGAATGATACTCAATGAAATATGTGGGAATGTTTCAAGTTATTCTTTATAATAATTATGGTGGTTCTGAAAAGAACCTTTGTTGTTGGCGTCTGCGTTGATAGGGGATGCGCTGGATTCTAAGCTCGTTGAGACATTCATTCATGAAATGAACAATTTTCTTGCTTTGAAATATCAATGTTAAAATCTCTCGAAACAACCATCGGAATCTTTTCCGTACAGAAATGAACACGCTTAGCGAAAAACTAGGGGCGGGTAATGTCCGGGACATAACCGCGATGCTCATATTCTTAAAATTCTGCTTGAATCCCCTTCAAATGGCTAAATTTTGCGCATTAAGTTCGATTCACCGGGCTCAGCGAAATTTTCCTGGGGATCCCGTTCGTTAGTATATTCAGCAAAACAATTTTATTACCGAGTTCTCCGCGTTGAATACAGGTCAATAATTTCATATAATGATTTCAACATGCAGACAATGTACATGTATGACAGGTGGGAGTGTTCTGAAGTGGTTTTAGTGGAGGTAACAACATAAAATCATGTATTGGACATTTTACAATGATTCTCCTTAACCCTGCAAAACCACGTGGTTGGCAGCAGAGGGTTAAGTTGTTTGGAAGAGATGACAGTTAATATATGATAACTAAAAATATAAAATTGTTCTATAAATTGCAAAGTTATTGCCGCGTTGACCTGAAAATTTGTCATTTCATTCATAAAGGAACAATCATTGAAATTATGTCAATTTATGCTTTGCAAGATTTGAAATAACTTCGAAGTGTGGTCACGACACCCCTGTTATGTCATATACATTACCAACCCATCTTTTCATCATTCGTTTTGGTGTAGCTTTCGCTTAGTGGTAGAGTTGCCACATTCACTGATTTTTTTTGGAAGGATTTGCAAAAACCTTCGGGTTTGTAGATAAGAAAAACATTTTCTGATTCACTGGTAAAAGTACAGAATTACCAAGTGCAAACTTAATACTAGTTAATAAAAGAAACTTTCTAATTAAATTCTTTTTCCATTTTGCCTTCGTCCTAATAAGGACGGTTTGTGGATAACTATGTTGATACAAGACGGGAATCTTTTAAAACAATTCAAACCTTGCCGACGATTGTTTTTACTGCGTACATCCGTACGATCTTTCCCCTTTCGCAGCTCACACCGAATGAGCACGGTTTTCATCATGGTGTTCCTTTTTATTGACTTTACAATGCAGATGGAAGGACGTCCTTTTGTTCGATAAATGAAAATATTTTCATCATTCGTTTTGGTGTAGCTTTCGCTTAGTGGCAGAGTTGCCACATTCACTGATTTTCTTGGAAGGATTTGCAAAAACCTTCGGGTTTGTAGATTGGAAAAACATTTTCTTATGATTCACTGGTAAAAGTACAGAATTACCAAGCGCAAACTTAATACTAGTTAATAAAAGAAACTTTCTAATTAAATTCTTTTTCCATTTTGCCTTTGTCCTAATAAGGACGGTTTGTGGATAACTATGTTGATTCAAGACGGGAATCTTTTAAAACAATTCAAACCTTGCCGACGATTGTTTTTACTGCGTACATCCGTACGATCTTTCCCCTTTCGCAGCTCACACCGAATGAGCACGGTTTTCATCATGGTGTTCCTTTTTATTGACTTTACAATGCAGATGGAAGGACGTCCTTTTGTTCGATAAATGAAAATATTTTCATCATTCGTTTTGGTGTAGCTTTCGCTTAGTGGCAGAGTTGCCACATTCACTGATTTTCTTGGAAGGATTTGCAAAAACCTTCGGGTTTGTAGATTGGAAAAACATTTTCTTATGATTCACTGGTAAAAGTACAGAATTACCAAGCGCAAACTTAATACCAGTTAATAAAAGAAACTTTCTAATTAAATTCTTTTTCCATTTTGTATTCGTCCTAATAAGGACGGTTTGTAGATAACTATGTTGATACAAGACGGGAATCTTTTAAAACAATTCAAACCTTGCCGACGATTGTTTTTACTGCGTACATCCATACGATCTTTCCCCTTTCGCAGCTCACACCGAATGAGTACGCTTTGCAGCCTTCGATGTTTTGGTGGCAGTTACTACCGCCTTTTCAGTGACTGCGTTTCTTAGCCTTTGGCTTTTTGGACTTCTCACCGCCACCACCTCCACCAACGTTTTTCTTCTTCTCTCCGATGGTAGCTGATTTGATTGGTCGTCCGATGCAGCTTCTCACGACCACGCACGTCTGTTATGCACTGCGTCTTACACACGTCTGGCTTAGAGAAAAGCTGCGACACCCCTATTTATAGGTTTTATCATTAATGTTGATTTCATTTAAAGTAGTTTTTGAACTATTTAAACAAATTTTATATAGCAAAGAACGCATCGGTAGCAAGCATTGAACGTTTTCCTTCCGATTTATGAAACAAGATTGGCAATCCGTTTTGTAGAAGAAAAGTTAATAAGGTTCAAAATGTACGTAACGCTTTCGCTAATATGCACTACTATCGCTTTCTCGCTCGTTCTCGTGGCGTGCATGAGCCTTTCCTTTCCGTCCGACTTCTAATGGCTTAACCAAAATTAATATCCCGGCTTTCCCCCACCAACTGCTCTCGTCAAGCAACCCAATACGAATAATCATAGGAACAAACATGTAGTGGACCTTTATATAAACTTTTCATTATTTTATTGTTCATTTGCTGCACCATTTTGACGGCTCTGTGCGGGATGGGCTGAAAATTTTCACTTTTCCGAGTCGTTTTCGAAAGATTTTTCAAAACACTATTTTTCCGTTGATAATGAATATCCTACATATTCCAAAATTTAATACAACATTGGTACAAATATTTTCGACAAAATGCCGAAGAAATTGATTAAATCCATTCAGTACAACAAAAGATATAAGCGTTCAAAATCTTACATCATTTTTCTTCCGAAATTTTGAAAAGGGGCCCCTATATTGAAAGGTAAGTCGTTAGTCACGACAAAAAAAATTATTTTGACTACGAGGACAAATCAAGCATTTTTCTCGATGTCTCAAGACACCAAGAAAGTCAGTTAAAAACCAGAACATCTGGTCACCCCAGGGTTACAGATTTTTCAAAAACCGTTTTATAGCCCGAAAAAACGGTAAATTTAGGTTAAAACCCTTACAATCAAAATAAAAAATAGCCTACAAATTGCGGAATGTGTATTCGGGTTCCGTGAACCAATTCAGCATATTTGACAGTTGACAACGCAAAGATTCATTTTATAATTTAGGAAACTGTATGACATATTGATTCACTAAACTTATTCGTGTCTATTCCTAAACATAGTGACAACTATTTAGGATGACACATACACACATCTATAAGAAACATCTATTTCGATTACTTCCATGAATGCAAAGTTTTGATTATGTATAAAAGAAACGCAATTCAAAATAGTCCAAGCTGCTTTAAACATCTTTACAATTTTATAGGCCAATTTGGATAAATTTTTCTGAGTTGGGCTATCCTGCAGGGAAAATAAAAGTCCAAAACGATGAATTCAAAGCAATTCTTTCTGCACGTTGTCAAGTAATAATTGCAGCTTATATATCGACTATCAATATTTCT
Source organism: Topomyia yanbarensis (assembly GCF_030247195.1). Classification (NCBI taxonomy): domain Eukaryota; kingdom Metazoa; phylum Arthropoda; class Insecta; order Diptera; family Culicidae; genus Topomyia; species Topomyia yanbarensis. The sequence goes on from NC_080672.1 coordinate 52,778,987, forward strand.
TTTAGTGAAATGTTTTGTGTTGTTTATTATTTGCTATTTGTTATTAGTTATTAGTTATTAGTTATTAGTTATTAGTTATTAGTTATTAGTTATTAGTTATTAGTTATTAGTTATTAGTTATTAGTTATTAGTTATTAGTTATTAGTTATTAGTTATTAGTTATTAGTTATTAGCTATTAGTTATTAGTTATTAGTTATTAGTTATTAGTTATTAGTTATTAGTTATTAGTTATTAGTTATTAGTTATTAGTTATTAGTTATTAGTTATTAGTTATTAGCTATTAGTTATTAGTTATTAGTTATTAGTTATTAGTTATTAGTTATTAGTTATTAGTTATTGGTTATTAGTTATTAGTTATTAGTTATTAGTTATTAGTTATTAGTTATTAGTTATTAGTTATTAGTTATTAGTTATTAGTTATTAGTTATTAGTTATTAGTTATTAGTCATTAGTTATTAGTTATTAACCACATAGCCCCTTGAAAAGACCTTAAACATGGTCCATGCCAAAATTCACAACCATCAAGACACCATAAAATGGTCTCAATAACCCATAAATACACCATATGGTATTTTACATGGGATCTACCGGACCATGGTGATGGTGTTTTCATGGGTTGAACCCATTTCAAAGACCCATGTCAAACTCCATGAGCATGGGTGTATTATGGACATTTCGTTTGCTCGGGAAGCACGAAATATTTACACTCGATAATGATCAGTGAAACCGTATGCCGGAAATCCAAACTTGTTAAGTTTCCTCAGAAAATCGTTGACGAAAATATTCCATAAAAAAGGGGTAACTGCAAACTACCTTGAAGCCATCCGCACTCAGTTTCCTACAATGAACACAGAAGTCGGTTGCTAAGCATTGTGTGTATCCAGTTGGTCCACTTTGTACTTAAAGATACTTCATGATCTCCTTCGGCTTCCAAAAACGAATTCAAAAGACACGTTGACAAAAACACCTCTGACAACTAGAAAAATTCACTTCTGCGAAAAATCTACTTAAATATTATAGATAACATTGTGAAACATGGTAGTAACAGACATTGCTCGCTAATAAGCATGTCTTATTGCATGAAAGGCCCAAGCTGTAAAAGTTGGTTCAACGTTCAACTAATTTGATAAAGAAGGAGGTCAGACTGCTCGATCCAAAAGCAACTTTTGAGAATACATTTTACCATTATTTTCCGTCGCGTTATTAAAAGATTTCTTGTTGCGAGACTAAAATAGAAAACATTAAAACGTTTTTGAAGTTTTCATATCCTCTATAAAATTAATCTAAAATTACTTTCTCCTTTCCCGGTTGCTTATACTAGGTTATTTTCAATCGCCCATTTGATAGAACCAGCCAATTTAAAAAAAGTAACATTACTCTAGAATCAGAGGCAGTTGTCGGTAAAGGCTCCGTACAGCCAAACCAAGAAGACAGCTGAAATCTTTATCTTCGTAGTTTGTAGTCCTAATTAAACAGATATGAGATTCTTGCGATTCCGAAGGTGAATTATTTAATCTATAAAACTAGTTGAAAAGATCAACGAGCATTTGTGTAAGCTGCATAAGCCTTCGTCGAAGATTGTCGATGCATTTGTCGGGTTAGAATTACGATATGTGATGATATCTAGCGAAGCGTTCAAATGATTAATATTTATTGTCTGATGATGCTGGTTCAGATTCGTTCAACTAGAGCTAGTTTGCTAACACATGCACAATACTGTCAGTGCAGAGAGTTACATCTAACAGCTCTTTCCTGCCAAACCGTCTAAGTGGGTAATTTCCTGCGCACACAGTATAAAATCACTCTTCAGAAATCATCATCTTAGAACAGTTGGCATATTCTAGTTTGTGTTATTATCAGTCATATCGATTGTAATAGCACAAATAGCTAACTTTGCAACATAAAAATTTTCTTTATTAAAATATGGTTCTTGTACCAAAGCTATGGAAGCAATTCCTTCCTGCAAGCGGCAAGATAGACTCACAGCTGTACGTTTATGCTGCAGTTCAATTTGAACTGGTCTAACCTTTAACCCATGTCAATTGCATTACATATTTCATCATTTGCACTTATTAAGACTAATGATTAATGAAGCACCGTAGGTGCATAATTCATTCATTGTAACTTAGGTAATTTACAAAATGGTGTTGTAACCTGATGAAAATGTTAAAAATAAGAGAATTACCCAGAATTCTACTTCATTATTAGAAAGACATACCCTAACCACAAACACTCAAAATGAAACCAGAAACTTATATGTAGATACTTCAAAATGAAACAAGATATACCTTTACATAAAAAACGAGAACGCTTCCTCTTCATTACCAGAGCTCCAAACAATATTTCTTGTCCCGACATATCTTACCAACGAATAGACGCGCCAAAGCCAGCGTATGCCAACGACTTATCTAGTGACAGTTTTATTTTCCCTTGTTATATTGTCATTTACCATCCCACAGAACTAACCACCTACTACCGTGTCCCAGGAGCTATGCAAAATGCGACTTTTTTTCTCTTCTTTCTAGCAACCCCCAAATTTGTAGGTACCTACTCTTCTACTCGAAAAGATCCGTTGCATTTCTTCTCTAACTACCACACAATGTGTTCCGAAATAAATGAAAGCGAACACGTACATTCGCGCGTTTTTTTTGTTTGGCTCGTCCTTACCGAAACGAAGCGTTTGGCTAGCTAGTAACAAAAAGTGTCTTACGACTGTTTGACTATGTGCATTACAATGTAGGTAGGTAGCTTGTACGTTTGTGGTACACCGCGATTAGTACAATCAGGCGTAGCCAAATCAGCGGAGGATGCTGCAAACTTTGTGTGGAGTGTAAGCGCATATGTTAGGCAGTAGCGGTCACGAAAAAGGTGAAACGGTGGCAATTACTCGTTGGTGTTGAAGTTAGGAAGATTTCTCGTAGGGTACTGAGTGTATAATAATAGACCAACATTCAAATAGAACTTTTTCAAACATAATTTTTGCTCTACCATCAGAATAATTTAGATCGATAGTCCAATAAAGATTGGACTCAAACAAAACGCTTTAATGCCCAAAATGTCGTACTTCACTGTAGCCCCAAGCTGCTAGAAGATGATGAATGAGCCACCGCCAGCTTCTTAAATGAGATCCTGCTAACCATTAGTAGAACGCTCACATGAGCAAAAAAACTTTTCCGTTTGACTATTGCTGCACTTGCAACATAGTATTGTTCAAAGTACAGACGAAATGCCGAAAACATATTTCACCACTTACCTGATGAGTTTACGTTTGGGTGTCGCCCAATGAAAGTATACATACCGAATAAGATTAATGATGTTTTTAAAACTGGATGAAGTCGATACTATTGCTTCAAAGTTCATAGCTAGGTGGAGACACGAATTCGAGCTAATTGGACATATCAAATAACGGAGCCAAACCATCATAACGCCGCTTATGGCACATTCAGGGTGGGTAAAACCGTTTTGTACACGAAGGCTTCTTCGAACCTAGGGCACTCGAAGATCGCGTGTTTTGGTGTCTATTACACATTCACACACTCCGGGTAAGAAAGCATGTCCAAACCAGTGAAGGTACATCCTGAAGCAGCTATGCCCTTATAAAAACTGCGTCAGATGGAAGTTCACCTCTCCACGCTTCCTATGCATCCATACCGATACATTTGGAATGACTTGTCAGCTTTCGTTCCATTCCGCTTTGAGTTCACTGCACTAGCCCAGGCAGGTACGCCATACCTCAGTATTGTATTGCTCCTCCGATGTTCGGCATGATCCTAGTCAATACGTTAGTTGTCCTCGCAGCCCTCTCACATACATAGTAGACATGACTATTGTAATTTAACCAAGCATCGATCATCACACTTAAGAGTTTCAACGTATATAGTATTGAACGTTCACCGACACTCATCACGACACGCTGAATTTTTACGGGTTGTTGACTAGTACTACCTCCGTCTCGTGGTGACCGGCTGCAACTTGACATAAACCAACAACGTTTCAACGATGCCTATTGTCTCTGCCGTCGACATCTCTACTTCCTCCACAGTCTCGCCGGTTATCGTCAGGACGACGTCATCCCCTAAGGCGCGGATTTTAACACCCCTAGGCAGTTTCAGTGTTAACACTCCGTTTTACATCCTATTCCACAGCGTTGGGTCGAGTATGGAGTCTTGAGGTGCTTCCGCCGCGACCCTAATCAACCTCTGCCACATGTTCACCTCGGCTCTGGAAGTAAGTTTTCAGAATCTTGCACAGATAATCCGGAACCCGCCTAACGGCGATATCAATCCAGCTGACGCTGTTAAAACGCGTTCTTCGCGTCGATCGTTACCATAGCTCAGTAACTTGTTCTTTTGCTTCGATGCTTTCGCAGCGTTGGCAATGACTGTACGGATGGCATCCTCCGTCAAAATCGCTTTTTGGAATCAGAACTGCCTCTGTGGTAGTCCATTCACACCTTTAGGGTAGTTCACCAGCCTGTTAAAGATGACCCTTACTAGAAGTTTACCAAGATTACCATGCAGGCATATAGACCCAAAAACTATTCTGAACATGTCCGAAAACGCCAGGATCGCTGCCTTCAGTGCCACGTTGGGAATACTGTCCGGACAGCTGTCAGCCCTTAAGCCACCAAGAGGTCTTCGTCCTGGGGGACTCCATTGTCACCAGTTTTTACACCGTCTGCATCAACGTGCAGTGTAGGCGGCCATGCGGTTGGATGGTGCTTCGGGAAAAACTCTCCACAATAATTTTCAGTTTGTCAGCGCACATTTGAGATGGCGTTGTTGAACCCTTGATCCTGGCCAACACGATACGATAAGTGTTACCCTAGTAGTTAGCGTCAGCTTCTCTGCACAGCTCCTTGTAGCAGGTGGGAAAGTCACCTTATACTTCAGATTGTCTAATTCACCGAGCTCCCTTGTGCCTTGTGCCACCGCAACTCCCTTCTCGCGCCATTCAGCACCGTCCACTTCTTGAGCTCTCGACTTGTTCGCGAACTACTCGATCTAGTCCCCAGCGGTGGACTTAGCCTACCCCGATGGAGAATTTTCCGGCGAGAAAAGTTCTCCCAAAGCACATCTTCCAGGTGTCAAGGTCAGTTTGGCGATTTCGGTGGAGCAGGGCGTCCGGTTAGCTGGTGCCCCGACGACCCGCCAATGGTGATGTCTCGTCTCGGTCTACTCAGTCTAGTCCCCGGCGGCGAATCCAGCTTACACCGGCGGAGAGTTCCCCGGCGAAGGAAGTTCTTCCGATACCACAACTTCTTTTGACCTTTAGCTCCCTGTCCGGTGCCATTTAGCACTTTTAGGCCCTCTGATTCTCCTCTCGTTCCATTTCGCTCAACTTCCCCGATTAGCCATTCAGCCATTTACAAAAATCTTTTTCGCGAACTACTCGGTCTAGTCACCGATAATGGATCTAGCCTACTCTGATGGAGAATTCCCCGGCGAGAGAGGTTCTCCCGAAACCGAGCGGTAGATTTCTCCCGATACCGAAGTTCAGCCATTTAGCTCCCCGCTTCGTCCTGATCTAGTCCCCGGCGGTGGACCTAGCCTACTCAACGGACCAGCCAATAGTCCATCCAGCGATTCCAGGTGGAGGGTATCTTCCGGTTCACTGGCGCCCTAGCGACCCGCTGCTAGCTATTCGACGCGGTCTACTCGGTCTAATCCCTGGCAGTAGATCTAGCCCACTCACGAGCTACCCGGCAGGGTGTCGAGGTATGTCCGGTGATTCCAGTGAAGCTTGACGTCCGGTTCACCGGCACCCAGACGAAACGAACCCGGTCTACGTCGCATACTACTCAACTGGTCGCCGGCGGTGGGCTTAGTCAATACCGACGGAGAGTTATCGGCGGCGGAATTTCACTCGAATCCAGATTTGTGGTTTTACGGCGGCTTTCTAGCCAATGGCGTTACTTTGTTAGTTCCTTCGCCACTTCTTCTGCAGCTCGGAGAGTATACTCGTAACCATTCTGTTGACAGCGTTCCAGGTATGCTCGTCGTGGCACATCTTTTCAATGTTATTGTCCACTGTCACACCAGGCATACCCCTACGAACTTCTTCGAACCTAGGGCTTTCAAAGACCATGTGTTCTGGTGTCTCTTGCACATTCACACACTCCGGGCAAAGGGTTGACGAAGCATGTCCAAACCGATGCAGGTACATCTGGAAGCATCCGCGTCCAGACAAAAACTGCATCAAATGGAAGTTCACCTCTCCATCCTTCCTATGCACCCAAGCCGACACATTTGGGATGAGTCGGTGGGTCCACCTTCCTTTTTCCGCGTTGTCCGACTCTTGCTGCCACTTAGCCAACAAGTCCGCTCGGAGCAGTCTCCTTACATTACGTAGATCATCCCATCGATAACACATACTGCCTCCGACGATATTGTTCTGTAAGCACGCGCGACTCGTACGGCCATCAGCCGGAATGTCCTGTTCAGTTTTTCACGGTTCCGCTTGGTTTTCAATGCAGCACCCCAGACAGGAATCCTATATCGGAGTATCGATGACGAAACAGTAGATATCAGACGTCATGTGTTGCTTCTAGGACCGCCGACGTTAGGCATGATTCTCGCTGTTGCGTTCGTTGCCTTCGCCAACTTTTCGCAGGCGTAGTCAATATGGTTATCGTCCTCGATAATAACTCCGAATGGCGTCAGTGCACTTGCCCTCCGACGTCAATCTGCATCGCTTCGCAGGTGCTATCCAACAACACCACCGCCTTCTGAACTATTTGCAGTTTGATCCCATTCATCCAGCTCTCGATCGAGTCTATTGTCTCCGTCACTGACAGCTCCATTTCTTCAAGTGTCTCACTCATCACCGTCAGTGACAAGTCGTCCGCAAAACCCACGATTTTCACTTTTCTGGGCAGCCGCAGTCCTAAGACCCCATCGTGCATCCCGTTTCAAAGCGTTGAGCCTAGAATGGCGCCCTGAGGAACACCCGCTGTCACTCGCATTGACTTCTGCCCTTCGTTCGTCTCGTACAGCAGCACTCTGTTCTGGAAGTAGCTCTTCAGGATCTGGCATAGATAGTCGGGAACCGTCATTCTGTGTCGCGCTGCATCGATGGCTTCTGGCTCCGATATTGCTCTCTGAGCTCGCCTTCAGGCTCTGAGACAAGCAGCGCGTAGTGCACTAAACATCTCGTTCCACCAGTAAGCTGGTCGCCGTCTATTACGTGGTTCCAGTTTTCGCGGCATTGTTGCGTCACACGCCGCCACAATCTTTCGTGTTAGATCAGCCGCTTTCACTTTCTCGGTCCCGCCGTTCGGCCGAAGTGCCTCAACAAAGAGGTCTTTGATTAAGGCTTTAGTCTTCCACTTTCGCTCGCCGGTCATCCGCCTCCGTGCTGCAGCAGGCTTCCGTTGACGAATACGGTAGCGAATCGCCTGTGGTCACTATGCGTATAAGTTTCGCATACTCTCCAAACCATGTTCGCTGTCAATGAAGGACTTCAGAATATGACGTCGATAGACTCCCTCCCGTCCATCCTAAATGTGCTAACAGAACATTCATTGCACAATCGTACGTCTAACTTTGCTAGAGCTTCCTGCAGGATACACCCTCTTGTGTTGGTTACTATACTGCATCATTCCACAGCCCAGGCGTTGAAGTCACCACCAATGATTACCGGCTTCCGACCGATGAACTGCTCGGTTAACTGCTCCAGCATTAAGCTAAACTGCTCTACTGTCCACCTTGGAGGATCGTAACAGCTGCACACAAAGACGCCGTTGATTTCGGTGACCACGAAGCTCTCGCTGTTCGCGATCTATCCACCACCCAGTTACCGTTATCAGGGGGATTTGGTACGGCTCTACAATCAAAGCTACATCACACATTGTTTCTGTCGTAGACTACCACAACAGTTGCTATACGGTGTCATAGTGATTCAGATTTATCTGTATTATCCCTATTACCGTTGGTCTGCAGTCGCCTTCTTATAGGTAGGGCATTTATAACCACCCGTCTGATGGTAGTTTCCGTCCACTGGAGTACAAAGCAAGCATTTCGGCCTCTTCATGCAGTCTCTCGCAAGACGGCCCGTCTCCCCGCATTTCCAGCACATCGCGGATCTATCCGGGCCTTTGCAAACCCCTGCCAAATGTGCGAAGCTCAAACACTTGAAGCATATCTCCGCTTGTTTATTTACTCGTGAGGCGGCTCTTAATTGGCATCTCGACCATCCAACCGTAACTATTACCTGCTTCCAGCGCCTTATCGGCAGCGGTTACTGGTAAACGAATCATCGATGTCTGGGTTCCTCCGTATCCGTTCTTAAGCCGGATCGTCATGTGCACATCACCCAGGTTACACTGCTGCTTCAATGCACCTCTCAGCTCGTCTTCTGTCGTGATTTCATCAAGGTCTTTGCACACAATGACCATCTCCGAGTTTAAGGCTTTAACTTCTGCCTTTTCACCCATCGATTTGGTAATAGTCTCCTGTAAGGTCAAGCTACTAGTCGTGAGATCCTTCTTCAACTCGAAGAGCATCTCACCTTTTTGGGTACGCCTGATTCTTACACGTTTTCCTCCAAATCTTCCAGCTCCGGGTCCTCTCTGACCTTCTTAAACAGCACTGTATACGTCGCCTTCTAACGAGCCGAAAGCTTTCCTTTTCTCTTCTGTTCTACTTTTTGCTCCTCCTTGTGCTTTTGTTGTTTCCCATGTTTCTTCTTCCGATCTACAACGGTATTCCAGCTTTCTCCCTGTTGGGTGACATCTCTTCCGTCGGCAACAAAAACGTTTTCGAGTGTCAGCCTCTTGGGCCCACCTGGTCTTCCGTCTCCTGGCGAGGTTCTTGTTCTCTTAGGAGTCGCGGAAACTGGCGTGTTCTCCACTCCAATCTGCTTCTCTTTCCTTTGATTCGGGAGGGGCTACGAAGATAGTAGCCTTAGCCGACGCCAATGCTCGCTCAGCTACACCAGCCCTCCGCGTTTGCCATATCCTACTAATTCACGGCAGACAATAATGCCTTTCGGATTCTGAGCACCTTCTCCTTAATCTCCTTAAGAGCCAGAATTCGAACCTGCGACCCTTGAGACTTCGACCAAATGCACAAACCCTTCTGATATCCCTGGCCTAACATTCGTTTAACTCACCATTTCGATCTGTTTTTCCCATTTGATACCACCAAAAAAGTTTTAAATAAGGTATTGGAACTTACGTCAAAACCCAAACAAATGGATTAATTATATAATTAAATTATGTAACCACTATTTTATTCAACTATAAAACCAAACTGATTTTTAGTCGCATTGATAAAACTTTCAAAAAACAGAAATAAAACATGTATGCACGACGCTACTTGGGTGCTAACGTAGTATATAACATTCTTATCTCACAAATTTCTACTACGGTTAGCAGCCGTCACCGAAGGATTGGCTCCTTTGCATATCTTCCTCCAGCACGCGTGTTTGCAAAAAATCAATCATACCAACAAGCAAATATTCCTCGTGTGGTTCCGACTGCTGAACCCTAATCTTTCGATGCACCGCTACTGCAGTGCTCTGCTCCACCAATAAAATCTCCGCTAAGCGGAAGCTCTGCATACACGAACGTTGTTACCTGCGAGCGGGTAGAAGTCAACTCTAGCAAACAGGAAGATGAATCGTCCTCGAACATACGGTATACATATGTGTGTTTTCGTTAGTTGAGCAGATTTGTAACGAGTTACACTACTTCTATCTTACAGCGTTGCAGAAATGCATTTTTTTGCATTTCTATATGTTAGACACTCTCTTCTCGCCGCTTCCTTTGACTTTACATGCATGCATGATGTAGAATACGCAGATTGTCCCCAGGTGGATGGGAGCAAACGCGAGCGTAGGAGCAAACCTTTGCCTAGCAGCAACTAGCCAACCAACCAACCATGCCATGCCGTGGCAAGCGTAACAGAACGCGATGCAAGATATGTCGCTTGTTGCATAAAATTATTATGCAATATGAATTTTAAATAAAAACGGTACGTGTCAGATAGCAATTTTCTTACATTTTATGGGCGGTGCATCGGGACAAGCGGAAAGCTATGAGCAGCAAATCATGATGCAGAAAATTAAGTTGTTTTTTTTTCAGCACTGACAGCAAATTCTTCTGTTCCAATCTCGGGTCAGATTTTTGTTTTGTTTGAAACGACTTGTGACGTAGAAAGATGCACGGCATCATATTATCATACCTAGTTTGAATCTTGAATTCAAAATAGAGAACGTAGATAGTCGGATTACATTCACAAATTATCTGCATTTGCTTTGAGTATCAATACTCTTTCGAATTCAGAGTACCTGAGTTAGGGTTCGTCGCGGTGCGGATGTGGGCGGTAAATGGATTGTCCGCACCGCAACCGCAAAAAAATAATAAAACCGCACCGCTTACCGCAACCGCACTTTATTTACCGCACCGCACCGCGCGGGAATGCGGTAAATGCGGTAAATTTTTTATATTTTTAAAAAATAGTGTTGGAAAATTGTTCATTTGTGTAACAGTATATAATAAAATGTTATTTTTATTCACACGAAATTTAACTTTAAGAGACTCCTCAGAATGTATTGTTTATGAAAAAATCAACTTTTTCATTTTCTATTAATAAAATTCCGTTCATTTTAAGGCAAACATTATACATTCAAAAACGTTCTACTGCAGTAATAGGAAAACTTTTACTTTAGCAACCCTTCAGTTAATTAAAAAAGGGGAATAAAAATGTAATAAGAAATGAAGCTGCATACTTTTTTCTTTAAATTTTCATATTTTCAATGCTTTTGACATATGAAAATAAAATGTATGATTTTCGCATTTACGTAGCAAAACCACCTTTCATTCTTAAAGGAATTTCACCAACAAAAATTTAAAGTCGAAATACCAGTACTTCTATATAGTAGCGCATATATTCTAATACAGTGAAATAAAAACATATTGTATTTCATCAATAAGAACGGCGACATATTTGACGAAAAAATTGCTCTATACATTACATCTAATCAGGTGTCCGGTCTCAACCGGTACAGAATTATTGAACATTAGAAAAACTGCAAAAAATGTATGATTTGTAGCATACAGCAGAAATGATTTTTAAAAATAGGGGGTTTTACGGACAATATATCTCAAAACTCTAACTTCCGCATTCTTCAAGAAACAGATGTATTCTCATCCAACAACTAAGATTGCTTCCTTTGAAAATGTATGAAGTGTAATTTTCCTAAGGCTAGTTCGAAAGTTCTAGCATTTAATGTATTTTCCTTTAATATTTTGCCAATAAGCCAAAGGCAAAAACTTCAATTGCAGTGAACGGGAGTCAAACTATGTGGTATTTGGCAAAACAAGCTTCAAAAAAGCTACAAAATAGTCTTAACTGAAAAATATTAGGACTTAATTTGGTAGAAAATTATAGTAAATTTGAATGGAAGTTCGCGAAAAAATGTTATGTAGCATACTTTTTCAGAAAGAGTCCATTAAAATTGACGGTAGAAAAATTCACATTGAATTTACACAGCAATCAAAGAAGATAGAAATACGATGCTGATGAACGAATGATAGAATAATCATCCATATTTGGACCCCTCCTTATTTTGGACGCTTTCATACATTTGTATCCTTTACTGCCAATTATTGTAAATTCGTTTGGTTTGGCGAAGATAATTATATTCTTTGGGTTGTGTTTAAGTCCCAGCATGATTAGTTCATCTCTAATTCCTTTAAATTAGTCAAAATTCGCAATTGAAAAATTGATATCGAAAACGATTCACAATTCCACGATTACCAACAGAAATCGGAAGAAGTGATGCACTTTTAAATTGGATTTAAGAGTACAAATTTATTGTTTTTAAATGATCGAATAATGTTGTCTCTATTTGGATCTTGCATTTTATGTATTTGAAATGGTTAGTTTGTGAATTTTTACTTAGAAGTGTCAAATAACTAGTCCAAAATATGTCGTAAAAATAATAGCGTCAAAATATTTCGGGCACAGCTAGATTTTCTTTTGTAATAGCAGTCTGTTTATCAATTTAGAATAATCAAAATTATCACATTATCAATTTTTTTTGCGGTGCGGTTGCGGTAAAACAGCGCGGTAAAAGCTTTTCCCGGACCGCATCTGCGGGAAAAAGTGTCTCACCGCACCGCAGATTTTGCGGTGCGGGTGCGGTAAATACCGCGCGGTTGCGGTAATTACCGCAACCGCGACGAACCCTAACCTGAGTACACTGAAACCTCCATTCACGAACGCTTTTCACATTTCTTGCAAAAGAAATGTATAGAGTTCGTTAAAGCAAACTTTTTCCGAGGCCCGGAGGGCCGAATCTCATATACCAATCGACTCAGCGCGACAAATTGGGACAATGTCTATAAACTGGTTAACTGATGTTTTAGGGGCCAAAGCAAACCGATTTTGAATATTGGGGTATAAATACACATCTACGTGATTCAAGGAAATCGATTCCGAAAACATTTTGTGATTTTTTTCAATATATAATGAACTATTTCTCAAAATTTCATACGTAAGTTCATTACAAAGACAAAATAATGTGTAATTACACCTCAAATTTAAAATTCTTTCAGAGTTGATGTATTTACCCCTTGGATTAAGCATTGCGTTCAGCTGTGAGGTAGACGTTGGATGGTGTATTAAAAGACAGATCACAAAGTAATCCACCTAATAGTGTGATAATATATTTGTCATATAATACTTATGCATTTTATAATCGTGGAACACCGAGAGCAACTTTATTTTTCAATCCCAAAACTCTAGTGAAAATTTGACTTCTTTTGAAAGATTTAAATTATACTGATCATGGTGAAAAAATACCAGCTGTATTATTTATAATAAGGATGCAGGGAATCAAATATCGTATAATATATAAAAATAAAGCCACGGTACTAACCATTAGCTACCATTTCTCACACGCCTCCCCTTCTCCCCGCCTCTCCTTCTCTATCTCTTACTTATCGTGTTCGTAGCAACTGTCACGACTTATATTAATCTTGCTACTTCTCTATCCATTACTAATTTGAGGCATAAGACCTTCTAGTGATCTGTAATTATTTGTTAATGTGCAAGGTTTAGGAATCCAATATAATTTTTTGATTGCTGTTTCCCTACACAGCGAAATTTCAAAGGCTTGAACCAACAAAATTCCATTTTGATTTAATTAGTCAATCTATTATTGATTCAAAATTCATTCATTGTTAAGTATACAAAGTTTTATTGTTGGACTAACAATATTATTGTTACTTCAACAAAATTTTATTTTGTGTTGTTTTTGCATAGTAGCAGATCAGCGTGTGTTGCGTTTTTCTGTGTATTCTATGCAAGTATTTTTCGTCTACATACATGTAAGTAAGAAAACTAATGCAAAACGGTGGTACCATCACAATTTCTTTACCAAATATAAAATTTCTGTTTCCACAGACTTCGCAACCCAGTCCCAACATACAAGACAGTTACTGGGCTAGTGTAACAATCATAGTGGCGTAAAAGATACTCTTTGGGTAAGTGATAATGGAAGAACGAAGTCGGCTGTCTCAGTCTAGATAATCAAAACAAGGGTTTCGTACTACGGGTAGTAAGAAACCCTTGTTTTGATTATCTAGACTGAGACAGCCGACTTCGTTCTTCCAGCACCATATACCAGTCGTAATCTACATAACCGTAAGTGATAATATTAAAATAATTTACATATTGAAAGTAACATTATTTTTCTAATTTTCAGAACAAATCTGGAATGAGGATAGTTGTATCTGGCAAGTGAACCTGTACGATTTTGAAACGTTTTATTATAAATAAAAATTAAGCCATTAAAAATATTTTGTTTTATTTTTATTGAAAACAAACGTTTCAATAGTAATTGTTTACTGTATTATTTGTTACTTCAATTACAAAATATTGTTGAAACAATCGTGCTCACATCATTCGATCAATATCAATAACAATAACATAATGTCAATCATTTCAACTATTTTATTGTTGATTCAACCCATAATGCGATTAAAACTAGAAACGTCAAAACCACAAATTGAAAAGCTCATAACTACGGCTTCCTTTAACCGATTTGAACACTTTTAGATGTTTTGGATTCAGGAATTCGTAAACTTTTTGATTCTGCAAAATTAAACCGGATGAATGGATCTGGTTCTTGGTAATCCGGATTTTCAGGAGTAATATTCCCGTACTAGGGTATGATTTAAAAATTTTAATTATGTCCTAGCAATATGAGTATCACAACTCTTCAAATTGTCTCGGAAGTCTATTATTTGTTGTTACGGGGTCCTACGGCAGCTTGAAAAATGGAATTGAAATGGAAAGCGAAACACCAAAAAGTATCAAAATCGGTTGAAAATTACCTTAGTTATTGGTATTTCAGTTTTGTGGGTACCCGGGTACCTACATCGGCCTGTTACGTAGTGCAAAAATTCAGGTGCCTCTCCTTACTCCCTTACTATATCAACAACATTATTAACCCAAAAGCTTGACTTAGTGAAGTTCTAAGATGTCACAAAGTTTCAATTCCCAGCTATGGATAAAACATGGGAATTAACTGAAACCTACAAAGATACCCGGGTACCGCATTGGACACATAACGGTTAATATTACATCCTATTTGGGAAAGAAAATATTTGTGCTCCTGCGAAAATTTAATTCGGCTCCAGCAGAGTGTTTATATACACTATAGTAACACGAAAAAAAAAATTGTTCCCAAAATCGTTAATAAAGTGCTATGAATTCTGGAACATTCACGTTTGTAAGTTACGTAAACAGGACCATGAATAAAAATCATAGAAACATTGGTTTTTGTTTTGTGAGTAAAACCAAAGGTTGACTCATGATGCTATCAATATATTTAGGAACATTAGTTCACAAACTCAAAACATTATTGATATTTTCCCAGAACTATTTGACGAAGCTTGGAATTTTACTAATGAATTTATTCAATCCTCGTAAACTAATTCACGATTCCCAATATATTAGTCACGATCCAATATCAGTGTTCGTAAAATAATACACTATTTTAATGCAATATTTTTCATGTATTCGTGAACTGGTTCATGATACCACGAGTTACTATTCGTGATCGTGAAATAGTTTACGACAGCATAAAATGTTATTCATGTATTCGTGAACTGGTTCATGATTCCTAGTACAATAGTCACGTCTGGCCATTCGTACTCGCCAAAGAGTTCATAAAATCATGAACTAATATTCAAGGATTCATGATTTACGATATATTTTGTGTACTTGTAATATTTAGAATATATTTCTAATTATTTTCAATTTCATGCAGTATGGTAATGAAATTTTCACGTGAACTATTTTACAAAATTTGAAGTATTATTCGTGGAATCATTTTTGTTTTAGGCACTTTTTCAAGAGATGTCCAGCTGCTAGTGACCAGTAATAGGTACGAGCTGTAGATATGAGAAAACTTTTAGGACCTCGAAAGTCGTTATTCATTGTGATGTCTGGACAGAAAACGAAAACCATAAATCGTGTTCATGGTATATCTCACGGAATAAAACTGCTGATATCACGAACATGGGTGTCAAATTCGAAAGCAAGCTCTAGAATAAAATATCATGAAACCATGAACATAAATCAGGCAACTCGTCACAAAAATGTTAAAAATCCGAGCTAAGATTCTGGAAACACGAACATGAGTCACTCTACTCATGACTGAAATATGACGATACGTGAATAGAAATTACGAAAATCATGAGAAAGTTTTTGAAATTATGAATATAAATCACATTACGCGTGTTTAAATTGTCAAAAATCGCGACTAAGATCCTGAAATCATGAACATGAATCACTCTACTCATGACTAAAATAAGACGATAATGTGAATAGAAATTAGCAAATTTGCGACTAAGATCTTGAAATCATGATCATAAATCCCGCAAGTCTGATAGAAAAATCCGATAGTGATGAATAAAATAGCTAGTTAATGTGATGAGAAATCAAAAAAAATCGCGAATAAGCTCCTGAAATCATGAACATCATTGGTATTGGCGGCTGTGAATTCTCAAATTATGAGCAAGAATTATGACAAAAACTAAACATGTCCAGGGAACAACAACAGTAACCCAACCAAAAATTCGAATGTAACGCCATGTATATATTCGGGGTGAACTAGATTTTTTGAGCCACAATTAGTTTCCTGAATACGAGGTTTATTATTCACACTTTCAGAAACTTGGTCATGATTTTTGTAAATCATTCAGTTCACGCAATCGTGATTTTTTGTTCATGAATTTATAAACGGATTTTGTACCGTGTTAGGAAATCCTTGAGTATCTCTTAGAAATATTCGACAGACATTAGACGTGCTATAATTTCTTACAAAATTCAAGACTTTCTAAGCGACTTAGTGAAATGTCACAATTAAGACAGATGTATTCCGTTTAATTCCAATAGTAAAAAACTGTTGCTTTGACACTATAAATCAGACCCTAGTCTTCTTCAGTGTTCAATATCAGTCTAAAGAAAATTGCCATTGCTACAAACGGCTTTTCCCTCAATTCTTTAATTGTTTTTATTCCTTATGTATGTTGTTTGTCCGGTGTATTTTCTTCGATAACTTCCCCTATTATAGTTCTAGCATCGTTAATTTCTGGAATTGGAAGCTTGCAAGTATTTATTCCTGTCTCGAAGTCGATAGCTATTTGTTCAAAATTTGGCTTGGATGCTATCGCATAATTTAGACCCTGGTTTAGTAATTTTGATTGCTCCTCAGTGAACTTTCGAGGAGAACGGTTGACTACCAAATTCTCGAGAACTCGAAACTGTTGATTAACCACTAGTTGGTGCCTGCTTCGTATGAATTCTGCAAACTAATGAATGATCCAACAGTGATATGTGTAAGAAATGTCTCATCTCACTGTTAGGTGGATTAATTCGGGTTTTTAACGAACTAAGGTCGAAATAATGAATTCCTTTTTTACCAACCAAGTCCGTAAATAAGTTTGAGTACGTACAGTACTAATAAAAGTTGGGTGTTTTCGGAAAGGGATTGACGAGTGTATGACGGAAATCGATGTCTGAAGCCATTTTGAAATCCAAGATGGTGACTTCCGGTTTAGATGAATTCTCTATAATTTCAACAATATGGGTATTTTCGGGATAGGATTGGTGAGTACAGAACGAAAATCGATGTCAGAATCCATTTTCTAATCTAAAATGGCGACATTAGGTTTATATAAATTCTGTAGAACCTCATATATACCCATGTATATTTTGAATGGAGTTGAGAAGTACATGATGGAAATCGATGTGTTGAGTCATTTTGACGTCCAAGATGGCGACTTCCGGTTTAGATAAATTGTGCATATTCTCAACAATATCGGTATTTTCGGAATGGGGCTGATAAGTACATGACAGAAATCGATGTCCGAAGCCATTTTGAAATCCAAGATGGCGACTTC
The DNA here is from genome assembly GCF_030247195.1 of Topomyia yanbarensis. Classification (NCBI taxonomy): domain Eukaryota; kingdom Metazoa; phylum Arthropoda; class Insecta; order Diptera; family Culicidae; genus Topomyia; species Topomyia yanbarensis. The sequence goes on from NC_080672.1 coordinate 52,796,407, forward strand.
CGGTTTAAATAAATTCTCTATAACCTCGGAATAGGATTGATCAGGAATCAGAATATATTAGCTCAAATGGGACGTTCCCCCTATATAGGATTGATGAGTACACGACGGAAATCAATGTTTAAAGCCATTCTCAAAATCCAAGATAGCGACTTCCGGTTTAGATAAATTCCCTATAACCACAACAATATGTGTATTTTCGGAATGGGATTGACGAGTACATGACGGAAGTCAATATCTGTCAAGCCCGTTGCAAAAATACCTATGTTATTATGGTTATCGAGAATATTTCTCAACCGGAAGTCGCCATCTTGGATTTCAAAAATGTTCTAATTATCCATTTTCATCATCTACTTGCCAAGTCTGTTCCAAAAATATCAATATTGTTATGGTTATTGAGAATGATGCTCAACCAATGAATTTTAATAAGAATGTGTAACAAACTTATTTACGAACTAAATCCCAAATAACAAAAACATTCTTACGAACTAATTCACTTTACGAACCCCCGATTTGCTTCGTAAATGGAGGTTCCAGTGTATATGCGTTGATATATAAATAAATTCTTTAAATCGTGGGATCTTTACTTGGTCGATTCCTGTTCAGCGTAGGTGAAACGAAATAAACAAAACTTGTTGCGCTGAGTGACTGTTCTCAATCCAGCGTATCAGTCGAAGTACTTGTTTTTGTCTGGAGTATTACCGTGTACCTTTATTTTGTCAAATAGACTATATTCTATTAAAGGGAGCTTCACCTTCGAACTTAAAGCATCGTTACTAACAAGTGTCAACTCACGATATTGATGACTATCTTTATTCGCAATTTTGCTTCCTGAATTTCGCACGAAACGACAGCAAATTTATGACAAAAATTACTTCTACCTAAATTTGCGATTATCTTGCGATGCACTTGCAGAGCAAAACCCGATAGTCTCGCTGACATTGTTCTCTGGGGCAAGTGAGTAAGTGCTACGCGATAGAAGATTCAATTTCTACGGCATAAGAGCCGCGTTCGATAATGAAGATTTTAAGCGATTTTCACCTCTTCGCACCCCATCCCATCCAGTTTCCTGGGGCTTTTAGCGGCAGATTTTATGGCACCACGCGACATAAAAGGGCGCGCAGACAGTGTAAAATTTGAAATTTATCAAAGATTATAAAGCACAGATTAGCATATTTTATCCCTTTTACCCGCGATCCTCCGGTCAGGCCCCGAAGGCGTCCGGGATGAAAGTGACACTCAGCAAGATACTTTCCCGCCGGCATGCACGGCCGTACGCTCTGACTTGCACATCCATTAATTTCAGCCGATTTGCAGCGAGAGCGCCGCTCCCCAGACAATGATGAAGTGAGTCAGATCCTTTCGCCGTGTCGAGCCGGGCGCAGCCGAGATCCTAAGGCAAAAAAAACTTCCGCTCTGCTTGTACTTGTCTTTCGAGAACAGGATGCTGGAGGGAGTGAGTTGCACTTTCTATGATCACTTGTCCTCGCCACATCTGCTGAGATGAGATGCTGCAATATGAAAGTAGCTTGGAGGACCCTCAAAAGATCCAACCCGAAGCGATATCCAGGGCGATAATCAGTTAATGGTTGTCAACCGCGCGGTCCCGGCTGTTAGGAAATTCTACCCTGAGCGTTGCTCTAAGCCCCAGCCAGCTCTTCTTTGAGTGCAGTGTACAATCGAGCAACCAGGGCAACATAATGCATTTCTGCTATTATTCTGTTGTCGACACGCGCCGCACGGTTTTCCCTCGCGCAAGAAACTCAACAGAAGGATGGTGGTCGGCAGCTGGCGAAATAAGTGCAACTCAGTCGCGCCAAAGAAGCCTTTTTATCTCTCATTTATCCCTCAACCCGATACAAGGGATATGCATTACTTTGTTGCTGTTGCAACGCAAATGCATCTTTCGCTCCCCTTTGCTGCGTTCCAGTCTGCTGAGCCCCGGGAACAATGATTGTCTGGATCGGGACCCAGCCTGGCTGGTTGCTTGGCAATTGGGAGACTGCGGAAAGCAAACGAAGATTTCAAGTGCCATTAATTTCCCCAGACGGTTGGATGATGGGTGCAATTATGAAGCAGGATTTTTTTGTTCATCAAACCTCGTTCTGGAAGATGGAGTGCTCTTGAAAAACAAATTCATAATAAAAACAAAACCTCTTTCCGTGTAAAGTATTACCATATGAAACAAATGTAATTGTTGCATGATACAGTGATCATCGTTGCATACACCCAAAATCCTATGCATAGCACACATTTCCATAAATAATATTTTTTTTTTGACAATTAAATTTTCAACAGTACATTTCGTTAATAACTGAAACTAAAATTAGTAAGTACCAGGAAAACTGCACATTCACATGGACCACAAAGCTAACAGTTCTGCAGTAGTGTGATGAGGCGGGCGGTCGATTTAGACGGAGTTAGTAAGATTTGATGCCTAATAAGTCACAAGTTTATTAAGTTGTGAAAGATCTCTTAACCCTTAACGCAATCTTTAATTATCATTTTGAAGATATTTCAGCTACTTGCACACATCATTTAAATGATATGCAGTTGTGGAGATTTTCTAAAATAACTAACGGTGTTCAGTACCGTCTTTACATATGGGCACATCGAGCCACAGTGGCTCGGCTTAGAGCAAAAGGTGAGCTAAAGTCAAACCATTGTCGTATCAGATCAAATAAGACGGTTTTATGTAATTTTGGTACGTTCAATTCGATTTTGATATTAAAATACATTAAAAATAAATATTTGCTGTTCATTAGGATGGCTCAAAAAGTTTTTTGATGAAGCGGTTCAAAAATGATTTTGAAAGTATCTGTTGTGCACTATTAAAACATGTCAGAAAAAGATATTTTCATTCATTAGGGTGGCGCAAAATATAATTATTTTGAGGCAATCGTCCATAAAATTGTTTAATTGTAATGTTCGTGTGATGAATTTGGTTTAAATATTAAAACCTATTAGAAAAAAAATTCGCTTCTCATTAGGGTGGCTCAAAAATAATTATTTTGTCGTGGCGTTTAATATTTTTAGTAGTTATATTTGTGCACTACATTCCTTTTTGATATTAAAACATATAAGTAAAAAGACACTCATTAGCGAGGCTAACAATTTTTTTTTTCGTTAAGATCCACCATTTTTTTTTGTTAATTTTGGTACCCCGCATTTATGTTTGATACTCAAAAGAGTTAGTTTCCATCTCATTAAGGTACTTTAAAAGGATTTTTAGGTTTTAACGATTCAAATAAGATGATTTTGAATAACTTTTGAACGTTGACTTTATTTTAACGTAAATTGATAAACAAAAATAACTTCACTAATCAGTAGTTTGATTCTCGCATTATTTTATTATTCGTCATGGTTCGATTTTTTTGCTCATGTGACTGCTTCAAATTGATTTATTGGAAACAAGAATTAAATGAATGTTTTAAGATAAAGTATTTCGGGGCAAGAATCCACTGTAGAAGTCTTGAGAAAATCGTGGCTTCATGCAACAATTGCATGTTCGCGATTCGGAAACGATTTAGTAGCCTTCAAGCCAGCCTTTGAATCTTGCTTCAATATATTTCGGTTACCTTGATGTCTGCTCAAATTTGTTCATCTCCAGAAAAGATTCCTGGTTACCCTCTTCAGGGCAGTGCTTCCAATGCACAGTTTCCTTAATGCAAATTTAGCAGGAATTTTGAGATTTTACTAAAACTAAACAACTTAGCCTTTTTAAGTCTTTGGAGAAGTTTTCGTAGTTTATTAGCCCCATCTTTTGTTAAAACAACAGTTAGGGTGGTTCTAATTTTACCAAAATCAAAAAATAAACTATATAATCATTCTAGCTAGAGCCAAACGACCTTCGGCGAAGTTGTAGAACGACAAATTTTGGAAAAGTTTGCTGAAGACAGGTAAGCTCTATCTGTCATACTTTTTATTTTACAACAAATTTAAAGTCGGCTTAGGGTGTTTCTTCGAGATACAGTTTTATTCCAATAACTTTTACTGTATTCATTTAAAACTGAAGTAGTCTTCAGACAACTTTAAGATTGTTTCAAGGCGAATAATTTATTTCATGGCACTATATATCTAGCTATTTCCGTTAAAATGTTATGAGCATTTTTTCGCCAAAAATTGGGTTGTTTGGAATAACAATATCACTCATTTGGGGCAAATAAAAGATAATTCTTTTTGAACAATAAATAAGGTCATAATTAGAGTTATAATTGAGCAAAAAATGGCGAACACGATATTTTTTTTTAAATTTCATAAAATTGATTAAAAAAAATCTTATATTTTAAATATTTTTGAAATATTAAGTGCTTATATATTCTGAACGATAAAAGCTAGAGTTTTGATGTATTAGAAGAAAATGTTCATCTTCAAAAACTCTGAACAACATCTGAAGGATAGGTTGGAAAAAAATGAAAACTGAAAAAATTATATTAAAAGTTTGGTTTTTAATGAATTGACTCTTTGTAATATGTCATGGTGAAATATTGCACTTTACAATACTTTTCTCTTATTTTAAATAGCGGGTAGGGTGGTTCTATTTTTTTTAAATCAGAAAATTGCCTTTTTAATGGTTCGAGATAGAGTTTCGCTGTCTTCCAGAAAATTGAAGAAAATGAAATTTTAATAAACTTTGTCGAAGACAATGAAACTCTATGTCGTGTACTTTTCATTTTACAAGAAATTTACCAAAAAAATAGGGTGTTTCCTGAAAAATGATTTTCTTTGTATAACTTTTGCAGTTTTGATTCTTCATAAGGATCACTTTAGAAATACTTTCAGATATTTTGAAGGATAACAATTTGTCTTAATATATTGAACCACTAGCTTCGCTCGTTAGAAAATTATATATACTTTTTACTAAAAATTAACTATTTTTTGAGTAAATATTGCAAAACATAAAAAATATCGTATTTGGATTTTTTGGTGATCTATACTACAAAGCATGCCATTTCATATGAAAGCAACAGTATTTAATGTTCAGTGCCCGAATCAAAGATAATTCTAGTTGAAAAAGTTATATTTATTATATAAAAATTCTTATAACTTTAAACGAAAAAAGTTAAGTAGTTGGTGTTTTAAAGCAAATTATGACCCCTAAAAATATCTTCAAGTTGTCCAAAAGGTATTTTAGCGTAAAATAAAAACTTCGAAAGTTATAGAAATAAAACCGTTTTCAAGGAACACCCTAAAGCTTACATTTGAATTTCTTGTGCAATGGAAAATATAGAAGCTAGAGCTTGCATGTTTTCAGTAAATTTGTCTAAAATGTGTTGCTCTACAACTTCATCCAAGACAGTAAAGCTCTATCTCAAACCGTTAAAAAGTTCTATTTTAAATATTGCTAAATTTAGAACCACCCTAGCATCGGTTTAAACAAAAAGAAGGGCTTTGCAAAGTACAACAACTTTGCCAAACATGTTGTATGGCTAAGTCATTTAATTTTAGCAAAAAGTTAAAATTCCTGCTAAATTCGCATTCTGGACCACTGTGCAATGAGCGAAAAACATTTCACTAGCTGTATTTTTGCGCTTTCGAAAGGTTTCGAATTACTTCGTGAATGAAGTTTCTTCGGACAACTTTAAGATTGCTTTAAGGCGAATAGTTTTTTTCATGGCACCACATATCTATCTATTTTTGTTGCAAAGTTATGAGTACTTTTTCGTCAAAAATGTTTTGGGTTTTTTTTTGTATAACAATATCACTCATTGGGCCAAACAAAAGATAATTATTTTTCTAACATACAAAAGGTCATGACTAAATTTAAAACTGAGAAAAAAATGTCGAATGTGATATTTTCTAAAATTTCATAAAATTGATTTGAAAAAAAAACAATGTTTTGATATTTTAAGTGTTTAAATCTTTTGAACAATAGAAGCTAGAGTTAGAAAATGTTTGTCTTCAAAAACTGTGAAAAACGTGTGAAGATAGGTTGGAAAATAATGAAAACCGGAAAAGGTGTATTAAAAATATGGTTTTTCATGAATTTGTAATATGTTTAAATTACTTTCACGGTGGACAATATAAAAAATATGGTTTCGTTTTCATGATAAAATTCTTTTCCAATATTTTAAATAGTGGGCAAGCCTGGTTTTAATTTTTTTGCGATCAGAAAGTTAACTTTTAATGGTTCGAGATAAAGTTTCGCTGTCTTCCAGATATTCGAACAAAATAAAATTTTAAAAACTTTGTCGAAGACACTGAAACTCTATGTCGTGTACTTTTTATTTTACAAGAAATTTCTCAAAAAAAAATAACGGTGTTTCTTAAGAAATGGTTTTCTTTGCATAACTTTTGCAGTTTTGCTATTTCATATGACAGAACGGTATTTAATGTTAGGTGCCCTAATCGAAAATAATGCTATTTTAAAAAGTTATATTTTTTATGTAAAATTTCTCATAACTTCGAAACTTTTTTTTTTTTTGTATTTTGTGTTTTAAAGCAAATTATGCGGCCTTAATCTTCAAGTTGTCCAAAGGGTACTTTAGTATAAAATAAAAAACTACAAAAGTTATAGAAATAAAACCGTTTTTTAAGGAACACCCTAGAGCATACATTTGGATTTCTCGGGCAATGGAAAGTATAAAAGCTAGAGCTTGCATGTCTTTAGTAAACTTATCTAAAATGTGCTGCTCTACAAACTTCATTGAAGACAGTAAATCTCTATCTCGAACCGTTAAAAAAATCTAAATTGGAACCACCCTAGCATCTGTTTAAACAAAAAGAAGAGCCTTGCAAAGTACAACAACTTTGCCAAACATATTGTAAGGCTAAGTCATTTCATTTTAGCAAAAAGTCAAAATTCCTGCTATATTCACATTCTGGACCACTGTGCATTGGAGTTACACCTTTCTAAAAACTGTGAAAAATTTACTTTCCATCCAAATAGCCTAAAATCTTGCGAAATTATCTCTGACACATAAGCCAATACCAGAAAAATATTGATGAACATATCGTGTGACCATCAAATCTGGACTTAAGTCCGGGCTTGTCCTACTGTACGAGCCAGGGCCTGGGTCCCCGACATTTTAGGGGGCTCATGATTAGGATAGGTACATAAAATCTTACTAGTTGTCTGCACTGCTGGTACATGAAACTTCAAAAGAAAAGGGCGTTGTGCTTCGAAAAATATTTTGATGGGCAGTCTTGGATTAATATACCGATCACTAGTGTTGAGCTTTTAAGTTTTGGTTAAAGCGGATTAATTACAAACGCAAAGATAAATTATGAGTCACGTCGACCAACCAATGAATCATTATTCCTTATCTTGCAGCAAGAAAAGCGAGGCGCCAAAATGAACCATCGTGATTCTAAATCATATGGAAAGGATTCGCTAACAAAATAATGATTGATTTCAACGCTTTCTGTTATCGAAAAACAAAATGTATTTTTTCTGAAGCAACGCTGTGTCCAGTTTCATCACTTCACGAACGTGGTACTGATCACGTTCTTTATGTTAAGATTTATGTTAACTTTTTGGCAAGGTCCGTAGTTTAAAAATAAAGACAATTTTTTTACGAAGTTGTTTAAAGACATTTTCATGTTGAAATCGTAACCAAGTCTTATTTTTAAAAGTCGAGTTTTCTGCGAACTTTCTTACTTGGTTTTAGTAGTTTGTCATAGTATTATGTCAGTTCTATTATAATGAATAGAACAGACAAACAAATCCTCGGCACATTCACTTCTGATTTCAATTAGCTTAGTCCGAAGTAAAACACATCAAACGGAGCGGTATTGATATTGTATATCATGTGTACATCTATTATATTAGATATTTTTTTGGTATAGAGCTACACGTTGTCCACAGAATCATTGCACTACTTAGAAACCGTGGCCAAAAAATAATTCGTTATCTAAATTCAAGAAACCAAGTCTGCTATACGTAATATTTAAAAACAGTTTTAAGTAGCACTTATAAACTTTACACAGTAGTATCTGTAACTTCTCTTCTACTTTCATTACATTTTCATTGTTCACTCACGCGCGACTCTTTTGACATTTACGACACCGGTCTAGCGCTGGTTAAGGTGGTAAAATGCCACCTAGACATTAATTTTCTTGTCCTCGGCACAGCTTCACACGTCGGAGATATGCAACTGCTAGTCACATCCATATTTCTGAAATGGCCGGTTTATCCTTGTGTGTCATCAAGCGCACCACCACGGCACCCGTGAGCGTCCTTCATCAGGCTCATCATTCTCGTCATGGCGGTCATGGTCAGAGGGTCGTCGCGGCAGAGCGATCGTTTACCGGCCGGGCAGCTTTTCCGCATCGTCGTTAGATTAGCTGAGCTATTATCCTATTCACAGCGTCACGCTAGCTGAGTGTTTCTATGCAGAGAAGTGAATCTCTGTAAGAAGATGGTGTGTGTGTGTGTGTAATGGCCGAGGAGATTTAGCAACAACATAAGGATCCATTTTCCAAGATGTGATTGTCATGTTATCGTGGGAATTTTCAGATACATCCTTGTTTCATGGTTGGAAAGAGGTTGTTAAAGTCATGCCAGAGGAGGAGGGAGAGGGGAGGGGGCTAATCTTCTTAGCCTTCGCTAGAGCATAAGCGGGAAATTGAGCATGATCCATGGTGTAGGATTTAATGCGGATGTGTACAGCCAAAGGATATTCTGATGGAAATGGTGATGAGATATTCCAGTTAATTATCTTGTGTTGCCGTTCACCTTGTTGGCTAGGTATCCGATTAGTGACTGATCCGTAGTGTAATTTACATTGAAATTTGACCGCATTGTTAAATTGATTGAAGCTGTGGTTCGGTGTGGATTTCAGCATACACACGGGTTGCGGCTCAACTTTTGATCCAATTCTTATATCTGTGAGGTTTCCGTTAAGTTATATTTCGTGTATTGAAAATATTCCAAAAACAAAACGTTTTTGATTGCGCAAAGTAGAAAATAATTTTTCGAAGATATCTCCAATCAAGTGACAGTGCACAACTCGTTAAAATCAGATTAAATGCTTCCTCCAGTCATACAAGCATATTTTATTCACAATGAACTTTCATTCCGTATAAAAGATGCCATTCAACAACCGAAAAATCTGTTCAAAATTGAAACAAATTTCCATTCGGTGTAGAGCTACTTTTAGAAACTTATTTCCAGTCTACCTAGAGCTTGGCACAGTTTGCATCCCAGCCCACTTAGCTTCTATTTCTGGTGACAGGTGAATTGTGCCAGCCAGTGGGCTTTTATTTGTCGGCCGAAAAGTACAGGAGCTGTTTTATTATTGATTCACGTAGTTTAGTTCTATGTATGTACATATCTGGATGCCATACGATCGGTCTATGGTCAACCTGACTGGAACTAAACTGTGGTATGCATTGTAAACTATTATAACCTTGTTTGCGGCAATGAAGGAAATTATTTCCGTCAGTTACTTGTCAGTTATAGCATGCATATAGGTAACTTTGCGGAGTGTGTTGTAGGGCCTCATGACAAGTGAATTTGGGTCACTGGGTTGGAAGTGGCAGGTATAAAACAATTGCATTTTTTCCATCATACTACTCGTCGGTGATCTAGGAGGAGATGTATTAAGATGCATCTCTCGAATACGTATCCCGATCAATAACATTGATATGGATTTCATGCATTTACAACACGTGCAGCTCCTGATCAATGTTCAATATGTTAATGTTGATCCTTATACTTATCATGAAGGCAATTTTCAATGCATATCTACTGGTAACTGAGAATAATGATAATAATCATGATTATACAAAATGTGCCACATGTCTGTAAAAGATTGCAAAATCTGCAAAATTGAGCTTTTTCTACATTTCTAATATACATACTGTCGTAATTTTCGCACAGTCTAATTCTCCTATCTCTGATGCAACTGACAGTAAACTAAAACAAATTTATATCATCTCAGAAGAATACGCGCAATATACAATGTAATCTTCGATGAGAAAAAATGGCCAAAGAACTATTTTTCGGTTCCTAAAACATTGAAAGAAGACCTCCTAACTGAATCTACAACAAGGAGAAATGAGATTACGCCACAAATTTGAGATTTCCTTACGGAGTGGTGCAAGGGGAATTTCTTTCCAAGTATTCAGCGAGCAAATGTTTAGTCTATGATTATCGAATGGTAGGAACATAGATCTTGTGTCCACTGTGGAGTTAAAAACATCTACAAATATACATAAGAATTATAGGTGACCGTTATTATCCGCGAATTATGGGAGAATAGGTTACAATTCAATCTTTGGGTATCAGCAAGACGCTGCATAATGATGCCGCGATGGCAAAAACCGCCAAAGTTTTTTTTAATTTATTCATCTTCTATACCTATATATAAAAGTCAATGTTTGTATGTATCCGAAACGGCTTAACCGATTGCTGTAAAAATGTATACATAGTAGGCATTTGTTATGGAGCGTGTTTGTGTGCTATTGGTTGGGAATTATCTGCTCGCCAGATGGCACTTCGGATCGAATTGTGTTTTACTCCTATATCGTTGCAAGTCGCAGCAACGCGCGACGGATACAAGCTAGTGTTCTATATTACTTTTCCACAGTTCTACGACACATCAGGAATCATAATTCCAATTTTCAAGTATATCGGACGAAAATTAAGTTATCCAAAGTATAATAGTAAAGAAAGGGCAAAAACTGATCACTGTAACCTTATTTCGTAGCAATTTTTGTCTACTTTAAGAAAACTTGCGCAAATCTACGCTAAAAGAGTTATTGTTAATTTGGCTTTCATGGTTGACTATAGAAGTTACACAGGGGCTGGGTATTAAATTGCGGCAAGTTGATTATCGTTAAAGTTTCTTTTTATAGCTGTTACAGCATAATCCAAGCTGAACTCAAATGTTTAGCTTGATAGCCTATTTTGATTACTCAGAATCAAGCCCGACGAGAGGGGTGGTCAGGAGGGGTAACTGTCTCGGGGCCCAGGTCTATTTTAGGGGTCCGCATGTTCACCCTATGATAAAAAATAGATGTGGGTGTAAATTGAAAAAAAATAAAAACCTCATAGGAAAAAACAAAATTGTAATATATTTATATTCATTTATGTCTTTAAGAAAATCAGTGATAGGAACGAATTAAAAAATCCTGAAATTTGAATTAATGTAGTGATTACTTTTAACTTTATGTTCATCGTAGAGACTTGGTGCCTTCAAAGGAATTTTCCAGAATGAATAATTTTCTAAATGTACAACAAATAACGGCTTATTTATGGGACTTGTATCAAAAGACCGGTTGCATACCATTCCCCAGAAAGCCATTTCACAGAAAGCCAATCTCCAGAATTCCATCCCCCAGAATTTACCGTTCCCCAAAAAGACATTGCCCAGAATGTACCATTCCCTAGAAAGCAATTATCCAGAATGCTCCATTCCCCAGAAAATCATACCCCAGAATGCCCCATTCCTTAGAAAAGTTAATGTTCGTAATCATTTTTTGTGGTGGAGGCTAAGGTTTGCTCATTACCTAATTCAAGGAACTGATGCGGTTTGGAGCTGCTGAAGTCATGCCACCGAATGTGGCTGCCTCTCGCAAGCAAACCTGATATCCACTCGTATAACCGGTTTACTCGATCATAGGGATTGGTTCCTTCTTTCAATCATGAGCAGTTTTTTAATTTTGTATGCCAAATAACCAGGCATTGTAATTCTCTCTGACTCACACGAGAAGAGGCTTATCCGATGTCCAACTTTTCCGAGATAAGATGAGTCGCAATATTCACCGTCTCCAAAAATTGCGTGAGAATAAATTTTCCGGATAAAGATTATTTGATTTTTTCCTTCTCACCGGAGAAGGTGATAATATTTTAATTTCATTGAAATCAAGGAAAGCGTCAAAACATAAACTTAATTTCAAAGGAAAGCGGCAAAGAAGTTCGACAGACTTGTTTTTTCGTGTTTTGGAATTGCGGCAGCAAGCCAGCGAGCACAAAAAGGATACCATGATAAACTCATTCGCTCATTCTCCGGCTGTTTTCTTTATCCGGAGAAATAACACGTTGCATTTATCCGGAGAAGTTGTGTGAGTGCCAATAACTTTTCGTGTGAAAATGTGAGTTTTTATTGTCGCAGTAGCAAATTATCCGGACTCATTTACTCATATGAGCGATAAATGCAATGCCTGCAAATAACTCTTGCACGCAAATTTGTCATATTTTCGTCTGACTGGTTTATTCAAACATAGGTGTTAATTACTTCTTTTGAACTTTCCTTGAATCTATATTAAAATCGAAATGAATGATCATTTTGACAAACGGTGTGTTTTTAGAGCTTTTCTCGACAAACATATGACAGCACAGTTCACAGCATTTAATGATAAAAAAACTTTTCTCTTTTGTTTACTACCAACATCTGTGGTTGGAGAGTAACGGTTTGTCCAGAATTTCCGCTAAAAGTGAAATTTGACAGTTCATTTTAACGCCGTAATCATATGTTTGTCGAGATTTATTTTTCTTTTGCATTGGAAATGTTTCGTACGCATATATACGATCTACCCGAAATACATTCGGAAGTATTTTCATACCTTATGCCAAAAGGTACTTATACCATAAACTAACAGATATAATACTCGACAACAATTCTAGACCAATGTTAACGGTCATTTTCAATATATTTTTAGTTGGGACAGTGATAGCATTTACGATTATAATCCATATATGGTGCCAATGATATATGCGCAAATATACGGGATGGACCACTAGTAAAAAAAAGTTCCTGGATCTGGGCGTTAACTCATTTGTAAATGAGTGGTTAAAAGCGTGTATAGTGTTTGGCGGATCGATATTTTTAAGGAATTAATCATAGTGTCATTTTCATGAAGATTCAATGAACTGCTCATGTTTGAAAGAAGGAATCAATTCCTATATTTGGGTAAATCGGTTAAGCGAATGGATAACTGGCTGACTTGCGAGAAGCCATCGCTTTCGGCAGCTCATCCTCAGCAACTTAACACCACATCACTTCAATTATTTCAATAATGCACTGTTTGGTTTCATCATATAATCTTATTTACATAACACTGTTTCATTCTTTTGAATCCTAGGAAGGGGGGCTACCGCTTCCTATAATTGTTGCCCACTGTCTCTCCAAACACACTTTATTGGATTCTGCAATTTGTTCAGCATGTTTCCTGGACAATAGTTCTTTCTGGGGAAAACACTTCAGTATTTTATTTTTTATTTTGTGTGGTATGTGCACGAAAGCGAAGAATATCGTTTGATGGAAGTAGGAACAAGTACAGTCGTGATTCGTTGGTTGGGCCACAGCCTATAACCAATTGACGAATTTGATTCATTAGTTGGAGCGACTGACAGACGTCCAAAACTATCCAACGTTGGTAGTGTAAATGATTCTGTTCGCATCTCTGATTATTTTCAGATTGATTGTCATGATTTACATAGGATTTTGTCATTGAGATGCTTTTTATTAGGACAATAGTCCAACTAGCAGAGGTTCAACTAAAATGCGGTCCAGTTCAAAAGTCACCAACCAGCGAATCACGTACAAAACATCAAGTAAATTAGATCAAATGAATGAAAAATAAAGCATTTCTGGGGAACGACTTTATGGGAAATGGCGCATTCTGGGTGATAGAATTCTGGGGAATGGTACATTCTGGGAAATGACTTTCTGGGGAATAGTATTCTGGGGGGTGGAATTCTGGGGAATGGCTTTCTGGGGAATGATTTTCGGAATAATAGTATACAATCCAACAGACCATGGCAATTGATTCATTGAATTGAAGTAGCAAATGTGATAAAGTGTATCAGAATGGTTAGATCTCTAGGTGAAATATATGAGTTATTCGGTTTCTCAACTACGTTTATGTAGTTCAGAAAATATTCTGAAAAGTTCTTTCGAAGATTTCAAGTTTCTGCGATGAACATACCCTCTACTGTGATATTTGGGGTTGAAATGTAGCTGTTACTTGGTAAATTTGCAGTGTTGACAGAAGCAATAAATTTTTCGCGATAAATTTAACCCTTTTAACTAAAATTCGTAATAGTAAGAACATGTAAGAACTTATATCAATCTTATAATCAGATGGCACATTACAGAAAACCATGTTCAGACACCACTAAGAAAAACTCGTTCATGTCGCAATGAGCGCGAAAGCCACATCCAGTACCTCAAAATAAACATAATAATTATTATGACATTTTAAATTGATTTAAATCAACTATAGTTATCGAAATGAAACCAAAGTTTTACAGTAGTCTAGTGTATACTTACTTCAGCTTATACACGTCGGTTAAACCTTAGAATGAGTTTGAATACACTCAGGCTAAAATACAACGAATTTCATAGGAATATAATGAATACGGCAGCCCTAAGTTTGCGCCGCTAAAACAACAAAAATGATCCATAAAAAATTGAAAAACGATCCATAAAAAAGTTGTCAATGTTCCATAAAACAATACTGAAAATCCATAAAAAAGTGTGAATGATCCATAAAAAAGGGTGATTTGATCCATAGATTATGTAAAATTGAACCATAAAATAATCGCAAAAGAGCACTAAAATAGTAATAAAAGAGCAATTAAAATGAACCAATGCCCCATAAAAATATTGGAAATGTTCCATAAAATGATACATTTTGCGCCATAAATTAACTGACATTGATCCATAGAATATTAACAATGTACATTAAAACACGTCGATATGTTCCATAATATCGACAAAAGTGCTCCACGGTATTACAAAATGTAGCAATAAAATGTCAGAAAAAGTTCCATAAATTTGATGAAAATGTTTGCTAAATAATTTTTCTTGGTCCATAGAAGATGTAAAAATGAACATTAGAAATGATTCATATATCGAACGTTAAATTATGGTTCATGGATATTTACAAAACGATCCATAAGAAAATAAAATGTTAAACGATCCATTAATATGTGCTTATGCACCAGAAAATTAAATTTAATGAATTCATGCGAAATTTTTGCTATTCGAACTAATAATAAAGTTTATTACATTTGGTTGTAATGTCAAACTACAACAAACAATGCATACATTATAGTTAAACTTCAGCTTCCGTACCCAACTAGTCAGCTAACTGACCTTAGCTAACCTGAAATCATTATGGCAATTCTTTAAACGTCAGGGTATTTATGATATTAGAGCGCTGAGTGTTATTAGACCACCTATACAGGCTGGCATGAGTCGCAAATACTATCTGAATAACTATCTGAAGCGAAAACGGACACTTTATACACGAACACTGACTAATGTGGCTACGCCACATGGCTTTCTTGTGCACTGTCCGACTTCGCTGCCGCTCAGTCGGCTTTTAACTAGCTATAGCCCCTATGTTTAAGTAAACCGGGCAAACGAGAGGACCACAGGTTTGCCTGCAATTCCAGCTACGGGTTAATCAATGCCTCGTCCAACGGATCCTCAGCGGCTTTGCGCCGCTTCGGATCCTTGGCCTCGGATATGCGGCCAAGCCGCATTACACTAACTCCCAGTATAAGCTCACTTGTTAAAACACTGTCACTGTTATGAGAATTATTAAGCACAACTTGTTTTTTAAGTTTACCATAAAATTTCGCATGAATTCATTAAATTTATTTTTTCTAATGCATAAGCACATATTAATGGGTCGTTTTACATTTTCTTTTCTTATGGATCGTTTTGTAAATATCCATGAACCATAATTTCGTTCGATATATGAATCATTTCTAATGTTCATTTTTACATCTTCTATAGACCAAGAAAAATTATTTAGCAAACATTTTCATCAAATTTATGGAACTTTTTCTGACATTTTATTGCTCCATTTTGTAATACCGTGGAACATTTTTGTCGATATTATGGAACATATCGACGTGTTTTAATGTACATTGTTAATATTCTATGGATCAATGTCAGTTAATTTATGGCGCAAAATGTATCATTTTATGGAACATTTCCAGTATTTTTATGGGGCATTGGTTCATTTTAATTGCTCTTTTATTACTATTTTAGTGCTCTTTTGAGACCATTTTATGGTTCAATTTTACATAATCTATGGATCAAATCACCCTTTTTTATGGATCATTCACACAGTTTTATGGATTTTCAGTTTTGTTTTATGGAACATTGACAACTTTTTTATGGATCGTTTTACAATTCTTTATGGATTATTTTAAATATTTTATATGCAAAAGTACATTTTCCCAATGAATACTGCTAGCGGGGAGCGTTCCTTCTACGAACTAACGATTGGATCAACAGGTAGCAAACGTAAACTGGAGAATCTTCGCTGGTTTGAACTGTATCAAAGATGCTACATCGTCAAATGGGAAGCGCTAACAATAAAATAAAATTTATGCTCGCTAGTCAAACAGTAGACCACCAATCAAATCACAGCTAATGACCGCTTTTACATGGTATCCTCTACGGAATCTGTTACACAAATGTTTATAATATTCCCTACCAGATCGTCCAGTAGAGTGGCAATAATTGACGTTGAAAAACTAGGAGTGGGTAATGGCCGGTGTTGGCGTAGGACTATTCGTTGACGTATCATATTATTAACATTTTCCTGGTTTTCTTTAAGCGGCTAAATTTACTTGCCAAGTTTTATTCACCGGGTTCAGTAAAACTGTTCTGGGAATTCGGAAATCAATTCAGTAAAACAATTTTATTACCGAGTTCTCCGCATGAAATACATATAAACATCAGATAATAAGAGTTGATAGTTTTCGGTGAATTTCTGCCGATAAAAGTTCAGGAATGCATCACTAAAACTAAATAGGAAAAAACAGAATAATAATTAAAACAATGATTAAGGAGGTCCTCTTACCTAATTGTGCAAAAAGTATCTAATGTTTGATATTTTTTAAGAAGTAAAATGACTTAGATATGTGCGCTATTCTTTTCGAGCGTAAGGTATCAAATATGGCGTTAAAAATGGCGACTCCAGCAAAAGGTGTTTTGAAAACCGACTTCATCTGCGGGCATGATACAGGTCGCAATTCGTTGTTTACACGCAGCAAACCAACACGATCATGAAGATTGCATTCCGTAAAGGCGATTTTGGACGCCATTTTTGACACCCTACACTCGAAAATTTTAATTTTATAGATGAAACCTTAATAAACATTTTACAGAATAGCGTACATGTCTACGTCATTTTACTGCCCAAAAAATTATTAAATATTAAGTACTTTTTGCCACAATTATATAAGAGGATGCCATTAAGAAGAATAAAATAATAATTTACATAAATTGAATAAAATAAATAAATGGAATAAAATAATAAAACGAGGGAAATGAATAAATTGATTAAAGTGAGCCACATTAATAAAATAATTTCACGAACAAAATGAATAAAATGTATTCAATCGACTGAATGAATAAAGCGGATAAAATGAAGCAATTGAATAAAATAAATAGAAAGAATTATTTTTTTCAAGTTAGAAAAATCTCTTTAGAAAAAACTCTAACCTTGTGTGCGGTGTTGGACATCGAACCCAAATGAACTGCGTGCAAGGCAATCGATTTAGGAATTACGCTATGCCAGCTGGGTGTTAAAAGAATAAACAAAATGAATAAAATGAATAAAATGAATAAAGGAGAATAAAATCGATCACTGGAAAAGATATAATACGGAAATCCAATTTTTCAGCAAGGAATGGGGCAGAAACGGATCGCTCTTATCACATTTGGTAGCATTTTTTATCTAATTTACGGAAATCTTAAATTGATCTTGTGGTAACCTCCGTCAAAAATGATTGTCCATTTGGGGTTTATGGCTTTTTATTGATTTTTAAAGCTTATTCGAAGATGATCTCGAATCGAATCGTTTTTTACCTATTCGATATATCAAATCTTAAAATATGATTCAATCAATTATTCTCATTTCACGTATTAACCAGGTCAAATGGTGAATCGTCACAATAACGTTCAATTTATATGATTTTTTTTAATATGTTAATTTCTACCTTGGAATACTTTTTCTTCAAAATATGTTTATAGTTTATTTAGAAATCTGAACAAGGTAGAGTATATTCGACAAATTTTCTTTTAATAACAGTTTCTCTTTTTGTTAGAAATGACAATTTCCTGTCTCTTTTAAATTGACAAAATAACTTTCGAGTCTTTCTTTCAGGGAGATTCCCCGTTAAAATTCGTTTATATAATGCATTTCCTCGACAACCCGCCTATTTCGAAATTTTCAGATCGATCCGAAGATTTAAAGTTAAGCAAGTTTTAGGGAAATTACTTAATTTTCTTTGGGTTTTGACGTAAATGCCAATATCTTATTTAACTTTTCGATGGAATCCAACGGGAAAAATAAATCGAAATGGTGGTTTAACTCAGTCGAGGGATAACATAAGAGTTTGTACATTAGGCGGAAGTCCTAAGGGCTTCAGGTTCGAATCCTTCCACTGGGGGAATTTTTTTCACAGAATTGCTTTCGTTTAACTCACCCTTTCGATCTGTTTACCCCGTAGGAAGATCTTAAGTATTAGGAGGGTTTTACAAAAAAAAAAGTTATACGTTTATAAGAGATCAGGGTTCAAATTTTCAGTAAACAACCAGCTTGATTTTTTTTTCAAATTCCTTGAAACTGTCTTAGATAGGAGTATCATATTTTTCGCTTTTATCAATTTTCCCATTTGTTCAACAGAAATTTAGGGTTAGTAGATGAGATCGGGTTAGTATTGTAGTTCAGTGATATTTATGGAAGATTGTTTTCTTATAATACAAAATATTTCAACAGTTAGTTATTTCTTTGGGTTTCGTATCCTTTTTGACTGTGGAGATCAAAATTTCCGAAAGCCAAGAATTATGATTATTGCATCACAAAAGCGGCATTCATGAAATTCTCGGCAGCTGGCTGCCCAGGGCAATAAACACATGACATGATAACACTTCTGAAAGTTGCAAAGATCATATCACTTATCAAGGTGAATCCAGATTTATGTAACACTTCCCCATCCTACTAACTCCTTCCCGTGGCAAACGTGGAGATGTAGAAGTATACACGGTCTCCATAACAACGTTTGTTACACTAATATTCCTTCCCTTCCCCGATGACTGTAAGGTCGCGGCCGGCGGTTATTAGCATTTCAAAATTCTATAGTTCTATACTCTCGAAACGTGCACATTGTGGATGGATAGCTACTCCCAGGCCCCATTCGATGATTCTCTGTGCAATTTCGCTTGTTCTGGTCAATCACGGAGTAGCAACTACGAATTGTACGGTCATCATGCTCGTGCCCATGTAGTCACTGAACTTCAAAAAAATATAGATTTTCCAATATCATCAGAATACACTTAATTATGTTTGACCAATCTTTAATCGTCCCACTCTTTAAAAACAAATTATTCGCTCTAACAAAGACAACAAAATAAGTCAGTGGTCGCGCTACAAACCTCTTTATCGCGCCAACTGCAAGGCTACAACCTCTCAAAAATAGCTATTCCCATGCAGCAATAAATCGGCATAACAATTCCATCATTTGAAACGCACTCGAACCATTTTCGTATAACTTACCCTTACTATTTTGCTTTTCATGGTTTTACTCTAGATGGTTTAATTAGAAGTAGTTTCTGGAAAGAGGGAAAGTGCGAAGAAAATTGGAACGGCTCCCAGTAAGTTCAACCGGAAAATGAGCCGAAGTTCTGGCCGGCTCTAGGCCGCATTTCGGCTCCAGTGACAACCCATTCTTATCAGAATCGGTTGTGTCACTGGATCCGAGTACTAACTAAAACCTGCTAGAAGTCCGGCTTACTGGGATGTAACTTAATGTATCAGGAATAATCGGACTGGAAAATACGTCAACCTGGAGTTTATGATTCGAGTAGATCACGTTTAATAACAGTACTTTATTTTCCAAATAAATTTATATACTAGTATTTATCAACACTGAACTGAAATTTGAATATACATCACAGTATCACAAAGCCTTCCTAACAGACCTAGCTTGAGCTCGTCAAATTTGAATATCATCATTAAGGATTAACTAGTTAGTGGGTTTCCATTCAACCAAACCTATCGGCCATCATCAGAAAACCCACCGTAACCGCCGGGTGGTTAGTTAGCGGCTTCTGCATACATTCGGAAACAATAATTACATCACCATTCCCGTTTACAGTTTGAGCAATTCTGTTTGGGGATGATCCCCGTTTCGCTCTAATTGACTTTATTTATTCGCGGTAAAATACATCTTGCGTGAAACAACAATACTGCATCCGTTACGGACAAACACGACTAAGTACACTAACTATAATAGTATTCGGTATGTGTGTGCATCACGAGCACGAGAAAATCGACCGCGAACTTAATCGTTCTTCTGGGTGAATATAATTGCGAGTGCAGCTGCTAAAACTCCCAGCACGAGATAGGATCCTTCGAACAAGTTGAGAAAATTTCTAACCGCGCTCAGCAACCACTTAAGTGGAAGATTCAATGCGTCTGATGGTGCGGCTATTTGGGGGACACCCACATCTCGAAGTTTTGTTTCCAAGAATCCATCGTCGAGGGAAAATGCGGGAAAATAATCGCTGACACGGTCTCGAGTCCAAAATGTTGTACTGTTGCCGTCGAACCAGGATGTGAAGCTAAACTGGTAGATTGATGCACGGATGAATTTTGGAGCCTTACTTGGAAGGCTATCTTGATCGAACAGCCTAAGCACGCTTGGATCATTTTGCAGCATTCGTTGAACCATGGGATACAGCCACTTCTGGGTATTTGGTTTCACGTTTGAAGCATCGTAGAATTTGAAATCGAACCGGGGAAAATAGACCCAAGCGTAAGGCATGGAACCCTGCTCGTCCCAGGGTTTGTACTGGAACCCGTACTCTTGCCATGGGCCGGACAAATCATTGGCATGTTCAAGGATGATTTCCAATCGCTTCGGACGCATTTTCAACAGATGTTGCCCGTATTGATTCACCACGTAGAGACCGTGAAGCCCGTTGTATGGTTTCGTAAATAACGTAGACCCAATTGATGATGACTGTGTTAATCGGATATGTGGAACGATTGACGAGAACATGATTGTAAAGGCTGCTACCATCGGTAGAAGAAGTTGCCAGTTTTCAGTCAGTTTACGTACACCGTCGCCCTATGCGTTGGAAATCGAAATATGGAACATAATAAATTTTACTTTAATCTGATATCTACTTACCACGTTGGTAACGCCTGTTTGTGTGGTAACTAGCTTCAAAAATAGCTGCCCCATGAATCCGATGACAATCAGTGGAGCTATTAGAACCATGATCTGCATCATGTTCAAGTATTGCGAATGGTTGAAAAGTATGTTGAAAACAAGTCCTCCATCCCGAAAACCAACTCCAAAAATCAACCATGTTCCCAACGCCATCACAACAGCAATCGCCTTCACAACCAACGTCCCTGTTTTATCTTCCGTCCGCAATACCTTCGTCCTATTCGCCAACTCTCGATCATCCAGCAAGGTCAGCAAAAGAGTCATCACGATCAAGCTCAAGAATCCGTAGTTTCCGCTAGCCACAATGTTCAAATGCAGGAAAACCTGCCACCACAGAGCGAACATGCGAACCTTCTGATTTGAGGCGAAAAACAACCACGAACACACTAACTCGCTCACGTACACGTAAATTGTGCTAAGTTTGTGCAAACCATCCGGCTGCTGGTACGTATACCAACTGTACGAAGTCGGGAGCGGCATCGTTTCGAAATGTTTCTTCAACCCGGTAAGATCCCACCACAAAGGACACCCACTGGCAAGTTTCACCGATCCGGATGCGAACACAAATCGAAAGAGCAGCCATTTCATTAGCAATAGGGCAAAATCCTCGATAGGACCTCGCGGATCGCTTAGCTTCGACGGAGCTAGAAGAATGCAGAGAAAGCCTGCCTCCAGCAAGAGTTCATCCGATTGTTGCCGAAAGCTTTGTGCAATTTGAATCATCGAAAAGTACAAGATCCACAGTACGATGAAGTTTGGCAATCGGCAAAGTTTTTCAAACACAAACCCGAGAAAACCGATCGCACAGCCAACCAGACAGAAGAGATCGATTGCGGATTGTGTGTCCAGTCCGAGCAGTGGTGCCAGCCGGAGAAAGTTGAGCCGCTCGTTGAGGGTTCCGTTGGCGAGGATACGGTTCGCTGGCAGGATACCGGAGTTGCTGAATAGGCCTGAAAAAGAGAGTGAAGAAAAGGATTTCTTCATTAGTTAGTAGAGTGGTCTGCTTCACTAGATCGAGAGTTATTAAGCAATAATCCAATCCAATCCAATAAGTTGGATCTTATGTATGTCATAAAAATTTTAGAATAATATGCACTGCACTTAAACAGGAGTTTTTCATAATTCTCAAGCCTTTTTTGTTACTATTCTGTTTTAGGACCGATAAAGAGATTAACCCATTCATGCCCATGTTGTTTGTGGATAACAACGTTTTTAAACAGCTATAACTTTTGATTGAGACGAGATTGGCTCACAAAAACAAGTAAGGCTCATTAATGTGATTGTTGTCTTTAATTTGAGTATTAACAGTCACAAGGATCAGCTCTAGAACTGAAGTTATTGCAATTAGTCTGATTGGATTCCGATGGAGCAGTGCTGCCAGGGACAGTTTACGTTGACGACCGAAAATGATTTTTTCATATATCTTCGTTATGGTGCAATATTATTGAAAACTGATAAAACTTATCAATTTAGACCGTCGTTGGCTACGTTTTCCATGTAATTGGACTATTGTAATTATTCCAGGAGAATTGTATTGAGCATTACAAGGTAAAAATTGACCAGCTTCTAGCACTGCCATGGAAGCACCTATCTTTATGACAATAGGCTTTTCGTGTTTCTTGACCCCACCGTTTTAAAGGAAAAATAGTTTTGAAACTCAACATGCACTAGAAAAAAGTTGGGCATGAAAGGGTTAATATTAGTTTATACCGATTCTATGGGTTGTTGGCCGTGTAATTAACGAAGTATAGCAACAATCTCCCTAATATGGTTCAAACTAGGCTTATTACCCTATGATCCCAGAGTATTGATTATGAACGAATTCGATTTAGCAATTAGCATCACTGTTCTGAACGGCAACATTATAGTTTCTTAAAAACCATTCTACTCAAATTGAGTATCACTGTGTCCTGTGCATTATTCATGTTGTTCAACTATCATTACAATTGAGTACACTCACAAATTTAGTCTTCCGGCTAAACTTCTTACCACAAAGGCTTCAATTTCAACCAGCTAACTCTTTACAAGTAAGCTATCTCCAGGCTGAACCATTGTGTGCCCTTATTCCACCAGACTGCATGTTTCCTCTGTAGCTACACAAAGCCCAGCTTCCTTTCTCCTTCTTATCCTATCCACTAGGCACGGTCAAGCGCTTTCATCTTGTCCATAAAAAGAACACCCAATAAAAAGGTAAAAATAACTCATCTTTTTCCTAGCGTCCTTGTGAGCACAGGGTAACAAAATTGGCATCAACTCTAGTGTCTGGTCCTTCTCAGGTTCCATTCAACGGTCGACCATTATCGTTGAACGTATTTCCCGAGGGCAGACCAGTTTAATGTTGGACCTTTGTCGGTTGGCCGCCTGGCGGTGTACCTAGGTTCCGCTGCTGACGAGACGCTTTTCACTGGAGGTGACAAATGGGAAACTGTAAATACTTCGGCCTTCGACCAGCTACATGGATCAGCCGGAATATGGTTCAGTCGATGTTTCTCGGTCGTCTGCGATTTCTGTTAATTTGGCCATTGCCATCAATTGTGGCATTTGGGACTTTTTTTTGTTCATTTTTCTGCGGGGGTGTACTTATCCGATAAGTCTTAGCAAAAAGGAAAAATGAGACCAATTTAGTTTGTAGGATTGTGAGATGACCCATCGACGTTTTGATGGAGAAGAAACCGTCCACCATAATCTGATTGCTGTCGTTTTGTTCTCACGGGATAAGCTAGATGTGCTATGAAATGTGTAAATTAAATACACAGCTACACCCAGGTTTTCTTACGCGGTTTTTTTCGCGGTTTATTTACGAGTTTTTTTACGTGGATTTTCCAATTAACGCGGTTTTTTTACGCGGATTATCCACATCTTCCACGGACAAATGCAAAAGATTTAGACTTTTGTTCTTAAAAAATCTCTAAGTCAATTAAATACAAAGAACTTAGAAGAATTTTGGCAGTTTTATTTTGCGCGGATTT
Source organism: Topomyia yanbarensis (assembly GCF_030247195.1). NCBI lineage: Eukaryota > Metazoa > Arthropoda > Insecta > Diptera > Culicidae > Topomyia > Topomyia yanbarensis. The sequence continues at coordinate 52,820,527 of NC_080672.1, forward strand.
CGCAACTAATACGGTTTTTGCAAGTCCTTTTGAATGCAAAATACTTAGAAGATTTTCGGAAAGATGGAAGAGACGGGTCTGGAAGACTCCTTATGGCCCACACCCCAACAATATGGGTATTTTCGGAATGGACTTGAAGAGTAGGTGCCAGAAATTGATTCTGGCGCCATTTTGAAATCAAAAATGGCGACTTCCGGTTTAGCGAAATTCGCTATAACCCAATCAATATGGGTATTTTCGGAGTGGTCTTGAAGAGTAGGTGCCAGAAATTGAGTTTGACGCCATTTTGAAATCAAAGATGACAACCTCCGGTTTAGCGAAATTCGCTATAACCCAATCAATATGGGTATATTCGTAATACTCTTGACGAGTAGGAGACAAAGGTCGATGTTTGACACCATTTTGAATTCAAAGATGGCGTCTTCCGGGTTAGCCACATTCACTATAACCCAGTCAATATGAGTGTTTTCGGAATGATCTTAATGAGTAGGTTCCAAATATTGATTTTTGGCGCCATTTTGAAGATGGCGATTTCCGATTTAGCAAAATTCGCTATAACCCAAACGATATGGGTATTTTTGGAAGTTGAAGTTTTAGTACAAATAGTTTAAATTAAACAGTTGAATTTACTTAATTTTAAGCAATATGTTCAATTTGAATAAATTCAAAACCCCAACTCACACCACATACGTCTCTTTCTTCTCTCTCTTCCATTCTCATCGCACTCTTCTGGATGAACACATAAAAATATTTTGCATTTTCCTGATTTATGATTAAATATTGTACAGTAATGTTTCGATTATATCACTATGCGTTTATATCAATACTCGTTTATATCACCCTCGATTATATCACGGTTTCGTCTCGATTATATCACGCTTTTTAAAAACCAGATAAGATACTACATTTTGATCCAGTTAAGCCACATGTTGTGTCGTAGCACTTTTAATATTTTTTTACAATTAATTTGCTTATTTACATGTAGGGTAATGAGCCTATTAGTAGGTTTCGGACTATTTCGATAGGGGTTTATATATGATGAGGACGGTCAAAAAGTCGAAATTTTTATTCTTTTATCTTAAAGTATAAATTCTTAAGAAAGTATCTTAAATTTTTATAGAGGTATAAGCAGTAAAAGCAAAGTTCTAGCACAGTTCATCTTATTCCTTTGCGTGGGCGGATGGCGTGGCGGAAAACTTTAAACGTAAATAATCTCGAAATCATGTTTTACCAAAAACGTGGCTGTAATCACTAGGACCGTCGAAATATCTTTCGAACGATTCCAATTTTTGTTTTAAATTCTTCGTAACTCATTTGCCGTGTCCTAAAGCGGGTGCCTGGTGTACCGGAAAAAAAATCCACTTTTTTATTCGCTTAATTGTTAGTTATCCCCAGGAAAATCTAATAAAATAATGAGAAAAACAAAATACGCAAGATAGGTATGCCAAGATAGGCATTTTTTCTTGAATTTATGTGAAAACTTTTCTTTTGGAAGGACAACATCAAGAATTGGAGGTGGGACTATTTTTATGAATTTTGATACAACGAGGAATGAATCGAAGTCTCTTCGAATACATTAATTTTAATAGTCAAGATATTTGCCAAAAACTATAACGTGCCAGATTCCTTCAAGATTAGTTTTGTGTAGTTCAACAATTTTAAGAGAAGGTGCGGGATACGTAAAGTGAAGTTGAGTGGGGAAAAATTATGTGCTGATGCCCTACCATTTCACCCAATACGTTGAACAAACATGGCAGACGCTGCTCTAACCAACGGCTTCAATAGGTAATGTGATAATAGAAACATGACAAAAATAGGCTCACTACCCTACTATGATTAATTCGTTTTGACTAACTTTAACTTTTATGACTTTTTGTTTATAGAAATACATGGGTTAATGCTTAAATGTAATTTTTTGTTTTGTTTTGAATATATCACGCTTCAAATATATCACACTAAAATACAGAACGACAGTGATATAATCGAAACATTACTATTTGAGAATTGTAAAATGACACCAAACATCGACGTTTGTCTGCTACTCGTCAAAACCATTCCGAAAATACTCATGTTGATTAAGAGTTAGAGAATCTCGCTAAGCCAGAAGCCGCCATCTGGGATTTGAAAATGGCGCCAAAAATTAATTTTTCATGGAAAATCTTGCGGGGAAGGTGCACATTCATTTATTTCTGGCACCTACTCTTCAATACCATTACGAAAATACCCATATTGTCAGGGTGTGGGCCATAAGGAGTCTTCCAGACCCGTCTCTTCCATCTTTCCGAAAACCTTCTAAGTCTTTTGCATTCAAAAGGACTTTTGCAAAAACTGTGTTAATTGCGAAATGCGCGCAAAATAAGAACTGCCAATATTGAAATTTAAAAGGACTTAGAAATTTATTCAGAAAAAAATCTGAGTCTTTTGCACTATTTTTGCGAAAACCGTTCAAAAAAAAACTTCCAAAAATATTCTAAGTCTAAGTCTTTTGCTAAGAGTTTTTTTACGCGGATTTTCGAATTAACGCGGTTTTTTTTCGCGGATTTTCCAATTAACGCGGTTTTTTTCGCGGATTTTCTAATTACGCGGTTCTTTCTTGCGCGGTTTTTTTACGCGGTACGTATCCCCCGCGTAAAAAAAACCTGGGTGTATATCTATTAGAATAGATTGAGTATAAGTGTGAGTGAGTATAACTCGCAGAATAGTTATATATTCGGAGTTCGGATCCACCCTTCCGTACCAATACCAGTGATAGTATTAAAAGCCAAAACCAAAGTGTAATAAATTCTCAAACGATACATTTCTTTTGAATCGTAATACTTTCAGTGGTATGTATTCAAAGCTGAAGCAATCAAAATTTCTACTGCAGATTAATAGATAGACAATATAAAAGCGGTTAATTTGAAATAAACATTTAAACGTTTAAAATTTTTAGTGAATATTTTCTTTTTTTTAAGAGAATGTGAGGGAGGCGAGCTAATAGGAAATATTTTTAGTGCTGGTAATTCAGATTTTTAACAAACAAATGATGAATTAGAAGTATGTAAACACAATCAAATTTGCTTTGTGTAATGGAGGCTTATTCTTGGGCAAGACATTCAGAAGGGAGTTCAAATCCAACATCGGGATCACAGCAATCGTATCCGGGACAGGGAAGAGAAGACAAACAATAACAACAGGGAAAGAAACACAAATGTGCAAGGCAAACGGTAGATTAGCGTTCATCAGATTTTGCTGAATATAATTGCTTGTTCTATTTTCCTTTTTTATTTCGACTAAGTTAGTCTCATTTTCTTCTTTACATTTCAACGACATTCAGTTCATAACTCTCCGAGCTCTCGATCGAAGCAGTTCGTTTTCTGGTGCTGTGCATAAAGTGAACAAGAATATATATATTGTCAGTGAAGGTCAACTATTGTTTGAGGCAGTCTTTGTTCGCCGGTGCCCAGGCTGGTGAAGTGAATACCAGAATTGCCGGACACGCCGCTATATAAGCTAAGTATTATTTTTCTTTCTTTCGTTTCCCTTTCCCCGATCGGTCTACTTTTCCCTTTCCCCTGAATACAAGTTTCATCCCTCGTTTACACCATGTGCTATCCTCGTGCCTAAATGGCCGAGGACGAAGGAACATTGGATGGGAATGATATTCCCATGGATTTACCGGATAAACCCGATATTACTCCCTCCCCTGATTCCCCCAGTCCTCCCCGTATTAAAACATACCCAGCCAGTTCAAATGGACCCTGGGTGGTGTATTTCCGGCCCAACACGAAATCGCCCAATATTCTAGAAATATCACGGGAGCTGACTGCTAACTACCCGGCCGTAGCTCAGATAACACGTGTTCGAGCTAATAAGATACGCGTTATAGTAAATGACCTCTATCAGGCAAACCAGATTGCTCGCAGCGAGCGTTTTACGAAACAATTCAGAGTGTATGTGCCTTGTAGGGCAGTGGAGATCGATGGAATAGTCGCCGAACCGGGTCTAAAGTGCGAAGACCTGTTGAAGTACGGGGTTGGCTGCTTTAAGGACCCTTCACTTCAAAAGGTGAAGATTCTGGAATGCAAGCAATTGTATTCCGCAAAAACAGAAAATGATAAGACAACTTATTCTCCGTCAGACTCGATTCGGGTGACTTTCTCCGGGTCTGCTCTTCCCAACTATGTCCTCCTGGATAGGGTTCGCTTACCCGTTCGCCTGTTTGTACCGCGGGTAATGAACTGCAGCAATTGCAAGCAACTGGGCCACACAGCCACTTATTGTGGCAATAAAAAACGGTGCGGCAAATGCGAGGGAGAGCATGAGGATGACGCTTGCGGTGGAGAAACTGAGAAGTGTATTTACTGCGGGGGCCCTCCGCATGCTCTTAAGTCATGCCCGGCGTACAAACAGCGCGGGGATAAAATTAAGCGCTCCCTTAAGGAACGCTCGAAGCGCTCTTATGCAGAAATTCTTAAGAATGCTTCGCCATCTGTCCCTTCCGAAAATTCCTTTGCTCTTTTGGCTGGCGTTGAGCAAGAATCTGACGACCCACAAGAGGGAACATCTTTGGTTAACCCAGGGGAGTCCAGGAAGAGGAAAAATCAAGCTTCCCCTAGATTGCCTCGTAAGGGTGCCAAGGTGTCGTCCACTCAGAGTGCGCCAACTACAATCAATAAATCCAACGGAAGTGATGCACAAAAGCCGAAGCAATTTGCTCCAGGACTTGGAAATATTAATTCTAACAAGGAGTACCCACCACTTCCAGGGACACCAAAAACCCCAAGTGTCCCCGTTTTTCAAACAGATACTCAGTCCAGTAACGGACTAATGAAATTTTCTGACATAGTGGACTTAATTTTCACAGCTTTCAATGTTACTGATCCTCTTAAAAGCCTTCTGATACGTTTTCTCCCTATAGTGCAAACATTTTTGAAGCAGTTGACTACTAAATGGCCCCTCTTTGCAGCGATCGTATCCTTCGATGGCTAAGTCATCGAACGAGGTCACCGATTCGATCACTGTTCTACAGTGGAACAGCAGAAGTATCCTCCCGAAAATCGATTCCTTTAAATTTTTACTAAATAGTTTAAAATGTGATGCTTTCGCATTATGTGAAACTTGGTTAACTTCCGATATAAATCTCAACTTCCACGACTTTAATATAATTCGTCTGGATCGAGAAAACCCCTATGGAGGAGTACTTTTGGGGATCAAAAAGTGCTATTCTTTCAACCGAATTAACCTCCCTTCAACACCAGGCATTGAAATTGTCGCTTGTCAAGTTTTAATCAAAGGTAAAGACCTTTGCATTGCTTCCATCTACATTCCTCCTAGAGCCTCGGTAGGGCACCGAACGCTTTGTAATATCACGGAATCCTTACCGGCACCGCGGCTAGTTCTGGGAGACTTTAACTCGCACGGTACGGTATGGGGTTGTCTTCATGATGATAATAGATCAACATTAATCCAAGATCTTTGCGACAATTTCAACATGACCATCTTAAACACGGGAGAAATGACGCGGATTCCTACACCACCAGCACGCGCAAGCGCGTTGGATTTATCGCTTTGCTCGACATCGCTACAGTTAGATTGCATGTGGAAGGTGATCCCTGATCCCCACGGTAGCGATCATTTGCCTATCGTGATTTCAATTGCTAACGGTTCAAGACCATCGAAAACAATCAATGCCTCGTATGACCTCACACGGAACATTGATTGGAAGAGTTACGCGACCGCGATATCCGTTAAAATCGAATCCACTCAAGAACTTCCTCCGGAGGAAGAGTACAGGTTTTTGGCTGGCTTGATTCTCGACAGTGCGAATCAAGCTCAGACTAAACCAGTACCCAGCGCGAATACCCATGGACGGTCTCCCACCCTGTGGTGGGATAAAGAGTGCTCAGAGCTGTACGCGGAGAAGTCCACTGCATATAAGGCCTTCCGGGAAGACGGGTTACCCGCTAGCTATCAACAGTACGCGTCGTTAGAAAAGCGAATGAAGAGTCTAATGAAAGCCAAAAAACGCAGTTATTGGCGCCGGTTCGTCGACGGGTTAACGAGAGAAACAGCGATGAGCACTCTTTGGGGTACGGCTCGACGTATGCGTAACCGTAATAGTACCAACGAGAACGTGGAATATTCAAACCGTTGGATATTCGCTTTCGCCAAGAAGATCTGTCCGGACTCTGTCCCGGTACAGAAAACGTGCCGCTCCGCGTCTCCTCCCGATACCGCGAACGAAACACCGTTTTCGATGGTGGAGTTTTCACTTGCACCGAACGCTTTGTAATATCACGGAATCCTTACCGGCACCGCGGCTAGTTCTGGGAGACTTTAACTCGCACGGTACGGTATGGGGTTGTCTTCATGATGATAATAGATCAACATTAATCCAAGATCTTTGCGACAATTTCAACATGACCATCTTAAACACGGGAGAAATGACGCGGATTCCTACACCACCAGCACGCGCAAGCGCGTTGGATTTATCGCTTTGCTCGACATCGCTACAGTTAGATTGCATGTGGAAGGTGATCCCTGATCCCCACGGTAGCGATCATTTGCCTATCGTGATTTCAATTGCTAACGGTTCAAGACCATCGAAAACAATCAATGCCTCGTATGACCTCACACGGAACATTGATTGGAAGAGTTACGCGACCGCGATATCCGTTAAAATCGAATCCACTCAAGAACTTCCTCCGGAGGAAGAGTACAGGTTTTTGGCTGGCTTGATTCTCGACAGTGCGAATCAAGCTCAGACTAAACCAGTACCCAGCGCGAATACCCATGGACGGTCTCCCACCCTGTGGTGGGATAAAGAGTGCTCAGAGCTGTACGCGGAGAAGTCCACTGCATATAAGGCCTTCCGGGAAGACGGGTTACCCGCTAGCTATCAACAGTACGCGTCGCTAGATAGGCGAATGAAGAGTCTAATGAAAGCCAAAAAACGCAGTTATTGGCGCCGGTTCGTCGACGGGTTAACGAGAGAAACAGCGATGAGCACTCTTTGGGGTACGGCTCGACGTATGCGTAACCGTAATAGTACCAACGAGAACGTGGAATATTCAAACCGTTGGATATTCGCTTTCGCCAAGAAGATCTGTCCGGACTCTGTCCCGGTACAGAAAACGTGCCGCTCCGCGTCTCCTCCCGATACCGCGAACGAAACACCGTTTTCGATGGTGGAGTTTTCACTTGCTCTCTTATCATGCAACAATAACGCCCCAGGGTTAGACAGAATCAAATTCAACTAGCTGAAGAATCTGCCTGACACTGCAAAAAGGCGCTTGCTGAACTTATTTAACAAGTTTCTTGAGGGTAACATTGTCCCTCATGACTGGAGGCAAGTGAAGGTCATCGCCATTCAAAAACCAGGAAAACCAGCCTCCGACCACAACTCGTATCGGCCGATTGCAATGCTGTCCTGTATTCGGAAGTTGTTCGAGAAAATGATCTTGTTTCGCCTCGACAATTGGGTTGAAGCAAATGGCTTACTGTCAGATACACAATTTGGCTTCCGCAAAGGCAAAGGGACGAACGATTGCCTTGCGTTGCTTTCTACAGAAATCCAAATGGCCTATGCTAACAAAGAGCAGATGGCATCAGTCTTCTTGGATATTAAGGGGGCTTTTGACTCAGTTTCTAACAACATTCTGTCAGAGAAGCTGCACCAGCATGGTCTTTCACCAATTTTAAATAACTTTTTGCTAAACCTGTTGTCTGAAAAGCACATGCACTTTTCGCATGGCGATTTAACAACATCGCGATTTAGCTACATGGGTCTTCCCCAGGGCTCATGTCTAAGTCCCCTGCTCTACAATTTTTACGTGAATGATATTGACGATTGTCTTGCCAATTCATGCACGCTAAGGCAACTTGCAGACGACGGGGTGGTCTCTGTTACAGGGCCCAAAGCTGCCGACTTGCAAGGACCATTACAAAATACCTTGGACAATTTGTCTGCTTGGGCTCTTCAGCTGGGTATTGAGTTCTCCACGGAGAAAACTGAGTTGGTTGTTTTTTCTAGGAAGCGAGAGCCGGCGCAACTCCAGCTTTTATTAATGGGTGCAACGATCAACCAGGTTTTCACATTTAAATATCTCGGGGTCTGGTTCGACTCTAAAGGTACCTGGGGATGTCACATTAGGTATCTGAAACAGAAATGCCAACAAAGGATCAATTTTCTCCGAACAATAACTGGAACATGGTGGGGTGCTCACCCAGGAGACCTGATCAGGTTGTACCAAACAACGATATGGTCGGTGATGGAGTACGGGTGTTTCTGTTTCCGCTCCGCTGCGAACATACACTTCATCAAACTGGAGAGAATCCAGTATCGTTGCTTGCGCATTGCCTTGGGTTGCATGCACTCGACCCATACGATGAGTCTCGAAGTGCTGGCGGGCGTTCTTCCGCTAAAAAATCGATTTTGGGAACTCTCATATCGATTGCTCATCCGATGCGACATTCTGAACCGGTTGGTGATTGAAAACTTCGAGAGGCTCGTCGAGCTTAATTCACAAACCCGATTTATGTCCTTGTACTTCGACTACATGGCACAGAGCATTAATCCTTCTACGTATACTCCCAACCGCGTTCGTTTCCTAGATACTTCTGATTCTACTGTATTCTTCGACACATCCATGAAGGAAGAGATTCGTGGAATCCCGGACCATATACGCCCTCAAGTGATCCCCAATATATTTTATAATAAATTCCGAGAAGTCGACTGTGACAAAATGTTCTACACTGACGGATCAAATCTCGATGGGTCCACTGGCTTCGGTATCTTCAACAATACTATCACCGCTTCATTCAAGCTCAATGATCCCGCTTCAGTTTACGTCGCAGAGTTAGCTGCAATTCAGTACACCCTTGGGATCATCGACACTCTGCCCACAGATCACTACTTCATCATTTCGGACAGCCTCAGCTCTATCGAGGCTCTTCGTGCGGTGAAGCCTAAAAAGCAATTCCCGTATTTTCTGGGGAAGATACAGGAGTCCTTGTGTACGTTATCTGAAAAATCTTATCAGATTACCTTTGTTTGGGTCCCCTCTCATTGTTCTATCCCGGGCAATGAAAAGGCCGACTCATTAGCAAAGGTGGGCGCATTAAATGGTGACATATACGAAAGACCAATCTGCTTCAACGAATTTTTTAGTATTTGTCGTCAACAGTTGGCAAACGTCGTGGAGCAATGGGGAACTTGGACGATGGCTACATTCGATTATCCCAAAGGCATCAACGAAGCCTTGGTTCAGGGGGATGGATGTGGGTCGGGATTTCATTCGTGTAATGTCCCGACTTATGTCCAACCACTACACCTTAGATGCGCATTCGCGGCGTATTGGGCTTGCGGAGAGTAGTCTGTGCGCTTGTGACGAGGGCTATCACGACATCGAGCACGTTGTCTGGGTATGCGCCGGGTATTTGGACGCCAGGTGTCAGTTAAAGGATTCCCTTCGGGCCCGAGGTAGACCACCCAATGTCCCAGTCCGAGATATACTGGCAAATCGTGATTTCCCCTATATGTCCCTTATTTATACTTTCATAAAAACGATAAATATCCCAATTTAGCCCCTCTCTTTTTATTTCTCGTTTTTAGAAGTTTCCTCTTGCCGTGTGGAACCGATAAGCTTCAGACTGCCACTATGTAACCGCCATCGCCCTTATCACTACGGAATCTGAAGCGAGAGCGACTCGAGGTCCGAAGGATTCCCTTTGAAGGATTCCCCGCGGGTCCGAAGAATACCATCCGCCAATCCGACCTAGTAGACTGAGGCGCAAATTTGTTTCGCTGATCTCCCGTTTGCCCGAAAGTTGCAAGTTTTGCTCTTCTCTACCGGTCACCATCTACGCCTTCTCTCCCCTGTCCTTGATACAACTACTTCTACACCGATTTTGGAAATGACCAAGCATAAGTATCCGATAAAAAATCAAATTTGTATTCCGTATTCCTAGTTTTAAGATAGTTGTAATTTCTACTCTTTGTTAAAACTATTGTCCCCCATCTTGTAAATAGAATTGTATCCCTAGTTTTAAAACATCTGTGAAATTTTTCATAAATATTTGTTCCCCCTTTTGTGTACCAAACAATATTGTTAGTTTTAAGATAACTGTAAATATTTCCTAAAAAACTATTACTATTGAATTCCTTGTTTTAAAATTTTTCATAAAAAAAAAATCTTTTGCCCCCTCTCTTATATATAGAATTTTTTTTTCTAGTCTTAAGATAGCTGTAATTTTTTTTCTCTTTCATAAAAAAAAATATTTCAACATTGTAACCTCCTAGTTTTAAGATATTCAAAATGTAAAAACAAAAGAATTCGGCACCGCCAAGCTAACGCATTTGTGCCTATCAAATAAACGAAATGAATAAAAAAAAACGACATTCAGTTAGCTAGAGATTACTGGGTAGGGAAAGTTATGAAAATTAGGGCCATAGTACTCAAGTGAGATCAAGGATGTGAAGTATAAAGATCAGAAAACTAGAAGTGGCAGGGTCATTAGAACAGGCTTAATATCTTAACTTTAAAATATAATTGCTTGCATTCCAGAATCTTCACATGTTGCTATAAGGGATCCTTAAAGCAGCCAACCCCGTATTTTAACAGGTCTTCGCACTTCAGACTTGGTTCGGCGACGACACCATCGATCTCCACTGCCTTAGCAGGTACGTATACCACAAATTGCTTCGAAGAAAAACTCGCAGCAAGCAATCTGGTCTGTCGAGAATATTCACTATAATACGTATCCTTTTAGCTCTAACACGTGTGTTCTCTGAGTTACAACCGGATGGTGAGCAATCAGCTCCAATGGGATCTCTAAAATATTCATCGAATTCGAGTTGGGCCGAAAGTAGACCACCTAGCCCAAACTACAATTTAGGTTTTATAACACACTACAACTGCAATCTAAGTTTTAAGAGAGACTTGAAGAGCGTTATAAAACCACAATTGTTGCTAGGTAGGGTCCATTGGAACTCTCTGAATATTTTTTATGGTGGAGTATTGAGAGAATCCAAGGAGAGAATAATTTTGGGAATATCCGTAGTATGAATTGGAGTAGACGGAGGGTTTATCGTTTCGATTTAATGTACCTTCACCCTCGCCCATTTAAGGAGGGCGGGGTGTGCATTATAATGTATCATTTCAATATAGTACTTAGTTATCGTTTTGCCTTTTTTTATTAACGACAAAACCAAACTTTTTTTTTCGTTTTATGATTTAACGACATGAAACTCACAACTTTAGCTGGACAACTCATGTACTGAGGTGAATGAATTGTTGCTTACGATTTGTTGATGCAGTCACACATACATGTTTGCTAACGAGGTTACTTGATTTATGTCCTATTACGTGTTAAATATCGTAACAACAGTTTTAACAACTTTCATATCCCAGTTGTGACTGAAGAATTTTTCTCCAGGATGATTAGGCCCATTTTAACATGACTTAAAGAATTATGAGGGGGTTTAGATGTTCTTTAGAGTTTGTGATAGTTCGTGACATAGAAAATGTCGCAGTTTACAAAGTATATTGGACAAGTATTTTTCAATATGATCAGGCCAATCATCAATCAGATAGGCCGTTCCAAGGTGGAGAGGGGAGCCACGCTTGGTGCGAAATTTTGACATAGAAGGTGCAGGGAAACCCGACAAGCTAAAAACACATCCTAAGCCATTGCAGTTATTTCACGAATACAAATAAAAATTTATTTGGGACTGATAAGTCCCCCACTCTCTGTAAGGGACTGATTTGCAGTTGTTTTTAAAATAGGACAATAACTTGTGATTTTCACACGATTTCTAAAAACTCGTTAATATTATAAATATTGCATAGACCCAAAATAATGACGATTGGAGCAATAAAGGTAAAACCGACAAAAATGTAGAAAGTACCTATATGCGATCATGGCAGCATATCAAATAAGAGCCGATTTCTTCATCCAACTTTTAAACCAGGTTTACCAGTTTAAAATACTTATATGAAGTTCATAATTTCACGATTTCAGTAAATTCTTTGTGCATTATCGTGATACTTTTTTCTATCGAATTTGACACTTACGCACTATTATAAATGTTTTTAAGAATTACGAAAATCGTGATAAAACTGCTGATCTCATGGACATGCGTCTTACGCATGTCCATGACGTCAGCAGCTTTATCATGATTTTCGTAATTTTAAAAAAATGCCATACGCGAGCGGTGGGTGGCAAGTCCAGTTTACACTTGTATAACGATGTAGCTATTCAAACAGGGTTGCTATAGTTACTAATAAAATCCACATGTTTGGGAGTCATACTGCTTCTTTAGTTAATAACTCATCTCAACGAATTTTCATAAACTTGCAATGTTCCCCGAATGTGTTCAGTAGAAGAATACCTTTAGAAATATATAGTGTTCTGATTAATTGATTGATAAGGTGATTTTTTACGAATTTATTTTTAATGTTAACCGATTTGCCATACAAACTTCCATATAAACTTTGAAATTTTTGGCGTAGACACAACCAATCGGTACCAAAATTTGCACAATTACTAAGGACCATAAAAGGAATCAGTAGAGCCTGGTGGAGCTAAAAGTCAAAAATTGAGCCAGTCTAGTGTACAATCAGGATTCCGGAAAAATCATTCATGTGAAACAGCGCTTAATCTATTACTGTTGAAATGGAAGCAGGCCATTGAGAATGGAAAAATTGTTTTGGCAGTTTATGTTAACTAGAAACGAGCATTAGAAACAATTGATCGTCGTAAACTGATTTGCGTTTTGGAGAAATATGGTGTAAGAGTAAATGCTCTTGAGTGTTTCCGCAGTTACTTAGAAAGACGTCCTCAAGTTACAGGGTGCAACCGCGCTACATCAACGGAAGCCAAAATTAATCTTGATGTACTACAGGGTAGTGTACTAGGACCACTTTTGTTTATCCTATACATTAATGACATGAGAAACATTTTGAAAAATGCGGAAATAAACCTGTTTGCCGATGGCACAGTTTTGTTTATCATCGGTAATAGTTTCGATGAGTGCAACAGGCTAATTAACCTTGAGCTGACTAAGTTTAGTGATTGATTGAAGTAGAAAAAACTTAAACTGAACATTTCCAAGACCAAATATATGATTGTAACTACGCGACAGATGAATGAAAGTACTGCAACAGTTGAAATAGATGGAGAGATAGTTGAACGAGTTGCAACTATCAAGTATCTTGGGGTCACATTGGACGAAAAACTAAGTTTTAATGAACAGCTTGGCATTCTTTGTAGGATTAATAGGTTTCTCACATTTGACTCAAAGATAACTGTTCACAAGACTATAATAGCTCCCCATTTTGATTACTGTGCTATGTTGTTCTTAGCATCCAAGAAACCGTAAGCGAATGCAGATCTTACAAAACAATGTGACGCGACTATTATAAAAGCTACAATTTATTCAACGCATTACCACAATACGCCAGGCGAACTAATAACCTAAGAGAATTTAAGCAGGCCTGCAAGATATTTGTGAAGCAGAGGCCTTTAAATTTATAAGAGAGAAGGATGGGCATACACGGAAATGAAGTAAGATTGAAGGAATCTCTCATGAGTGAAAACTATTATCGAAAGATATCTGCTCGTAAATCTTCCAGACTACAAAAGATGTGTATGGGTGTGAGGTGGGCCATGCCAAGAAAAAACACGATTAAACTGCTGATATCATGAACATTTTGTCACAATACTTCAGATGCCAAATTCAATAGTAAACACAAAACTAAAATATCACAATAACACGCATAAAAATAACAAAAATTGTGACTAAGATTCATTAACATAAACCACACTGCTCTGCTAGACAAATCCTATGCAAAACTCGTGACTAAAACGTCACGAAAATGTGAATAGAAATTACGCAAATCATGACTAAGGCCATGCACATAAATTACACCAGTCTGCCAGTCCTATAGTAAACTCAGGAATAGAATATCACGGTAACGTGATAGAAAAAACAAAAATTGCGACTAACCTTCTGAAATCATGAAATCATCGATTAGCTGTCGGCTCTTTTAGTTAATATTGCTTCAACAAACCAGTGTATCCCCAAATTATGAACAAGCATCATAACAAAAACTAAACATGTCCAAGGAACTACCACTGTAACCCAACCAAACATTCGAATGTAACGCCATCTATATATTTGGCACGAACTTGTTTTTTGAAAACGCAAATAGTTTGATGAATATGAGATTTATTATTCGTAATTTCGGCAACTTGGTCACGAATTTTATAAATCATTCGGTTTGCGAAATCGTGACCTTTTCCATGAATTTATGAACAGATTATGCTAGGTATCCCTCAGTTCACCTCTCCGAACTACAGAAATACTCATTACATGAAAAGTGTTACGTGACAACATGAATTGTGTGCCGTCAAGATGTGTCAAATAATTATTTTAGGTTTGATATCTCATAACTACTCTTCATATATGATACTAAACGAGGTACCAAACCAAATCGATCAACTCCTCCGAATTTAGTATCGTACACATTTGTTGCTGTCCTTGTTGACGTTCCAGACAGATTGCCCCGAAAGCATTAACTCTACAAATGTCGGTGGTACAAACTTTCGTTTTCAAATGCCACCTACCCTTCATTTCAAATTGATACTTTCTCATTCACCAACCAAAACCTTCATCTTCTCTGCAGTGGCCAGTTTAGGATTAAATGTTAACATGTTTAGCATTTTAAAGCATACTGGGTTGTTTGAATGAATGATGCAACGAACAACAGTCGTTTGAACGCAGCAGGGCATGATTTGAGATTCATTCATTCCACCTTCAAGCTCAAACAAACCTTTTGAAGTTTGGCCGCTCTGGCAATTATACTAAATGTTTTGTTTTAATTCCATTGAAACCTATTGGTTGAGATTTAATAAATTTGAGAAGCAGCGCAACGATTTAATGTTTTACTCCTTTTAAATCTTCGTGTACTATTACATTTTATGTATTAAATTTGTCAATTCTGAATTTGAAAAAACAAGCAAACAAATTTTGTAGTAAAGTTCGCATTTTTTTTCAATTATGCTCCGTCTCAGATCACCGTTCTCATCAACGTTTTACCCACATTCACCTTTTCGCTCTGTGAGCAAAATTACGCTCTCGTGAGAGTATTTAAAACCAAAACATCAAATGCATTTCTACTAACACTCCCACACACACGCAACTGCAATTCTGACAGTTCACGCCGGTGCACCAAAATGTAAATCAATAAATATAACCCAAAAACAATCAACAATTAAACTTACCGTCGGCTTGAACGTAGAAGCTCACAAATGCCACCAAGTAGACGCCACTCATGGCCCTTAGTATCCAGTTCCTAACCAGTGGCGGATGACCAATTTCAGCGCCCGATTCCGAGGCCTCTTTGGCACCAGCCACATCACTGACACTAGACAATTCTTTCATTGCTGCAGTTCAGTGCTCCGTTTACACGACCAAACACCGCTTACTCAGTCGTCGACTTGAAACAATCGAAACAACACAGGGAAAGTTAGATGTTATGTAAATAGCTTCTACTGTTAAATTTGTAGCACTTGTCTTCCAACAACAATCAGTTTACAACACCTATATATTTCAGTACATTATTTTTAGGATCGTAAACACCGCCGTCGAAAACAAATTTACACTCACGTTCACTTTACGATTGGTGGTGAAGTGATGCAATTCAGCTGTTCCCGGGAGAGTGAGAAAATGCTGGTGGTGATAACGAAGTAAAACCAGAATTCTGCGTTCGCGCTTTCTCTCTTAAAATTTAACGAGTGGTATGAGCTTTTTTATTGAAGATTTAAAACCTTTTGGTCGAAAGAATATGTTTCACTTGTTCACTTGGCTTCACGGTTCAACTTGTAAAGTAAGAATTTAACAATTTCGCATCGAAACGTCCACACACGACAGATAGTACATTAATAATGAGACCCTTCTAGAATGCGGGTATGTCTGTTCGGTGCGAACTAAGCCAAGTTTTTTTTTGTTTCCGGAACACTGACCAACTGGTTCAATGTGTAAATTTGAGAACTCGTTCTGAAACTCAATTCCAGCGAACTTTCCGTTGGTTGTTTCTTAGCTGGAACAAGTGTCACTGCAGGTGTGATTAGTGTTCAATAATGGTAATGTACACCAACCATACGATGCTCACGTTCACCAGATTGGCGTAACGGAATATGGCATAGTAGGGGCTTTTGGTCAACCATGCGACTATGGCCCAGCTTGGTCAATAAATATACAATATCTACAGTACATTTGGACGCGTATCTCTAGCCGGCTAGTAGCGTGTTATCTAATCGAAATATGATAGCACAAATAACCATCACGGTTCAATTGAAGTGTTTGTATGGTTTGTTTGATTTGCTGTATCTTTGCCTGCTAGGCGAAGTTTCTGAATGGTTTTTGAATCATTCAAAAATAAGAAGATGTGTTATTGTTGAATTACGAGAATTTGTAGGCCGACATACTGTTACATTATGTAATGTGATGAATGTTCTTACGTTTTGGAGTCATACTCTAGGCACAGAAATTGTCCGTACTCCAATTTTTTTATGAGAACGCGTGGAAAAATTATCATTTTACTCACATAATTGAGCGATAATAATTTTTCATACAGACTTTGTGGTCCTACCCGTAATATTTTACAGTTTTTGAGCTACATACTAAGAAGTTAAAAAAGATTTTCAATAAAAAGTAAGAACGAACTGCTAAATCAATGCCAAACATTGTCCGTACACCTTCATGTTGTTCGTAATATCGTCGCTATTGTGCTATCTTATGACAAACGCCATTTTGGAGTAAACTGAGTTAGATATGCCACATTACTTGTTTGAAAAATCTCTTCAAAGTGGCGTTTTCAGAATTTTGAAATTCCACTTGGTTACTTAGATATAGCGAGAAACGTGATGAGAAATTGTGATTTTTTTGCTTCAAATCACTGTATCTAGGGATTTGCTTAAGGTTCAAGTTACCTTTTTTAAGCATGTGTTAGAATTGAACGCTTGGTAGTGTGCGTAGGAAAATTTGTGTTCAGCTTTGCCACCGAATTATCCATTTAAACCTTTTTAAAACACTAAAAGAAGAATATCAGTCGATTTATCAGATCATCACGATTCAATTCATGCAAAATACCTGCTGGAAAAACCATCGGCTTAGCTAAATGGTGCTTTTGAAAAAGTGGCTGTGGTTTTTTCATTGCGCCGTTGTGTTGCGTACCCCAGCTCGGTGTGGTAGTGTGATAAAAAATCACAGCCACTTTTTCAAAAGCACCATCCAGCTAAGCCGATGGTTTTTCCAGCAGGTATTTTGCATGAATTGAATCGTGATGATCTTATAAATCGACTGATATTCTTCTTTTAGAGTTTTAAAAAGGTTTAAATGGATAATCTGGTGGCAAAGCTGAACACAATTTTTCTTACGCATACTACCAAGCCTTGAGGTAACTTGAGCCTTAAGTTACATTGAAGTTTTAGATGTTTTACATTTCTTATAAAAGAAATGTATAGAATTCGCTCAAACTTTCAAGATTTTTTCCGAGGCCCGGAGGGCCGAGTCTTATATACCAATCGACTCAGCTCGACGATTTGGGACAATGTCTGTGTGTGTGTGTGTGTGTGTGTCTGTGTGTGTGTGTATGTAACGGACAAATTCTCATTCGTGTTTCTCAGCAATGGCTGAACCGATCTTATCCAAACCAATTTTAAATGAAAGAACTAAAAAACAGTATGAACGCTATTAATTTGTTTTGGATTCTGATGTTTAGTTTCCAAGATATGAATGTTTGAATGCGTAAAAATGGCGTTTTTTGCAGTTTTTTTGAATTATCTGCCGAAATTGACAATATAGAACAGCAAATTATATGTTTTTAGACAGCTTTAACGAATACCTTTCGAACAAGCTACAGATTGTTGAAATCAGACTGTTATCAAAAGAGATATTTAACATTAAATGCGGACGAAAGATTTTTATCATTTCCCATTGCCAGAAATATGACCAAAAACATGTAATCTATTTTTAACGCCAAAACGGCTTATTTTAGGTCAATAGTATTTTCGGTGAATTTAATGGAGGCAATATGCCTTTTCTTTTGATATTGTGCTTTTGCTGATTAATCCCCCTATGAGTGAGATATTTTCCCAAATTTTCTTGGAAGTGATTATATCGAAATGATGCCTTCAGCAAATTTGTAGCTCTTACTTTTGCAAATAACTTTACTGAAGACTTCAAATATCTATTTTGAATACTTTAAAAGTTATGGCTTGTTGTTTGTGGATTACTCTTTGTCGCTTATTTATTGTTCAATATAGTAATAATCCATTGAAATAAGCCAAACATTATTTCGATAAAACGAATTTTGTATTTCATTTTTCTATCTACAACCGCTAGAAATAATCACCGAACACTTCCAAGTTGTCTGGAAGGAACTTGATAACTTATCAGTGCAAAAATGTTCATTTGTGCGAATCTTCTGACTGCATTTTTTCTAATTCATGACCATCGGATCGATCTGAAACATATTGGAAAATGAAAAGCGAAATAACTAACTCCAAGCAACGGCGTAGCCAAGAGAAGGTTTTGGGGTTTAACACCATACAACGCCCCCCCCCCCCCCACCACACCCACAAAAAAAATTGGATTGAAGTTGAAAATTTATTGATGCAGACTGATTTAAGTCAATATTACAATAACAATTATCTGATCCGTACATTGATATTCTGTTGTTGCAAACATCATGAGGACTTTTGATAAATTGTCGGAATGGGGTCCTGATATGTAACTGATCTTTTGGTCTTGATTTCACAGTTGTCTAATTGCATCAATATCAAAATCCTGCCTGAAAACATTCCAATAGAAAATTCCAGAGTTCTGTTTTCAATCATGATCCTCAGATTTCTTTTCAAATTGAGCTCGTTTTTGTAGAGATGTACTGTAATAAGGGTCTTTATTTAATAGGAAGCGAAGTAAAAATTCATTTAATGTCTATGAAACATAGAACTGCGCACCAAAAAATGCATAACTTTCAACATTTGCTAAAAATGTTTTTGCCTTTCTCATTCACTCTAAAATTCGTCAATCTAATCCCGACCGGGAGGGCCGAGTGTCATATGCCAATCGACTCAGTTCATCGAGATCGGAAAATGTCTGTGTGTATGTATGTGTGTATGTGGAAAAATATGTCACCTCTGTTTCTCAGAGATGGCTGGATCGATTTGCACAAAGTTAGTTTCAAATGAAAGGTACAACCTTCCCATCGGCTGCAATTGATTTTTTATTGATTGGACTTCCGGTTCCGGGGTTACGAGTTGAAGAGTGCAATCACACAGCAAATTCCCATATAAACTGAAATGAAAAATTTTCAAAATCAAATTTGTATTTTTGATGCCAAATGACTTTATAATGCATGAAACATCGAGATTTGATGTAAACTCGAAAAAAATCATGTTTGACAAAAATTGATTTTTTTGAACTTTGGGTACATTTTTGCCTTTCTTTTTTTTATTTCGATTATAGAGGTTTTAACCTTAAGGTCATTCGCCTCTTCGGGTTAGAAAAATCTCTTGTGAAAAATTTCGAACCCTATGTGCGGGGTCGGGACTCGAACCCAGGTGCGCTGCGTACAAGGCAATCGATTTACCAACTACGCCACGCCCACCCCCTTTTGCCTTTCTCATACAGAAAGGTTATGCAATCAATCTAAAAATCGTCAATCATACCGGCCCGGAGGGAGTATGCAGTGAGTGGTTGCTACTTTAAAAATAAAACTAGTTTAAAATTTCTTAACAAGTTGAAAATTTTCGGCAGGACCCGGACCTCCCGGATCTTACTATGTGATACTGAAACATCGCTTGAAACCAGCGGCGGTCAAGCGATGTTTCAGTATCACATAGTATCTCAAGATCGTGGCTGTCGATCCATTGTATGTATGTGCAAATCGTACTGAACATGAAATATTCATTTCCACCATTTTATTGAACATAACCATCGTAGTCTGGACAAGTGAGACAAGCACAATTGCACCACTAGGTGGATTAAAACAGGTTTATATTTTGGGAATGCGTCGAGTTGAGACGCAAACGTAATATGATTAATAACGAGGATAACACTTTCCGAATGTAGTGAGAAATTTATGAAAAATGACGATTTCCATTCGATTCTAGCAGGTCCTGATCGATTTTGATGAGAATTTGATTTTTGTTGTATGACCAATTATATGTATAGGTCAAATGTTCAAAAACAGTAATTTAAGGTCAAGATAACATCATTTTTAAACCGCCAATTTCGGAGGTTTAGTATCTTCGATGAGTTTTACAAACGTTAAACAGCGCATCATTTGATAAAATAATTTTGGCGGTATATCGTCCAAGAAGTATTTATGGTGAATTTTCTCAGGTTAATATTCATGACTACAATAAAGTCTCAACAAATTCGCTAGACACGAACTCTGTTACTATTTTCTTAAAAATTAATTCTACATAATTTTTAAACTTCAAAAATTACGGTTTCGGAATTATGCAGTTTGGACAGTTAGATCGATTTTCACCAAACCCCCACCAGTTGTAAAATTGGTATTGTAAAAAAAAACGTAAGGGCGATACTTCAATGCTGATAGGTGGGACCGAAAAAGTAAACAATCGTCAAAGGGGCGATACTATCATTTTGTCAATTTCAATAGCAAACACAAATTTTAATTTAATAATTTCAAATACTTCATGAAGTTTTGGGTTTCGATCACTGAATCATGCAATCTAGGATGTAAAAAACACAATAGTTCTTAAATAGGAAATAAAACCAAGTCTGGAAATATTCACTGTTGATTTTCTTTGAATGGTGTCACTGCTAGTGTCGCTTTTTTCCAGAAAAAGCGTTGATTTTTAGGTCTCAGTCGCGTTGGAAATTTGAGTAAAGAATAAACTTCATTTCGATTCAAAAAAAAATCAATTTTTTGGCTCAGTACAATATACATAACCCCTTTAGGAAAATTCAGCTTTCCCACCACAATGCATTGATTGAGGAATTTAGATATTTTATTAACAGAGCATTAGCAATAATTCGTTTGTATGTCTATTTTATGGGCCATTTTTTCGCTTTCCTATTGATTTGGTTTGAGATTTCTAGCACTGATGTTGTCCTATGCTGATTTGAGCGATTCTCTGTGTCCTGCCACAATCCCATGTAGTATGTGTTATCAAAAACATCGCGAAGCATCAAGTTTTAAATGTTCTCATACGATATAATATCAGAAGAGAGTGATAAGAGTTATAAGAAATGTCTCATCACACTGTTAGGTGGATTAAAAGCGTTTTTATGTGTGAAAATGTCTGAGGAACACAATGGCATAAACGTTTTCAAAAGAAAATCACACGAGTTGTGAGAAAAACACAGTTTTAGTTTTAAACTGGAAATAAAGGATATTTGGCAACACTGTAACCAAAAATAACTATTTTTTCTAGATTCCCTGACTCATTTCCTTCAAAATGCATTTCACCGATTGTTTATAGACCATGTGAACGCAGAGATATGCATAAAAGTTAAAAATTGATGATTTTTTTCTATGGAAAATTTTCCATGCACGATTATGACACGTCATACAAATTTTGTCATCAATACACGCCTATGACACGTGTGAGTGCGACTTTTGTTTACATTCATAGTAAAAACTCGCAACGTAGTCAACCGATCTTCGTAATATTTGAGAGATTAATGCAGAGTAGATAGAAGCATCAATTTTCTTCTTTGGATTGTTTATACCATTTATAAGTTTCAAGATATTCAATCTTAAACTTTAAAAATCGTTTTTCTCGAAATGTGCTAAATGGCGCTTGTCATAAGATAGCACAACAGCGACGATATACTTAAACAATCTGAATATAGTGAACAATTGTTTTATCCAAAGAATTCTCCGCATCTTCACACATGAATAACAGGATGTGGAAAATTTCTAGTAAGACTGCTATTTATGTTAACATGCATCAATTCCTCTGGGCAGCCGGTTGTCGAGATTCTGCAAATGTTTAATGTTCGATCTATCCATTCGAAATTCGCTTAATGTAAAATAACTTTCTGTAAGCTCCTACGACATGTGAGCATGAACCCAGTGAAACAATTGTTTTAGTAGATACTTCATCTGTGTGTTAATAATTCAGTTTTACATTAAAGATTTTTGGAAAATACAATAAAATTCCGCACTTTCTAATCGAAAAATATTTATTTGCATGGAAAGGCATAAGCTATCCTTCTCCTTCTTCGCCGCAATCGCTATACTGTAGCAAAACCAAGTTAATTCTCAGCAATAACACAAAAATGCGAAAAAAGAGTATCCATCCTACAACGCTACACATTTATTCCAACCATCCCTCGAAGGTGAAGTTCACAACAACAAACTATTGTTTGTTGTTGTGAACTTCACCTTCGAGGGATGGTTGTAATAAATGTGGCTTATTAGCCGGGTTGTCAAGCAGTGGAAAACTTCTGAGATTGCTTGTTGCAGGAACAAATATTTGTGAATTGCATTTTGCAAACTTTGACCATGTCTCGACCGATGTAGGGTAAATGGGCGCATTTTGGCCCTATTAGGGAATGTGCCACATAATTTCATTAATTACTTGGCGTGAAATCGAGGGAATGCGTGTAAATTAGTCATCAATATAACAAAAAATGATCAAACATACTCGTGTTTGAGACCAGAAAAAAAAAAACAAATCATGTGCCCCAAATATCACCCTACCATTTGAAACAATGCGTTTTACAAAAAGAGATTATACTACTATTGATAATTTATCATCTCGCTCTTACATATTCTAGGCCCATTCGTTAGACACATATTGCCCCGGGTACACACATGTCAAAGTAATGGGATATAATATGCTAGAACGAGACCCCATGTTTCAGTCCGTGAATACATGGAGACAGTAGCGCTTTACTCCCTCTAGTAGTTCTTTCTTTTCTTTTGTTGTACAAGATGACATACGCTGCTCTAACTAACGACTTCGAATAGGTACGGTGCTAAAAGAAACCAAACGAAAGTCGGCTCATAACCCTATGCAAAGGAAAACTAACTGCGTATCTGTGTGACTGATGGCTGAGTGTTGTGATTCCTTCAAGCAGAAGGCAAATGTAGGAAGTTTAGATAATTGAATTGAGGAACAATTAACCGTGCGTTTCAACTTGATGCAATTTTACGTTGTACGGTTACAGTTGAAGCATCCTTACTTTTGTAGAAACAGGTTACCCTGTTTGTAAAATCTATCTTGAATTGATTGTAATGTTTTTAAATGTTGTGCATGTTGCTAATTGGAACACCGCAAATGTGTTCATCCTATTAGAGTTTCTACTGCTTGTTTCGATAGTGATTGAGATATTTCCATCGTGCATCACACTAGTTGGTATTTACTTAAATAGTAAGACTATGCACTGAATGCGATCTATTTCTCAGATCTCTATAAAAGTTGGGAAAACATTCTCAAGGAGTTTTGATGAAAAATGAAAAGGTAAAATAATAAATAATAAATTAATAAAGTATACTTAGTTGCTAAATTAGACAATATCTTCTCACAAAATGAGTTTTATTGGATTCTGAGTTGATTATGACTTTTATTGGTTTAGTTTTCGATAAAAATGCACTGAAAAAAAATTCAGGTTGGACAAGGAAAAGTTTTTTTCAAATAACTATTTTTTCTTGAAAGTGCCCAACTTGATTTTTTGACGGTAGGTAGGGAACATAATTATCTATCTTGGAACATCCAAATCAAAAATGTTTTTTTGACTTTGAATTTTTAAAATCAATTTTTTTCAGTTTAGGAGTGGATGAAATTTTTTTTCATTATTTTTCAAAAATTTGACTAATTTTGTGAAAATCACTCCTACAACATTTTTTGTAGGATTTGTCATTTTTAGACTGTAGCCATTTGAAAAAAAATTGGTGAAAAAGTTTGGCCCCTTTCAAAACACAGTCTAGATCATTTTTGGAAAAACATAGTATGCAAAGTGGCTTTTTGTGACAAAGTTCTCATGTACAGAAAGTTTCATTAAAATCTGAGAGGGTGCTGCCAACATTTGTTCGAATTGGCGCGAAATTCGTCAAGAAGAAAAATACATGCTCTGGATTCCAATTTCACCTTTCATCAAATGTAAATGAATAATATTGCAAAACAATCAATTTGCTTGAAATTTGAAACAGTAATGAATAAATGTCTTGAGTCATTACTTTCTTGGATGATCAATATAATAAGTTCTATCCTTATTTTGATTAATCTGATATTGTAGGACAACACAGTAAACGTACTCATTAACCATTGACAAAAATTCACTCATGATAAGGGACCATCCATATACCACGTGAACACTTTAGAGAAAGGTAGGGGTCACGAGAAAGTCCTCTATCTCTGTTCAACGTATTAGCTCAAATGGAATAGAGGAATTCCACGAAGTACTGCCCGAAAATATTTAAAATCGTGACCGACCATCTTAGATTCCTATGAAACTTTACGCGTTTCTCCGACATGGAAGACTAAACATTTTCCACTATCAGTAAGATTATTTTGACTCAGAAGTGATGTTTTAAAAAGGCGTGAACGTTTCTACGTGCATTACTTTCAATTTTTGCCTTTCTCATATAGAAAGGACATGCAATCACTCTGAAAACCGACTTTCTAAACGAGGCCCGGAGGGCCGAGTTTTATATACCATTCGACTCAGTTCGTCAAAATTGACAAATGTCTGTATGTGTGTATATGTGGGTGCGTGTTTTCAAAACTCACTTTTCTCAGAGATGGCTGAAACGAATCGCTCAAACTTGATTTCAAATGAAAGGTAAAACGCTGCCATAAGCTGCTATTGATTTTTTTGTCGATCGGACTTCCGTTTCCGGAGTTACGGGTTGGAGAGTGCTGGGTGATTCCCATATAAAATGGTGACACCATGTTGTCCAAATGGTGTAATACATATTGAAAAGGGTGCAACATAACTCGAATTTGCGGGTCTAGATCATTAATGATCATTCTAAGTAGCTTTGACCACATTGGCCACCTATGACGGTTCTTGATGCCCCGGGTACTTTCCAAGTTCGTAAGTAAATCTCACACCTTTTTCTCAGGGAATTCTTGACCGATTTTCGTAAACTTGGTTTTAAATGAAAGATACAATACTCCCATGGACTGTTATTGAATTTCATTCGTATCTGACATTTGGTTCCGGAGTTACAGGTTGTTTATTGCGACCACATAGGAATTTCCCATATAAACCGGTAAAATCGTAATACTTCAAAGGATAAAAATCCATTTCTATTTGCAAGTCTAGATCACATCATTTCTATTTGCAAGTCTAGATCACTGATGGCCAATCAAAGATTCTTTGAATATAATGTCCACTATTGTCAGTTCCAGAATTTTCAGGTTCCTGGACATATTCCAGAATTAGTCACATCGATTACTCGGTGATGACTGAACCGATTTTCATAAACCAAATCTCAAATGAAGGGTATAATAGGCTGTTGGGTGTTGCATACTCCATCAGCCCCCTCTCAACTTCCCCTCACACAATCTCTTTCTACATACCCGCCCTCTCCCTCCTTTTCAGAGAATTTCGTCCCATAGCCATATATTATAAATGAATTTGGAGTTGCTCAGCTCAAATTTGTTATCGCAAAGATCAGATCAATTCATCTTATGGTGATAAATTGATTTTGTCACATTTTATGATATAAGTTTTGCCAATAGTGAATACGAAAGAGAACATAAATAAACTATCTGATTTCATTATCGTCAATTCGGTCCTTGCGGATTAGATTTCAACGTACTTTAGTGAACTGTAGCTCAGGCATTGCATTTATCGCTCATATGAGTAAAGTGTTCAAGAGTTTCACTGTCGACACATAGCTCATCGGGTTCGTGGCTGGCAAACTATTGTGTGTAGGTGTAAAGTGTACAAAGAATGTAGTAGATGTTTCCATAATTGAAACGAGCATAACCAGCCATAGACTCATAGTTTAAAGAAATGAGAAAGGCACAATTGCACCACTAGGTGGATTAAAACAGGTTTTTTTTGTTCGATTGCTGTATTTTATACAGAAAAACTTCCGGAGAACGAGTTTCAGGGAGTAAATATTTATGTACGAAAAAAATATAATTTGAAACAAATGTGTCATTTTTCCCAAAATAAAAATTTATGTTAAAAATTTAAATTGCAAAAAAAAACATTTTTTCTAATTTTGTATATTTTTTCAACAAAAACCTAAACAGAAAATAAACGTTTTGAATGTGATTGTATGATGAAGAAGCTATAGGTAAAACAGTTTTTCTAACAATAACTTCATACATGTTTTTAAATTTCATGCTAATTGACATATAAAACTGTAATTTTATTACAGAATATAATTCGAAGTATCATTTTAAATCAAAAATCATTAAACAAAAATTTTCCAAAATGCGAAAGCTTTCGAGATATTTGGAATTTTGTTCCAACAAAAAACAGTTAATTCGTGTGATTATAACCTTTTAAAAAGATATTCGCGTTACCCCATCATAAAATGTCAAAAATCATATGTTTATCGTTTTAAAGATGTAAAAGAAACTTTTTCAGTGCATTTGTATCATGGAGAAGCTTTCAATAAAAAAGTTTTCCTAAAAAAAATATTTGAAATATTTTTATAATTGATACTATTTGCAGTCAAAAATACAATTATCTTTTTGAATATGTTCCTTATCGCTATTTTAAATCAAAATTCTCATAACAAAAATTTTCTTTTGTTTTATAACGACCTTTTCAGAAATTATTGTCAATGTTTCGGTTTATGTTAAATCATTTCACTAGTTTATATAGAATAAAATAATGTATGAGTATTTTAAAAGTAATTGTTAGTCAAGCAGATATATCCAAACAAAGTTTAATAATAAATTACATCATTTAACACAAATTCATTAATTACGAAAAATTTTCTATAAGGAAAGGAATTTTTTCCAAACTTTTAAAATTACCTTAAGGGACCGAAACAAGTATAGAAATATTTTTGGAAAATTTTTATGAACTTAATAGAACACGTCATAGCCAATAATAGAATTCTGCGCTTGGTCAAGTCTACCCATGTTCCCCTTAATGTATTGTACTTAAATTTTCGCTTCGCTCGCACGCAAGAATTTAACATTTTTGGGCCATATTTTTTATTATAATACTTCATAGCGCAATCTAATCACTGTCGAGGTATTAACTAAATAGTGTGATATTCTGCATAACATGGAATGAGTGCCTAACAAATGAATCCGTTCAGATATGCAGTTTTCATAAAGTTTAGACATAACACTGTCCAATCCGTCCTAACTCAGAATTAGGATGTTTGCAGTAAACATTAAAATTACCACAATAGATCTAAATACTGGTCGCAGTGGTTCGTCTCCAACAAAAATATTAAAATTATATTTTATTGGATGGCATATTGGAACTGAAAGTTATTACTGGCCTTATTCCGCGATACGATGGAATCATTTTTCGTACGAACTTGGTTCGATCGAATCCATTTCCCATTTTGCTGTCGTTATTTAGAATGACTTATTCGTTCGTTCGAACAGATTTTTACGCCGTGCAGCAGAATATGACTGTACATCTACTCGATGGTCGAAAATTCGATGAACTACAGAATCATTCGAACGAAGTCAACACTGCAAATTCAAACATCGAAATAAATACAGATTAACAATCAAAGGGACAAGTAGACAACGCATTTCGAATAATTAGAAAAACAAAAATACACTTTTAATTTGTTTTATTGTCACACACACAAAATGCTCCCTATCCATTATCCTTACATATAAACTACTTCCCATGGGAGGCAATAGCCACCGCAGCAGGAAGAAGTGTTGGCCTCCGGAAGCCACCAACGAAACATTGGTTGTCTTCTCCAGTAGTCTCCGTCAACCGATTAGTAGAGGAACTTTGCTAGTGTTTCTGACCGTGCCGGAACGTTATTATTCACACATCTCTTCGGCAAAGATACCAACCACTGTAATTTCTATTAAATTTGTTACCAGAAACGCTAGGCTTATAGCGCCGGCACATGGCTACCAGGGGGACCGGCGAAATGAAGCTCAAGTTCGTCCTCGACCAGCTGCTGCATGGGTACAGTGTACCAGAATGCTGAAATGAAAACAGTAGGAATTGAAATCGATATTATATATGGAAGCATTGCACAAAAAACTGAAATAACTTATGAATTATTTAGTACTAAAAATATTTTCTAGGTTTAGATAGCGTCATATTCACACACAAGCCGATGGCTGTACATAAGGAAAATACGTTCGAACTTATCTGATGTTAACCATCCATTTTTGCTGCCATGATATCAAAATTCGCGCGAACAACGGTTACTGAATCTAGCTGCAATTAAACCTGCGTTGCAACTATAGTGAAAATATTACAAGTGGATATTGACAAACCATTTGTGGTGGAAAAAATTAGATCGACGAGTTGGTTCCATGATTGATGAAAATTCCATCAACCCGTCAATAAGCCAATATATTGAACGATTATTGCCCGCACTATAGATAGGATCGATTATTTTTTTCATTATACCATGCCAATACTTGCAGCATTGAAAATGGTATTGAATCATGTAAGGGTCCCTCTTGAGTAGAGCCTTGCACTTATTTAGCTTGTTATAACTAACGTTTTAACAACAGAATCACTAAACACTTACAGTTCACAGAAAATAACTCCATTTTAAAATGAAGCGCAAATCAGAATCTTCACCCCGGTTCCAGGACAAAAACAATTGCGACGTTACACTGCAGCTGATACTTTGACAGGAAGTGAGAAAGAGCGATTTTTATCCATGATCTTTTATACCGTCTGCTCTCACCAACACAATCGACCTTTTTCCCTAACCGTTATCGCGCTCCCAAAAGCAGAGCAAACTGAGAGTGACCGACTGTACCCTTTACGACTAAATTTATTGCTGTTGATTACAGACAAATAATATTAATCAAACTTGCAATAATTTGATCGATTGCAAAAAGAAATCTATTTGAAAAATCAAATGATATCGAATAAAACAGACAAGGTCAAATATTTATGTAGTACAACCAGTTGTCTGTGGTGCAACTATTATCAAAACGAGAGGTGAGAGAGAGAGTGAAAGAGGCAATTTACCGGTCGGTGCTATCCGCAACGGAAGGCATAGCCGATGAGAGGAACATATGGAAAATGGAAAAAAGAACGTGTTGTGCTCTTCTTTCAAATCTGGCGGCATAGACATGTGTAGATGTTTTAATAAAAAAAACCTTTTTTAATCCAACTAGTGGTACAAATGTGCATTTCTCATTTCACCAAACTATGATTCCATGTTCTATAAAATTGGGGAAATACTATTACATTCTCAGTACATCTTGGATACGCAATGGCTCACCAGCCACAAACTTGATCAACAAAAAATGTCATACTTAAGGTTGGACAGAGAAAGGGTAAAATTCGCGAGCGTAAAAAGCAGTTTTTTTCCACACCGTATGTCAGATCTTTAAAAATCAATCAGCAGTACTGTAACAACATTCTACATACGCTGATTGATTTTTATGAATCTGACATACGGTGTGGAAAAAGACTGCTTTTTTCGTTTGCGAATTTTGCGCATTCTCTGTCCAACCTTAATTAGCCTAATTAGCATTGCTGTCAAACGAGGTAACTTGCAACAGCGGAGAAACTTCGACATGTTTCTGTTCAGATGGACAGACAATGCTAATAATAATGTTTACAATTTAGCATTATAGCCGTTTTTACGCACGGGCACACTGGGCCAGGGCCAAGGGCCCCGCACTTAGGGTGAACATAAAATCCTTCTGTAGACTATATTTCAAAGAAAAGTTTATTCATTTTTAATGTGTGGGTAACAATAGATCAGTAGCAACTCGGAATCGCACATTTGCACTGTATCCCAGGTTATCAAGATGTTTAAAAAGCATCAGAGCAGCAGGAAACGAGGCACTGCATGACTATTGAACCAATACAAACGTCAACCCAATATTTCGGTTCAAGTTTCAATTTATTTTCAACTACAGCAATTAAACGTTTAGTACACTGCCATGACCCGCATAACAGTCCCATTTGCTATGGATTTCCTATGCAGGTGGGACTGTTATGCGTATCACGGCAGTACACCCTCTATACAAAGTTTGGAAGGCACCGGACCTTAGCCACCCAACCAGAAAATCTTGTTTGGCTAGCGATCTGTGGATGTGGCAAAATATTAATTATATACCATCGTTACATCTGAGTCTGTCAACGGACAAACCCACATGGAAGCGTCCAAAAGTATCGTAAAATTTCGTAATATTTGTAAAAATTAGTAAAATGTGTAACATTTCGTTAATTTTCGTAAAATTTGGTGAAATTTGCGAAAATTTCGTAAAGTTTGTAAAATTTTATAAAATTTGTGAAATTTCGCAAATTTTTGCAAAATTTCGAAAAATGTTGTAAAATTTCGTAAAATTTCGTGAAATTTGGAAATATTTCGTAAAATTTGGCAAAATTTCGTAAAATTTCTTAGAATTTCGTGAAATTTCGTAAAATTTCGTAGAATTTTGTAAAACTAGTAAAGTTTCGTTAATTTTTGTAAAATTTTGTGAAATCTGCGAAAATTCCGAAAAGTTTGTAAAATTTCGTGAAATTGGTAAAAATTTGTGAAATTTTGTGAAATTTCGTATAATTTGTAGAGGTGTGCGCCGATGCATTTTTAATCGGCGGCGGCGTAAGCGACATATTTGGCCGGCGGCGGCGGCGTTGGCGGCGTCACGCCGTTGGACCCTATCGGCGGCGGCGCGCCGGCGTGTGTCGGCGTGACGAATATTGACACCTATGTAACTAAAAAAAATTCTTGGCAGTACAATTCCTTTCCCAAATTTTTGGTTTCTATTGTATCAGGCACATACAAGCAGACGTTACAGTTTGAAGAAAATTCTAAAAAAATCATTGCCCACAATGTACTAGCGACATCTGTTGAACACATTGCACAAAATGTAATTCTCGCAACCACATCATTTTTTTTTAAACTGAAGCTCTAATAGTGCCCACCCTGCTTGCGAAATGCAAGATAATAAATGAAAGGTGGAACTATTTTTAGTTGTTAAATTTGAAGAACGAAATAGAAAAATTGTCGAGGTTACATACTACGACTTCGCATGAAATAATGATTGCAATGGACAAATTTGAAGAATGAATTATTATTTATTGTTCTATATTTGGGAAATTAAGCAACGGTGAAACAGTTTTTGTTTTGTTTGAGGAAATTAATCCTTGTTGTCGTTTCATTGTTTTTTGTTTCTATTTAGTCTTCTTTACCGTCGCTCTTTTAGAATCCCGCATATATCAGGTACCCTAACACGATGCGTTATTAATAGCATTACTGCGCAGAAATGTCACTTTTAATAATCGTGTAAGGACACCTTTCAAGACATCCCATTTAAGCTCAGCCGGAAATGAACCGGGATTCTGGCTGGTTCCAGTTCGTATTCCTGCTCCAGTGACACAACCGATTGTAGTTAGAATCGGTTGTGCCACTGGATCCCGTGTACGAACTGGAACCAGCCAGATTTCCAGTTCAATTCCGGCTGAACTTTACTGGGATTTCTTCATTTTCCAGGCTGGCGTTTACTTTTACTTCTTGTAAGTACAAAATCGCCGCGATGATAAAGCATATACGATTCCATGACACTACATTAACAAAAACCAACGTAAAATTTGCTTCTATCTTGAATGCAAAGTATGCTCGATGTGCTGGAATCATACAGATCTACACCATGCGAAACCTAAATATACAGTTACTATCATTCATAATTCCACGACTTAATGTTTTAGCTCCTGTTGGGTTGAAACTGGTCACTAAACACAAGCCTGATTGAAAATGGTCTGAGCATATCTCTAGTTTTCGTAGCACCTGCACCCCGCCAATTTCTCCAGCAGTTCCGGGGACCAACAAGTTCTAATCCATTGCATACATCTAGTTAGATTCGATACACCGAATCAATCAAAGTATGTACTAACATCCTATTATGTGCTTACTCACAGATCGGCATCGTGTTGTAACTTAAGAAGTGGTTGTAAACTTCTCCCGCCTTGGGCACTTCAACAAGAATGAGTTTCACATTTCCAGCCCATTTTATTTGTTTTGGTTTGCATGAAATTAAAAAGACGGTAACGTTTTCGGGTGGGTGCAGAAACTAAGTAACGCATTTAGCTCTGTGTCAAAATCTTTTCACTAACGCCACGCTTGCTGATATGGCGCATTTTTGTAATTAAATCGACCGTTTTTCCTACGAGTGAGGAAAATTCATCTCGTGTTACGACCTATTTGTCTGTGATACCGGGCTGATGCAACTGACACTGAAAATCTTTCCTGAGTGGGGCTAGATCACACGATGAATAGTTTATGAGACCAGAAATCTTACCCTCTACATCGCCACATCAGTGCACCAACGTGCGAAAACTGTTCTTAAGGAAAAAAATCAAAATAAGTCACGATTCAATCAATGATAAATAAACTGCCGCTAGAAGCATTACTGTCCCATGTGCTATGGGAATCCCTATACACATGGGACAATTATGCTTCTAGCGGCAGTAAACCTCGTATTGAAAATAATTTTTGTGTTTTTACAAAATTAGTTCACGCAAAAAAATAATCCATTATACTCAAATGTTTAGTAGGTGGTTGTATCTGAATATGTTTAATATTTTTATGATTCTAGTTCATAACTTGATGATATATTGATTTATATTAACTTTATTGACTAAAAAAGTCCAGAATTGAACGATATGCACTAGGGGCAGATCACATTTTTAAAAATCAGCTAAATTAAATGCATTTCTTTCCATCAAAATAGAAATTGATAATGTATTTTGTGTTGCATGTAAGACGTCAAAACCCTACAAAAAATTAGCCCTACGTTCAACAAAACGTCGAACAAAGTGAATCAGCGTAGGACGTTTGTTAAACAAACTTTTCTGCGAGGGAGTGCAAAGTTGATGCAAAAATGGAAATTAATTGCATTATTTCTAATTTGATACAAATTTGTTATACATTTCTAGAGTGATCTGTCCCTAGGATGCACAACGATTTTCTTAAATTCTCGTCGTGTTATCGTGATATTTTAGTCTTGAGCTTACCGTCGGATTTTTTACATTTTGTATATAATTCTCGCGCTTTTGAGACTGGTTGCTAGCAGTTGTACACAATAGCTCACATAGAAATTTCAAAACCAAAGAGTAAAGTGAATAGTTCATAAATATTAGTCAGAGTTCCTTGAAGCCGAGCTCCACTGGTGAATCGTGTCTAACATATTAGGAATCAACTATATCTTGAAAGTGGAAGTATTTTTTTTTTTTTGAATTTGTGGACCATTCCACGAATGGTGAATTGTAACTTATATGCTCGCAATCATAACCAGTTGACGAAGCAAGAATGGCTCCATGAATTATATTCCGAGTATCGTGTAATGATTTTCGAGAAAATATCAAGACTTTGTTAATTTTGTGATCTAATTCACAACCACTAATACCGTAAACCGGGATGACTTTGATCATCGGGGTGACTTTGATCACTCGAAACTTTTTTTTGTAGATCGCTTATTAAACCGGAATAGTCTACCGAATCATTTTAGTTTGAAATGATTTTTACTCTAAACTTATGAAATACTGGTTTGTTATACTTTTTAAGTATTTTGTTCGGTTTCTGGGTACAAAAACTACATTAAACCGAATTTTGACTTTACCTTATTTTTACGAAGCTTCCTAATGTGTCGATTTTTTATAAAACAAATAAATCTCAGATTTGAGCAAGAGTAATAAATTACAAGCGAGATTTTATTTTCCTTTAGAGTGGGATGCACCAAATTTACTTTTAAGAGTTTGTTTATTTTAAATGCAATTTTTTGTGAAACTAGTTGGCAATTATTTCAAAATTTTTAAGCTAAAACTCGCAACTTTTTTTATTGTTCAATATTCTATCGTGTTAAAATGGATGAAACATTTTGTACATTGATAAAGCACTGAAATAAAACAATTTTAGCAGTTTTAAAGGTTTTCAGAATCTTTTATTCTAGTTGGACACAAATTATACGAATTTTGGTTACTCGAATTTTACAGTACATTGAATACTTTGTATAATACCAATTAACATCTATTTAACAATGAGTATCTTTCCAGAATTAGTTTAAACAAACATTTGAATGAAAAACATTGATATCAATAACTTAATGTGGGTGAACATGCAGGTTATCAAAGTCACCCCGGAATACAAAAACGGACATCAACTTGAAATCATTTTTGGAAAAATACCTGTAAGCGGACAATTTTAGGTAAAACTATCCAACCTTGTTTTCCTTACATCAGTACATGGTTTAAGAATATTAAACTTGAAAAAAAATGTGTTGCGTCTAAAAATATGGAATGATTACTTCGAAAAGTGATCAATGTCACCCCGGTTTACGGTACCAAATAAAGATCAATGTGATAAATCATGAATCAGTTAACGTCGTATATTCGGACGATAGACAGTGTTCATAGATTTGTGGATGAAATTATGAGTCAATGATTTTCGAGTTCGCGAATTGTCGGCGTGAGAAAAAAGCGTCGGCGGCGCGCCGCCGGTCTACCTCTCGGCGTCGGCGTTTGTTGAAATTTACCGGCGGCGGCGGCGTGGCGCGGCGGCGCACAGGTCTAATAATTTGTACAAGTTACGTGAAATTTCGTAAAATTCCGTGAAATTTCATAAAATTTCGTAAAATTTCGTAAAATTTCGTAAAATTTCGTAAAATTTCGTAAAACTTCGTAAAATTTCGTCAAATTTCGTAAAATCTCGTTATTTTTCATAATATTTCGCAAAATTTTGTAAAGTTTCGTAAAATTTCGTAATATTTCGTAAAATTTGGTAAAATTTCATAAAATTTCGTAAGATTTCGCAAAATGTATTACAATTTCGTAAAATTTTGTCAAATTTCGTAAAATTAAAATTCTGTAGAATTTTGTTAAAATTTGTAAAATTTCGCAGAAATTCGTAAAATTTCGTGAAATAACTTTCAATTTCGTAAAATTAAAATTTTGTACAATTTCGTTAAAATTTGTAAAATTTCATAAAACTTCGTAAAATTTCGCAATATTTCGTAAAATTTCGCAATATTTCGTAAAATTTGTAAAATATTGTAAAATTTCGTAAAATTGGTAAAATTACGTAAAAATTCGTAAAATTTGTAAAATATTGTAAAATTTCGCAAAATTTCGAAAATTTCGTAAAAATTAGTAAAATTTCGTCAATCTTCGTAAAATTTTGTAGAATTTCGATTAAATTCGTAAAATTTCGTAAAATTTTGTAAAATTTCGTAAAATTGGTAAAATTTCGTAAAATTTTTTGAAAATTGCAACATTTCGCAAATTTTGTAAAATTTCTTGAAAATTGCAACGTTTCGTAAGTTTTGAAAGATTTCTTGAAAATTGCAACATTTCGCAAATTTCGTAGAATTTCGTAAAATTTCGTAAAATTTCGTAAAATTTCGTAAAATTTCGTTAAATTTCGTAAAATCTCGTTATTTTTCGTAATATTTCGCAAAATTTTGTAAAGTTTCGTAATATTTCGTAATATTTCGTTAAATTTGACAAAATTTCATAAAATTTCGTAAAATATCTTACAAATTCTTAAAATTTTGTAAAATTTCGTTAAAATTCGTAAAATATCGTAAAATTTCGAAAACTTTCGCAAAATTTCGTAAACTTTGTAAAATATTGTAAAATTTCGTAAAATTGGTAAAATTTCGTAAAATTTTTTGAAAATTGCAACATTTCGCAAATTTTGTAAAATTTCGTGAAAATTGCAACATTTCGTAAATTTCGAAAGATTTCTTGAAAATTGCAACATTTCGCAAATTTCGTAGAATTTCGTAAAATTTCGTTAAATTTCGTTAAATTTCGTAAAATCTCGTTATTTTTCGTAATATTTCGCAAAATTTTGTAAAGTTTCGTAAAATTTCGTAATATTTCGTTAAATTTGACAAAATTTCATAAAATTTCGTAAAATATCTTACAATTTCGTAAAATTTTGTAGAATTTCGTTAAAATTCGTAAAATTTTGCAGAAATTCGTAAAATTTCGTAAAATATCTTACAATTCCGCAAAACTGAAATTTTGTAAAATTCGTAAAATATCGTAAAATTTCGAAAAATTTCGCAAAATTTCGTAAACTTTGTAAAATATTGTAAAATTTCGTAAAATTGGTAAAATTTCGTAAAATTTTGTAAAATGTTGTAAAATTTCACAAAATTTCATAAAATTTCGTAGAATTTAGCAAAAAATTTTAAATTTTCGTAAATTTTTACAAAAATTTTCGTAAAATTTCGAAAAATCTCGTAAAAATTAGTAAAATTTCGTAAAATTTTGTAGAATTTCGTCAAAATTCGTAAAAGTTGTAAAATTTCGTAAAATATTGTAAAATATTGTAAAATTTCGTAAAATTGGTAAAATTTCGCAAATTTTTTTGAAAGTTGCAACGCGAATTTTGTAAAATTCCGAAAAATTTCGCAAGATTTCGTAAAATTTCCATAAATTTCTTAAAATTTCTTAAAATTTCTTAAAATTTCTTAAAATTTCTTAAAATTTCTTAAAATTTCTTAAAATTTCTTAAAATTTCTTAAAATTTCTTAAAATTTCTTAAAATTTCTTAAAATTTCTTAAAATTTCTTAAAATTTTTTAAATTTTTTTATAATTTTGCAAAATTTCGTAAAATTTCGTAAAATTTCGTAAAATTTCGGAAAATTTCGGAAAATTTCGGAAAATTTCGTAAAATTTCGCAAAATATCGTAAAATATCGTAAAATTTCGTAAAATATTGTAAAATTTCGTAAAATTTCGTAAAATTTTGTAAAGTTTCGTAAAATTTGTACAAGTTACGTAAAATATCGTAAAATACCTGGAAATTTCGTGAAATTTCGTAAAATTTCGCAGAATTTCGTGAAATTTTCTGAAATTTTCGTAATTTTTCGTGACATTTCGTAAAATTTCGCAAATTTTGAAAATTTTCGTAAAATTTCGTAAAATTTTGTAAAATTTCGTAATATTTTGTAAAATTTTCGTAAGCTTTTTAAATTTCTTAAAATTTCGTAAAATTACGTTTAATTATGTAAAATTTCGTAAAGTTTCGTAAACATTTCGTAAAATTTCGAAATATTTTGTAAAATTTTGTAAAATTTCGTAAAATTTTGCAAAATTTCATAAAATTTCGTAATATTTCGTGAAATTTGGAAAAATTTCGTGAAATTCCGTAAAATTTCGTGAAATTTCGTCAAATTTTGTAGAATTTTGTAAAAGTTCGTAAAATTTCTTAGAATTTCGTGAAATTTCGTAAAATTTCGTGAAATTTCGTAAAATTTCGTGGATTTTTGTAAAATTAGTAAAGTTTCGTTAATTTTCGTAAAATTTTGTGAAATTTGCGAAAATTCCGTAAAGTTTGTAAAATTTCGTAAAATTTGTACAAGTTACGTGAAATTTCGTAAAATTCCGTGAAATTTCGTAAAATTTAGTAAAATCTCGTTATTTTTCGTAATATTTCGCAAAATTTTGTGAAGTTTCGTAAAATTTCGCAAAATTTGGTAAAATTTCATAAAATTTCGTAAGATTTCGTAAAATATCTTACAATTTGGTAAAATTTTGTCAAAGTTCGTAAAATTAAAATTTTGTAGAATTTCGTTAAAATTCGTAAAATTTCGCAAAAATTTGTAAAATATCGTAAAAATTTGTAAAATATCGTAAAATTTCATAAAATTTTGTAAAATTTCGTAAAATCTCGTTATTTTTTGTAATATTTCGCAAAATTTTGTAAAATTTCGTAATTTTTCGTAAAATTTGGTAAAATTTCGTAAGATTTCGTAAAATATCTTACAATTTCGTAAAATTTTGTCAAATTTCGTAAAATTAAAATTTCGTTAAAATTCGTAAAATTTCGTAAAATTTCGCAAAATTTCGTAAAACTTGTAAAATATTGTAAAATTTCGTAAAATTGGTAAAATTTCGTAAAAATTCGTAAAATTTTGTAAAGTTTGTAAAATATTGTAAAATTTCGCAAAATTTCGAAAATTTCGTAAAATTTTGTAAATTTTTTTAAATTTTCGTAAATTTTTGTAAAATTTCGAAAAATTTCGTAAAATTTCGTAAAAATTAGTAAAATTTCGTAAAATTTTGCAGAATTTCGTTAAAATTCGTAAAATTTGTAAAATTTCGTAAAATTTTGTAAAATTTCGTAAAAATGGTAAAATTTCGTAAAATTGGTAAAATTTCGCAAAGTTTTTGAAAGGTTGGAACATTTCGCGAATTTTGTAAAATTTTGTAAAATTTCATAAAATTTCGTAAAATTTCTGAAAATTTCGTAAGATTTCGTAAAATTTCGTAAAATGTCGTAAAATTTCGCAAAATTTCCTGAAAATTGCAACATTTTGTAAATTTCTTGAAAATTGCAACATTTCGTAAATTTTGTAAAATTTTGTAAAATTTCGTAAAATTTCGTAAAATCTTGTTATTTTTCGTAATATTTCGCAAAATTTTGTAAAGTAAAAATTTCGTAATATTTCGCAAAATTTGGCAAAATTTCGTAAAATATCTTACAATTTCGTAAAATTTTGTCAAATTTCGTAAAATCAAAATTTTGTAGAATTTCGTTAAAATTCGTAAAATTTCGCAGAAATTCGTAAAATTTCGTAAATCATGGTAAAATTTCGTAAAATATGTTACAATTTCGTAAAATGAAAATTTTGTAAAATTTCGTTAAAGTTCGTAAAATTTCGTAAAACTTCGTAAAATTTCGTTAAATTTCGTAAAATTTCGCAAAATTTCGTAAAATTTGTAAAATATTGTAAAATTTCGTAAAATTGGCAAAATTTCGTAAAAATTCGTAAAATTTTGTAAAATTTCGCAAAATTTCGTAAAATTTCGTAAAATTTCGTAAAATTTCGTAAAATTTCGTAAAATTTCGTAAAATTTCGTAAAATTTCGTAAAATTTCGCAAAATTTCGTAAAATTTGTAAAATATTGTAAAATTTCGTAAAATTGGTAAAATTTCGTAAAAATTCGTAAAATTTCGTAAAGTTTTGTAAAATATCTTACAATTTCGTAAAATTAAAATTTCGTTAAAATTCGTAAAATTTCGTGAAATTTCGTGAAATTTCGTAAAATTTCGTAAAATTTCGTAAAATTTCGTAAAATTTCGTAAAATTTCGTAAAATTTCGCAAAATTTCGTAAAATTTGTAAAATTTCGTCAAATTGGTAAAATTTCGTAAAATTTTGTAAAATTTCGCGAAACTTCGCAAAATTTTGAAATTTTTTTAAAATTTTTTAAATTTTTTAAATTTTTGTAAATTTTTGTAAATTTTTGTAAATTTTTGTAAATTTTTGTAAATTTTTGTAAATTTTTGTAAATTTTTGTAAATTTTTGTAAATTTTTGTAAATTTTTGTAAATTTTTGTAAATTTTTGTAAATTTTTGTAAATTTTTGTAAATTTTTGTAAATTTTTGTAAATTTTTGTAAATTTTTGTAAATTTTTGTAAATTTTTGTAAATTTTTGTAAATTTTTGTAAATTTTTGTAAATTTTTGTAAATTTTTGTAAATTTTTGTAAATTTTTGTAAATTTTTGTAAATTTTTGTAAATTTTTGTAAATTTTTGTAAATTTTTGTAAATTTTTGTAAATTTTTGTAAATTTTTGTAAATTTTTGTAAATTTTTGTAAATTTTTGTAAATTTTTGTAAATTTTTGTAAATTTTTGTAAATTTTTGTAAATTTTTGTAAATTTTTGTAAATTTTTGTAAATTTTTGTAAATTTTTGTAAATTTTTGTAAATTTTTGTAAATTTTTGTAAATTTTTGTAAATTTTTGTAAATTTTTGTAAATTTTTGTAAATTTATGTATATTTTGTAAAATTTCGTAAAATTTTGTAAAAATTAATAAAATTTCGTCAAATTTCGTAAAATTTTGTAGAATTTCGTTAAAATTCGTAAAATTTCGTAAAATATTGTAAAATTTCGTAAAATTGGTAAAATTTCGTAAAATTTTTTGAAAGTTGCAACATTTCGCGAATTTTGTAAAATTTCGTAAAATTTCGCAAGATTTCATAAAATTTCGTAAAATTTCTTAAAATTTCGTAAAATTTCGTAAAATTTCTTGAAAATTGAAACATTTCGAAAATTTTGTAAAATTTACAAAAGCGGTCCCTAGAGTGAACCTACAAACGCGCGTATTCGCGCGATCATAAATCGGTTACGTCCGGAAGTCACTATCCTAGTAGAATAGGTCCAATGCCTGTGGGTGGATCAAACAAAAAGTGATGCTCAGATCCACTAAATAACACATTTCACTGCTATAAAAAAAATCGAATTCATGCACGTGAAATCACATACACGCGACAAACACGTTAGTATAACAATGCTTGAGTCCTTCGCGACCTACACCCTCGTTCTCGCAAATATGATAACATCCCGGTCTCAGCACTTATAAACAAACGCGGCCTCAAGCGTGACCCTACAAACTCTTGCGCTCGCGCGATTATGAATCTGTCACTTCCGGAAATCTCTATCCTCGGTACCAGAAGTCTAGGTCCATGCCTTCAATTGAACCAACTATAAAATAGAAAGCTCTCTTATCCACTAGACAACACGTTCCATGGCGGCATGACTGGGATCTCTAGTGAAATGGGTAACTCACTCCCTGTCGGAATCTGAACCGTAAACCGAAAATACTATACACGCAAAGTCGCATACACGCAACAAACACGTTAACATAACGCTTAAGCCCTTCGCGATCATTCACGCACACCTACGCCCGCGATCGTGCAAACTTAATGACATCCCGCTATTAAGATGAACGTTTTAGTACTTACGAAGTTACAAATGCGGTCTTAATTCGAACCCACAAACGCCCGTGTTCGCGCGATCATGAATCGGTCACGTCCGGTAATCTTTACCCTCCGTCCTAACAAATTAGGTCCATATATTCAGTTGCACCAATCAAAAAATAACGCTAATATCAACTAAACAACACGTTCCATGGCAACATGACCGGTAACTCTAGTGATATGGAACACTCGCGAATATGCAAAGGGGCACACGGTCCTAAAATAGAATTCATACATTTATACATACAAGTTACATACACGTTAGCATACGCGACATACTAAAGCACACACGATAGAACACGTTAACGTACAAACGCTCGAGTCTTTCGCGATGATATACGCGATCGCGTAGTCCCAATGCTCGCACGTATGTGAACTGTACAATGAATATCACGTTTAGAATCACGATCCGCTGCATCCAAAAAAATTCATGCGGGACCAATCCCTAATCAACTCTCATTAGATAAATCATCTGAGAAACATGAAGAAGTCACCTCATTAGCACATTCATATAACCCATACAACTACCTTAATATCGACGACAATTCATTCAAGGACCACGAGAGGACAAAAACCAACCTCAGTTAGCTTTACGCCATCTATTCAAATAACATTAGATATTGTCGAAGTACGGCTAAGCTCTAGGAAACTAAAGTAATTCCAAACATACGAAACAAACGTGATGAAGGCTGTATTTAC
Organism: Topomyia yanbarensis; assembly: GCF_030247195.1. Taxonomy (NCBI): domain Eukaryota; kingdom Metazoa; phylum Arthropoda; class Insecta; order Diptera; family Culicidae; genus Topomyia; species Topomyia yanbarensis. The sequence goes on from NC_080672.1 coordinate 52,862,128, forward strand.
TACAAAAAGCGCACGTTGATAATTCAAAACCACCTAAATCTCTCTGTCGGCTGCTCCCGGGGCGTATGACATTGGCACACTTATGTGCCATATAGTGTGTTGCTCGTTCTCGAAAGGCAAAAGATGTTGAATGTTGTGCCAAAATGGCGATAATTCAATTCCTAAATTTATATTTCTATATAGTAACCGCCCGAAAAGTGGCTGAGGATGCGATAATTCGTTTTCGTTTACCCGGGAATAAATGAAAAATAGTGCACCATAAATAATCTCCCGCCCTTTCCAGAGCTTCCCTACAGCCAGACTGTGCCGCATGAGTAATGTGATTTTTCGGCTACCGCGCGTCCTCTCGCTACCCCATTTTCCCAAGGGGTTTGTAAGCTTCGAGGTCGACCAGAACGTAAGCAGCCTAAAAATGCATCTTACGAAACTTATTGCCGCTGACAGAAGCCGGTGCAGGGTACTGAGCACAAACTCATCTTACCCCACCCACACCGGATGGGCGCAGATTCTCACTCAATAGGGCCACTCATCATCTTAACGAAACAGCCACTTCTCCTTTTCATATTTATGTATGCGCATAAAAATATGCAAATTGGATACTTGTGAAAGACGGAAAAGTGAATTCCTTGCTCCTCGTTTAGTAACACCCAAGCCCAGCAGTAAACGCAAACGAGTTCCATTTCTTGTTGTGGGGGGGGGGGGGGCGGTTTCTGCTCCGCCTTCCAACTAGCTACGTACGTACGGGAAGATGCATCTTGGTCGGAAGACCTCTGCAACACAAAAAGTTCACCCAAGTCCCGCCACCGTTCAAACTTTACCGAGGTTGAGTGAACTTAGGGAGCGACGGGTCCTTGCAAAAGTTGTTCCTTGTACACTGCTGGTGGCGTTGTTAATGAATAAATAAGCATAATATTTCATTGCTCGAAAAGCTATAGATGATGGTTCTCCGGTTAGAATCCAAATGTGTTCCGAGGCCAACTGGTCCGTTGTAAAGCGCTGAGTGAGATTAAGTGAAAACGGTGCTGACTCTGGAATAGTTGTCCAGAGATAAATACGTTTCGGAAAATCTTCGCTATGCAGTTGAAATGCGTGTTTCTTCATTCTGTTTTGAGGAGAGGTAGGGGGGGGGGTCCGTTTTACATATTTGCGGGAACTCCTTTACAAGCTTGAACAGCTTCGGCCGATTTTCAAATGATTGTACACTGTAAACCCATCGCCCGATCCCAATTTATTTTGATGCAGCCTTCCTTCTTGACTTTAATTAAAAAAAAAACCTGAGAACCTTCATTTCATCCGTTCACGGTTCGGTTGTTGAGTAGTTGGTCCACTCTCAAAATCCTATTGCTAGAGAACGTTTCGGAATGCGGTTCTTTCATGAACGAAAGTACTTTTTCATTTGAAATAAAACGACATAGGGTAGGCTACCATACATGCCTGTCATAAATATGTAATGCACACCATTATACAACTCATTTATAATACATATTATCACTTTCTACAACGATTCAAAAAACTCCTGTTCTCGCAGTACATAACTTGGTACCGTGACGAAAAAGTGACCGGTGGATTATTTTTTGAGTTATGTTCATGATGTTGCACCAGGAGCCAGCATTTTATTTGAAGCACACCGGAACATAACAATTCGAAGCAAGTTCATTCTGGTCAGGCTAGTTATCAGCATCTTAAAATTTCATAACCATGTTGCAGAAAAGTTGGTTTTCAATATACTTGTTATGTATTAATTAGCAGTAAAATGTAACGATAATAACACAAAAATAGGAAGAAATATTCTCTAGAAACCTCGAACTGCTACTCGCAGGAGCACTTTCCGAGCACCGTTGGATAGTTCATTTCAGCATCCTGCTCTTGCCAACTCATAAGCTGTTAGCATTATGCAAACAGTTTAGTATTCTCATTTCCAGGGTAATTTTATACCATCATCTACAGAAAAGGTGGTAGGGACAGGGTAGGGGTGAAGATTACTTCACGCTCTTACCATACTGCGCATAAATACATAGTATCGCAAAACACCGACCGGGGAAAGAATCCCGTTGGTGGCAACAAAAAATGCACGTATGGTATTGAGACGTTGATAGCTTCATTCAAATAGCTACTCGTATCGCAGAGAATAATGCTATTAAATTAAAGTTTAGAAATATTTAAACAAATTCCATCATTTTAGCTCACTCTGGTACGTACATAAAGTATATCTGTTATAAAATGAACAGTACAGAAATAGAAATGAGTGTATATAGCATATAATGAATAAATAACAAAATAATCGGTTAGCTTTTTAGTGGCACCCCTATAGTACGAACACACACTTTTAATCGCATTACGAAATTTTCGGATATAATCAATCAATGTTAAGGGGGGTTTCTGGGGTAATGTGCTTAAACCGAAAGTAATTTTGTTTTGCAATTTTAAAGGTAAGGCAACAATGAACCCCTTGTGTAATGTTAAGATATATTTAAACATTATTCACGAAAAAATCGGTCACGCGCAGCCACACATACGAGCAGGGCCATAGAGAGAAAATACGGGCGCGGGGGGTCAAACGTACGGACCACCGCCACTGTATATTGCCAGAGTACCAAAAAGTTTGGGATTCACTGATATTATGTATAGGGTGAAGTGCCTATTTTCACCATACTAAGGAGGGCGCCTCACTGATTCATTAATTACTCGGCCTACACACAATGGAATGCGTACAAATTGGCATCAATAGCTTTGCTTTGTTGTTAAGTACCAAGATAATAACATACATGCGCTGAAAACAGTGAAATTCTCGTGTTTGAGCGCAACGAAAACACGAATCGAGTGCCCCTATTGTTGCGCTACCATTTGACTGAATGCGTTAAACAAAGATGGCAGACACTGCTCTAACCAACGGCTTCAAATGGGTAGCGTGATAATAGAAACATAGCGATAATGGGCTCATCACCCTATATTACACTGAAATTTTATGGTTATGTACCAGTTTTTTGTTCTAGTTGTATGTAGTGCCAATGAAGGAGAAAAATGTAGGGCTGAAAAGAGCCATTTTTGTCAATAATATTAGTGAAAGTAAAGAAATGAAAAAATTAAAAATGTGGTAACATCAAAAATGGAAAGTACTATCTAAACGGAGATCAAAAGAAATATGTACAAAAAAAAATCGCAAAATAAACCAAATAAACAAAATTAAAATTAATGTCAAAAAATTTATAATCGAGAAAAACCTAAACAGAAACTATAAAAAATTGATAAAAGAAAACAGGAAACTAGAAAAAATTGCAAAGATTAAAGAAGTCGAACACTGTTGAACAAATGGAGAAAATAATCAAAAATCGGTAAAACTTGGAAAATTTTGAGAATTAATGAAAATGAATAAGAAAAGAACGCAAAAATTAATATAAAAAATGCATAAATCTGAAAACAACTCGATAAATAACCATAGAGAAGTCGATAAATAACCATGGACGAAGCAAAAAATTATGAAAAATCTGAAAATTAGAATGATGAAAAGACGAAAAAATTAAGAAATTTGGAAGGTATGGATTAAACAAAAACGGAGCAAACGGACAAAAAATCAAAAAAATAGTAGAATAACCAAAATTTAGCAGTCAAAGTTGACCGTGGAGGTAACTCCAGTCCAAAAGGAGGTAACCCCACTTGAGTCTTATGGAAATTCAAATTTTCTCGTTCGTTTTCCGAGGTTTTAAGTAAAAGTAGTCAACCGATTCGCAATCAGTAAATTTTGTGTTGTAGCTCACATATCGGTGAACTCGATATAATACTGTTTTTAGTTGGATTACATTGTACGTTGACGTTTCGGCCCACTATATATTTCTTGCACAAATGTATATTATTGAGCATATTTTTTGAAAATTCCAGTGAAGGTTTCATGTCTACATTGAAAGTTCACTGAGCAATAGGGAATTAAGAGAAAAACGATACATTGTGGTCGGAAAATTAAAAACCGATTTAATCCACCTAGCATTGGATTAGTTTGCAGAACTCACGAGAAGTAGGCACCCAACTAGAGGTGGGATGAAAACAGTTTCTAGTCTTGCACGAATAAAATCTCGAATAAATTATAGAAATCAACAAAACGACCGAAATAAAAAAGTAAAGATATGAATCAAATGAATCAAATGAATCAAATGAATCAAATGAATCAAATGAATCAAATGAATCAAATGAATCAAATGAATCACATGAATCACATGAATCACATGAATCAAATTAATCAAATTAATGAAATGGATAAAATGAATAAAAAGAATGGATGAACAAAATGAATAAAGTAAAAAATAAATGAAATGCATAAATGAAACAAACGAATCAAATAAACAAAATGAGCTGAAGTGATAAAATGAATAAAAAGAAGAAAAGTAGTCAGATTATTAAAATGAAGAAACTGAACAAAATGAATAAACTGAAAAAAATGAATAAAATGCATACAATGAAAACAATGAATAAAATAAGTTATATGAATGATATGAGTAAAATGCACAAAAAGAATAAGCTGATCAGAGTGAATCCAAAGAATGAAACGAATAAAATAAGTAAAATGAACGCAGATGAACAAAACGAATAAAAATATGCTGAATGGAATAAGTAATTAAAATGAAATGGTCATATATTTGAAGCCAAAAACATTTTTGAATAAAGAAAATGAATAAACCGAATTGTACGAATTTGAGAACCATTGCATCAGAAAGTTTTGAAATGTTTTTGAAAATCCCATCTTCTGAAAAAAGGCTAATAAATATGCAATGGATTTTTTATAGGGCTTCCATCTTTTTTTTGTTGGTTTTATTCTTTTTGTTTTCATGCGCCTTTATTTGACGGCGTCGTTTTAAGATTATCTGGTGTTTCTACTTTATTGTTGGACCTTAATTAGTTATCAGGAACCTGGAACGTTCAATTTGCTTTGGAATTCGAAGTTTACTTTTTGGTCACATATTCCCGAAAAAAAGATTTATGTACAGAATATAATTTACTGGTCCAGTATTTTAACGCGCAATTGAATATAGTAAAGTGAGACATGGTCACATGTGCTTTCAAGCCCCTTGAACAGAGAACGACAGAGAGAATGCGATTCGTGAATGAGACAGGTAGATATTTCAAAGTTTTTATTTGCATTGAAGTAAATAGTGTGAAATAGCATAAAAGCCATGCATTCAGTTGATTGCAATGCAGTCTCTTTCCATTCATCCTTATAGCTTGCATATTGTTTCGTTCGGAATTCTCGTGCAGGAAATATGGATTAATAAGTCCTATACAAACCAATACTATGAAAAAGAAATGGTTTAAACCACTCAGTATATGCAGATATGGACGACGATAAGTTAGAAGACACATTGTAGTTGCATTCCCCATCGAGAGTGGATACTTTGGAAGACTTCTTTTTCTGGATCTAATTTGTGGATATTTTTGGTCTTCGATCCGTTATCTTTAACTAGAGCGGCGCTGTTATCAACTTTTCCATGAAACTAGATAGAAATGTGGTGTTTTCGAGAAAGTTGTAAGTGTAAATTGTAAACATACACTGATAGAATATATTCGTAAATCGCTAGGAATTAGTTTCGTACGGAAAGTTTTCATAATATATACGAATTTTTCGTACATATTATGAATCGTTCGTAGTTCTATTAAAACACTTATTTTTTATTACGAGTTTTTCGTGAAAACCACGAAACGACTTTCGTTGGCTTATTACGAAACAGCTTCGTTCGGTAAACGAATTGTTCGCTGATATATACGAATATCTTTAAAATATTTACGAGCACCATTCGTCAAACCGTCAACGTCAAAAGAGCTTCAATAGAGGTAGAATATGGAGTCATTGTTGCTATATGTCAGATAATTGTTGATCATCACGACGGTCTCGGTCTGACTATTCAGTAGCCGTATCCGTGTCTGCCGGTTTCAGAAAGATTTTCTGAACCTCTTTTGCTTCCAGTTAATCCAGAAACTGGAGCAGCACGGATTCAGTTGAGCCATCGCGAACGCTCATTGGTTTTGTATGAATAAGTTTGAGTTTTTCTCTGCCGGTGCAATGTCAAAATAATATACTATTATATACGAAAAATTCTGTTAGATGAACGAAATGAATTCGTGCGACCAACGAGATTGTTTGTAATATACACACACATTTTTTTAAAATAAACAAAACATTTCGTTTGATTCACGAAAAATAATGTCGTTTTCAACGACGTCATTCGCGCAATGTACACTAAATAAGTAAAATTTACGAAAACCTTCGTTCATCAAGCGGCCATTTCTAGATACTACAATAAAATCGATTTGGCCAGATCGATCCTTTTAGTTAGTTAAAAAATCGTTTGTGCCTCTGTTAAATATCGATCCTAAAAGATCGAATGAAAAAGGTATGCGAATAAATACGAAAACTTTTCTAAGATGAACGAAGTGAATTCGTGCGACCAACGAAATCGTTCGTAATATACATAAACGTTTATTAAAATAAACGAAACATTTCGTTTCATTCACCAAAGCAAGGTTGTTATCGACGATAATATTCGTGCATGTACACTAAATAAGTAAAATTTACGAAAACTTTCGTTCATCAAGCGTCTATTTCTTCGTATCACAATAAAATCAATTTGGTCACATCGATTTTCTTAAATTAAAAAATAATATCGATGTTATCAAGCATCGATCCCAAAAGATCGACTTAAAACAATAAGAGGCTAATAAATACGAAAAAATTTCTAAGATAAACGAATGAATTCGTGCGGCCATCGAACCATCGAAATCCTTCATCATTTATTGAAATAAACGAATCATTTCGTTTCATTCAAGAAAAATAATGTCGTTATCAACGATAACATTCCTGCAATGTACACCAAATATGTAAAATTAACGGAAACTTTCGTTCATCAAGCGGTGATTACTTAACACCACAATCTTTCTAGTCCTCAATAGAGGTGAGCAGGTTGAAATAAAATCGATTTTGCTAGATCGATCCTTTTAGAAAGTTGAAAAATCGTTGTTGTCAAACATCGATCCTAAAATATCGATTGAAAAAATAATATGCTAATAAATACGAAAACTTTCCTAAGATGAACGAAATAAATTCGTGTGAGCAATGAAATCGCTCGTAATATAGATAAACGTTTATTAAAATAAACGAAACATTTTGTTTCATTCACGAAAAATGATGTCGTTATCAACGATAACATTCGTGCAATGCAAACTAAATAAGTAAAATTTACGAAAACTTTCGTTCATCAAGCGGTCATTTCTTCGTACAAATAAAATCGATTTGGCCACATCGATTTTTTTAAATTTAAAAAAATCGATGTTGTCAAACATCGATCCCAAAAGATCGACTGAAAACTTTCCTAAAATAAATGAAATGAATTGGTGCGACCAACGAAATGGTTCGTAATGTACACAAACGTGTATTAAAATAAACAAAATATTTCGTTTCATTCACGAAAAATAATGTTGTTATCAACGATAACATTCGTGCAGTGTATATTAAATGTGTAAAATTTACGAAAGCTTTCGTTCACCAAGCGGCCATTCTTGTTCATGAAATGAACGAAACCTACTATTTACAATGCACGAAAATACTTCGTTGCAGAAAACGACGAAACGAGTGCATTGCATGATCGATTTTATTATATTTACGAATTTATTTTATCAGTGTAGGATCTACAAAGTTGGTATCTTTAGAAGATATACATTAGGGTGGGACAAAAATTAAATTCCTGCTCCGAGCAACTTTTTAGGTAGCATTTCGGCCCTAGAACAACTGTGCGAATTCTTTGCTCGATATCTGAAACTATATTTTTGCGCCCACTGTTTAAAGTTTACATGAGATTTTGTATGGGAAAGTTAACTTTAAAAAACAATTCCTCCAGAAGTCGCCCATTGCTCCCAAAAAAATAATTCAATATGTGGCTTTTACAGGAAATTTAACAAAGAAACATTGTCTCGAAGACCACGAAACGACTTGATGCTTGAGAAAAAAGTTATTAACCAGAAATCGATTGATGATCTGACGATTGATTAAACATTCATTTTTTCTAGCACCACTGCTGTTGGTTGTCCAATTATATACAACTTTGTTTTGATCTTCTCTTAATGTGTCTAAATCAATTGTCTGTACCGTTTGGCCACTTCATAAGAGTTTTGAGGGATTAATTGAGGCTTCTTTTGTACATAATAAGTGAAAGTTAAAAATTTTGAATTTAATTCTACCGTCAGCAGCAGTGATGCTATGCAAATTTAAATTTTCAACAATCTTCAGAGCATCAGTCGGTTTTTGCTTAAAAACTTTTTTCACAAGCATCAGATCGTTTCACAGTCGTTCAGACTTTATTTTCTTGACAAATTTCCTACAAAAATCATGCATCTATTTATTTTTAGGAGGTAACGGACGACTCTCGGAAAAATTATTTTGCAAAAGACGATTTCTCCATGTAGACTTTAAACCGTGGGCGCAAAAATATAGTTTCACCGATCGAGCTCAAAATTTGCAGAGTTGTTCTGGGAGCTAAATGGGACCCAAAAAGATACTCGGAGCAAAATTTTATTTTTTTCATATAACCGTGTACCACTCACATATACACTCAAAATAATCCACACGTTAATGTTACGTGAAACATCACATACATTCCAGAAAATGCTTTTTCACCTCAGTTTACCTGACAAAGGTAACAATCATCGGACCACGAATAAATATGAAATGAAGCGCAGGTTACTTTCATTGCTATTGTCCCATCTCTCTTACGTGGAAATCACGTACTCATTTGAATTCATTTTGACAGCAAAATTTCGTGTTCATTCTGTGATGTATGAAAGGCAAGATGGCGTCTGCTAGAAACAAATTGTATTTTTTTAATTTTAAAATAGAATATGGAGTCGTTTTAAGTTAGAGAAAAGAATAAAGTGAATATTTCTAGTAATAAGTGTTGAAAGTTTTGTAAGATGGCCACGCCATCTCCAGTTGGAGCAAAACAATTGACCTTTCTCCATCGGTGGCAAAAACGATCACGGAATCGAGAATGTGTGATGATGAAAAACCTTTGTGATCGATTCCATCGGTAGTATGGCTGCATTGGTAAGTTTAAACTTATAATTATCATTTCATTTTCGAAAAAAATATTTTTAATTTGCAGAAGCAAACGCCTCTTTCAAGTCAACGATTTATTTACCCTTGTCGCGGTCGTTTGCGATACATAATACAGCAGGTACATAATCAAGCCTCTATCGCTCTGGAAAAGTTGAGCCAGTATGACCATTCGATCTTATCTGTTAGATGGTCAATTAGGGTAACCAACCTAATTTGGACCCCTACATATTTTGGACCCTGTTAATGTATTTGCCTCCTATACTGCCAAGTTTCTCTGCATTTGTTTGGTTTGATGTAACAATTACATTCCTTGGGTTGTCTATTAAGTTTCAATATCATTAGTTCATCTCCAATTGTTTAAAATTAAACAGAATCCAGTTTTCAAGAATATAACCGAAAACATTTCATGTTTCAACGATAGCTAAGAGGAACCAGTGGAAATTATACATTTTCAAATTGGATTTAAATGACAATTATAATATTTTTGCCTCTCTCAATAGAAAGGTATTGCAATTGCTCTGAAAACCGACTTTTTAACGGAGGGCCGAGTGACATATACCATTCGATTCAGTTCGTCGAGTTCGGCAAATGTCTGTGTGTGTATGTATGTGTGTGTATGTGCGTATGTGTGTGTGTATGTGACCAAAAATGTCACTCATTTTTCTCAGAGATGGCTGAACCGATTTTGACAAACTTAGTCTCAAATGAAAGGTGCAACGTTCCCATAGGCTGCTATTGAATTTCTTATGGATCCGACTTCCGGTTCCGCAATTACAGGGTGATGAGTACGAACACGCAGAAAATGTCGATTTTAATAAATTCTGCAATGAATGTATAAAGGTGAAAAATTTTCCAAAATTTTACCACAACTGCTTCGATTTGTAGTATTAGGTCACTAACATCCAATCAAAGTCTATTTGGCCACATTGGCCACCATCATCGGTTCCGGAAGCCCCGGCGGAAGTATCTAAATTCAGAATAACATTCACATCGGTTTCTCGGAGATGGCTAGACCGATTCGACTAAATTTGGCCTCAAATGAAAGGTATTGCGTCCCCGTAAATGGCTATTTAATTTCATCCCGATCCGACCGGTTCCGGAGTTACAGGTTGTGGCATGTGATCACATAGCAAATTGTGATTCAAACCGATACTCCGATGAAAGCAAAAAAGGTAAAAATTTCGCTAAAATGTCTCTCAAACAACTTAAATTTGCTGTTCTAGGTCACCGACGGCCAACCAAACTTTCGTTGACTACATTGACCACCATAGACGGTTCCGGAAGTGCCCGGGAAAAGCGGCCATCTTTCAAAATTTACGAACTCACATCAGTTTCCCGGAAATGGTTGGGCCGATTTTCACAAACTTAGTCCCAAATGATAGCTATAATATCCCCACAGATGTCTATAAAATTTCGTACGGATCGCTTATATGGGTCCGGAAATATAGACTAAATCGTCCGGTCACATATGAAATTCCCAACGAATGTGATCTGCATTTTCAATAATGACAGCAAAACCAAACGGGAGCCTACTTCGATCGAACCACATTCGTTCGAAAATGTGATCCGTCATAATGCAGAATAATGCCCTATATCAATTCCTTCAAGTCAACTGCAACTTCAACAACAACACCAGACTCAACAAAAGGGTGTTAACAGATCATGACCGGGTTCATCATCTTTACAACCCAACTACCTAGCAAAGATGGATTTAAAGCCATCGCCGGCGTCGCCTATTGTAAGTAAAGCTGACAGATCCGATACAACCCTCGACGAGTACGGCGAAAACCATCGGTGATCTTGTTAATGTTAGAAACTTTTATCCAATCGATCAACGCCGTGGTAAACATGAGCACAACGGGGCCTCAGAGCTATGACGTCATCAACGTCAAAGTTCAATGACCCGAATACTAGAGGAAGCCGGTCGCAATGGCAGGTATGTTGGATTTGTTTACTAATTTAAAATATTGCTTTGTTACTACTTCTTTTAAAACTAACAGTAAATGCAGTTCAAATAGGTGTTCAATTCGTATGTCAATTCACACTTTACCTTTTCTCCACCTTCAGCATACAGCCCAATATCCTACTCGAATAGCAGCGAAACAAGTAAACCTGCTGTGCATCTACACGATCAAAGCAATCTAACCGCTTAAGCGTAGGTGGCTATGTACAATCGCAAAAAAACCGTAAACAACTCCTGCAGCGATGGCCTCTGATTGCGTTAGTGGGACACAAATTGAAGGGAAAACCACGTCTACTCAACAATATTCATCTAGCTTATCACATTCGTATGTGTACCAAAAAAAAAATAGTAAAAAACCAACCTATCAGTCATCGGAACTAAGTAATGGCTTTGCCACGACATGCCATTTGCTGACATGAATCCATACCTGTAATACTATTACACCTACGAGTACAAGCGACAGCAGCAACAACCGATCCACAGGCAAGAATCACTTTCCCTATGCTAGAAAATTTAATTTGCTTCTCACAAGTATTTTGTTTTTTATTATGCAATCCATAAGACGTTTGTTTGACAATTCAGCGGTGAGTTTTGTCAACATGTTCCCGGTCAAACTATTCGGAATCCTGAATGGAGTCGGCATGGAATTCTGCTCAAATACAACAACCGATTGAATCGAAATCGGTTCTAGCATTTGAGCTGGAATCCATACTGATTCCATTCAGAAGTCCGAACGGGTTCCAGAATGGGTTTAACCTAGACAAGACGTGACAATCGGCTTCTTATTTTTCCTTCGGCATTCTTCTTTTCGCACATTTTCACCCTGCTGAAATCATCCAAACAGTGTTGCTATTTTTATTAATGAAAATGGAGTCTTGTTAATTTTTTATGCCGGCAATATTTTGTATCTTGAATCCACTATATTGATGAAGGGCACCGTTTTTGCACGTCATGGGTTTATAGTAAGGTTTGATGAAGCAATTTTCTGAAAAATTTTAGATTATAGTGTGGTTTCTGTCTTATTTTTGTTGAAGTTAATCAACCACGTATACGGTAAATGCATGATAAATATTTGTTTCACTTTGCCGCACAATTTCAGTTCAATTTAGTCATTTTTACTTTTTTAACGATAATAATTTTATTTGTCAAAAGTAATGACAATCTTTTCCTATAAACATAGCAACACTGCCAAACATTATTTCGCTATCCCTGCAGTAACATTGCGTACGGTGCAAAAAGTCAGAATCAACCAATCAGGAGCTGGACCATTCTGACGTAAAATTGGAACAAACCCCCCCCCCCCTATTGTCACGTCTTGTCTTAGGGTTTAACTGGGTTTTTACTCTGCTCTTGCGAATTGATAAACCCGTCCGACGTCTTACGTTGGTCTGATTCATCTGATGTTGGACCGAATGGACGATTTTGTCGGTCACGTCCACCCGATTGACGTATAGTTGCTATATTCATAGTTAGGCGGACATAAAAACCGGAAAATTGACAGCTCCTGTGTTAGGATGAAAACACTGACAAAAAACAAATTATTGATCAATACATTAATGGTGTAATGGGATTGACGTTTTGAAGCAATCTTGTCAATATTAACAAGATTCTGGTCTCGTGCAGGGTCCAATTTTGAATTCCATTGAGACAATATTTTCAAGATGCTCATACATCATTAATATATTGATTAATATTCGTTTATTATTAATATCTTTGCTTGTGTAGGGTCCGCTAGAACATCTTGCATTACATATTTTTGGCCCTATGGTAGCTTCGAACAGCTTTGTTTCGTTGTTCTAATCTAAGTTTTTTTTCTTTTCAGGTATTCAGAATTTCAAAATCTGGTGTTATCGTGTAGGTCGACTGCACCGATTTTGCACTTCATTGCAGAAGATGTTTGTAATGTAAATATTTACTAAGTGTTGTAATAAAGTTTGCTATGATATATGCATGACTTTTTCTCTTAGACCCTTTTTTAATTTACGTGTATTTCAATAGCTATTATTTTCCAATATTTTACAATTCATAAACTTATTGGAACATACTACAGTTATTTTGAAGCAAACCACAGACGAGGCATCAGAACACACGTCACATCGCGTGCCCTCAATTATCACTATGAGTTTGGTTCGAAAACCCATAGTAATTACTTGAGGACACCATGTGATGTGTCTCCTGTTGTCTCGCCTGTGGGCTTAACACATTATTCAACAATTTTTCATATCAAAAAAGAGGTGAAATTCAATACTAGATCACATACTTTTTACATATTGCTTAATGCAATTTACAAGTACACCACGTATGGCGTAGTTACTATTAAAATACTTTATAAAAGACACGGGAGCAGTCAGGTAGGTATTACGTGAAACTCCGGTGGAATGAGAGTTCAAATGTTTTTTTTTTATAAAAATAACAGACACATCAAATAGGTTCTATTAAGATATCTTGTGAAAAATACGTGAAAAGTCAGGTAAGTATTATGTGAAACACAGGTGAGTGTTCATGAGTTCATTCTGTGTTACCTACGATCCACGTTAGTGTTAAATGAAAAGTATGATGGAAAAAACCACGTATGTTTTCACGTAGCAATAACGTGTGGATTATTTTGAGTGTAATTACATGATATACAACTTTGCTGTAGGCACCATCTTTCTATCCCGTTCCATTAAAAAGTTGATAACAGCGCCGTCCTAGTGACTGAATTCCGAACTAATATGAAACGATCAAATAAAGCGTTATATTGACACAACTACTCTGTCAAAGACACCATGACTCTAAAACGAAAGATAAGGAAAGGACTGTGAATTGTGGGTTAGCCCCTTTTTGGACTCTAGGTACCCCCGGGGTTAACCCCCCGAATTACAAAAGTGCTCGGGAATAGGTAAGTAGTACGTGTAATGATCTTATTGAGATTTCGTATGAATTTCGAGCTCTGAAACCGTTTTCGCCAAGCACTCAAATCAAAGGTAGTAGAATTTTCTTCAAGCAAAGGATTTTAACAAGTTCAAAAATTCAGGATTTTGGTGAAAGATGAAACCATAACTGTAGTTATATTAAGCGCTAAATTTATAAAGTAAACATCTATTAATTGTAAACCATTGGCAAATATAAAAAGTTATAATTGTTTTTAATGAAAGACCAATCGAAAATCAAACATTCTAAAAAGCGAAAACTGAAATACCAGAAAAAATAATTTTGATTTTCGTCTTCAATGGGTATCCATTAGACCTCTCCACATTTTGAAAAAGTTTTGAAATATGCATCGGTCAGCTCAAATTCTTGTTCTAGGTGTGAATTTAAGAACTTTCGCCAAAAATGGCTTAATTTGGACATGATTTAGAGGTGTCTCCAATCAAAAATCGTGTTTTTGATATGTTTCTATAGAAAGATCACTTACATTCTGATTTAATAGGCCATACATGCCCACATATCATCAAAGGTTGTTCCTTAGACATATCTTAAGGCTCAAGTTACCTCAAAGCTTAGTAGTATGCGTAAGAAAAATTGTGTTCAGCTTTGCCACCAGATTATCCATTTAAACCTTTTCAAAACTCTAAAAGAAGAATATCAGTCGATTTATTAGATCATCACGATTCAATTCATGCAAAATACCTGCTGGAAAAACCATCAGCTTAGCTAAACGGTGCTTTTGAAAAAGTGGCTGTGATTTTTTATCACACTACCACACCGAGCTGGGGTACGCACCACAACTGCGCAATGAAAAAACCACAGCTACTTTTTCAAAAGCACCGTTTAGCTAAGCCGATGGTTTTTCCAGCAGGTATTTTGCATGAATTGAATCATGATGATCTAATAAATCGACTGATATTCTTCTTTTAGAGTTTTAAAAAGGTTTAAATGGATAATCCGGTGGCAAAGCTGAACACAAATTTTCCTACCCACACTACCAAGCGTTCAATTCTAACACATGCTTAAAAAAGGTAACTTGAACCTTAACATGTTTTAACACTCCCACCACCATGCCTCAAAAAAAGTCGGTACGGTATTTTCAAATCGCTATATCTCAGCAATCGCTTGACCAATTTGGACAATTTTGGTATCAATGGATTTTTTGGACTCTTTAGATTACTTTGTATTAGTCAAATTTAAATTTGACCACAATTGATCTATTTACGACAAAAAAAGTCGGAGCAAGTACTACAAAAAATTGGAAATTTCCAATATTTGTGAAGAACTTAAAATCTAGCGCGATGATCTACGCATATTATTATGTTAAATTCTTTGGATTGATGTAGGCAATCAATTTCTAGCAGATTGTTCACAATTTCTTATGAAAGGAACTACAATATCTTCACAAAATTGCATACAATACAGAAAATGACAATTTTCGGAAATAATTCAAATTTCATAGTGATGACATGCATATATTATATTGTCAAAATGTTCGTATATATGCGAGTGACAATTTTCAAGAGCATTGTTCATAGTTTTAAATTCAATGAACTACAATATCTTCACAAAATCACGTATTTTACGGAACATTTCTTTATTTTCCATTGTAACTTGTAATTTTCATAATAATTATCTCATTTTATGATGCTAAAATATTCGCATTTACGAAATAGACAAGTTACGAGAAGATTGTTAATAGGTTTTAATTCAATGAACTACAATATCTTCACAAAATCACGTATTTTACAGAACATTTCTTTATTTTCCATTGTAACTTGAAATTTGATGTTTGATGCTAAAATATCGCATTTATGAAGTAGACAAGTTTCTAGAACATTGATAATAGTTTTTATTTCAATGAACTACATCGAGTATTTCATCGAGAAAATCGAGTATTTCATAGAACATTTCTTTATTTTTCATTGCAACTTGAAATTTACGCCATGTATATGATATCAAAATGTTCGAATTTATGTGATGGACAAGTTCCTGGAATATTATTCAGTTCTTAATTCAATTAACTACAATATCTTCACAAATTTGTGTATTATACAGAATTTTCCTTTATTTTTCAGTGTAACTTTAAATTTTCACAGGGAATTAAACTCTAATACAAAATGTTCACATTTATCTAATAGATTAATTTGTGGAACATTGTTCCTAGAGTTTGATTCAATGAACTTAAATATCTTTACAAAATCACGTGTCCTAGAGAACATTTCTTTATTTTCTATTGTAACTTAAAATTTTCACAATGAATATCGCATTTTTTATGCTAAAATATTCTTATTTACGAAACAGACAAGTTTCCAAAACATTGTTTTTAGTTTTAAATTCAATGAACTACAAAATCTTCACAAAATCACGTATTTTACGGAACTTTTTTTTCTCCATTGTAACTTGAATTCAATGAATATCGCAACATTTTTATATCTAAACATTCGAACATATGTGATCCTCAAGTTTGTGGAACATTGTCCGTATATTTGAATTCAATGAAATACACAATCTGCACAACATCACGTATTTTACAGAGCATTTTTTTCATGGGTAGCTTGAAATTTTTATAATGAATAATGCTACGACACCAAAATATTTGTATATATATGGTAGCCAAGTTTGTAGAACATTGTTGATTGAATTTAATTTAATTTGAACTACAATGTTTTCAAAATAATGAAATGTTCTGTAAAATACGTGATTTTGTGAAGATATTGTAGTTCATTGAATTAAAACCTACGAACAATCTTCTCGTAACTTGTCTATTTCGTAAATGCGAATATTTTAGCATCATAAAAAGAGATAATTATTGTGAAAATTTCAAGTTACAATGGAAAATAAAGAAATGTTCTGCAAAATATGTGATTTTATGAAGATATTGTAGTTCATTTAATTAAAAACTATGAACAATGTTCTCGAAACTTTTCTGATTAATACATGAGACTATTTTGGCATTATAAAATGCGCTGTTCATTGTGAAAATTTAAAGTTACAATGAAAAATAAAGAAATGTTCTGTAAAATATGTGATTTTGTGAAGATATTGTAGTTCATTGAATTAAAAACTATAAGCAATGTTCTCAAAATTTGTCTATTACGTAAATGCGAATATTTAAGCGTTATAATATGCGATATTCATTGTGAAAATTACAAGTTACAAAGGAAAATATAAAAGGTGCCTTTAAATACGTGATTTTCTGAAGATTTTGTAGTTCATTGAATTAAAAACTATAAACAATGTTCTAGAAACTTGTCTATTTCGTAAACGCGAATATTTTAGCATAATAAATTGAGATAATTATTGTGAAAATTTCAAGTTACAATGGAAAATAAAGAAATGTTCTGTAAAATACGTGATTTTGTGAAGATAATGTTGTTCATTGAATTTAAAGCTATAAACAATGTTCCAAAAACTTGTTTATCTCGTAAATGAAAATATTTTAGCATCATAAAATGCGATATTTATTGTGAAAATTTCAAGTTACAATGGAAAATAAAGAAATGTTCTATGAAATACGTGATTTTGTGAAGATATTGTAGTTCAGTGATTTTAAAACTATGAATATGTTCTGAAAACACGTCTAACACATAAATGCGAACATTTTGATATAATGAAATGCGATATTCATTGTGAAAATTTAAAGTTACAATGGAAAATAAAGAAATGTTCTTTAAAATACGTGATTTTGTGAAAATTTTGTAGTTCATTGAATTAAAAACTATGAACAATGCTCTTGAAAATTGTCACTCGCATATATACGAACATTTTGACAATATAATATATGCATGTCATCGCTATAAAATTTGAATTATTTCCGAAAATTGTCATTTTCTGTATTGTATGCAATGTTGTGAAAATATTGTAATTTCTTTCATAAGAAATTATGAACAATCTGCTAGAAATTGGTTGCCTACATCAATCCAAAGAATTTAACATAATAATATGCGTAGATCATCGCGCTAGATTTTAAGTTCTTCACAAATATCGGAAATTTTGTAGTACTTGCTCCGACTTTTTTTGTCGTAAAAAGACCAATTGTGATCAAATTTTAATTTGAACTGATTCAAAATAATCTAAAGAGTCCAAAAAATCCATTGATACCAAAATTGTCCAAATTGGTCAAGCGACTGCTGAGATATAGCGATTTGAAAATACCGTACCGACTTTTTTTGAGGCATGGTTGTTCGTGTAAATAAAACTGGCACGGTTGGAGGAGTGTTAACAGGTGAACATAGCTCTAATCGCACTAGAAAATTTGTTAACTGGATTTTCATATAGGAAAGTATATCAAAACCAAGGAAAATTAGTAGTATTTTTTCTTGGTTTTGGTATTCTTTTCTATATAAAAATCCTATTAACAAGTTTTCTATTGCGATTAGAGCTATGTTCACCTGTTAAAACATATTAAGATATGTCTAAGGAACAACTTTTGACGACATGTGGGCTTGTAAGGCCTATTAAATCAGAGTGTAAGTGGTCTTCTTATGGAAACATATCAAAAACACGATTTTTGATTGGAGACACCTCTAAATCATGTCCAAATTAAGCCGTTTTTGGCGAAAGTTCTTAAATTCACACCTAGAACAAGAATTTGAGCTGACCGATGCATATTTCAAAACTTTTTCAAAATGTGGAAAGGTCTAATATCCATAGAAAAATCATAGCGATATGAAAGAAATGTATATTAGCTTAGAATGGGGCCAAATAGGTATGGGGGTACAATAGGTATAGGGCATTAATTTTGCTATATTATTGCAGAGGTCGCTCATGTTACGTGAATTAGATACAGTTAGATTAGTTACGGCGTCGTGTATGTTTTCGGATGTTGTTCTGCGAAAACACATTGTCATTCCTCCTCAGTGCAGTACATTTAATTAATGTAAAAAAGGTCAAGTGAGTTTTTTCTTAAGAAAAAAATAATTCTGAACACGATTATTATGTTTTTTTTTAATTTTTGGAACAAATACGGGCATCAACATGAAACATACGTTTGGGGCACTATAGGTCACCATTAAAATTTAAATTTTAAATATTTTGACAGGGAAATTGTGCGTAATTTCGTGTGAAAAACGCCCAAATGAAGTGAAGTGGACATAAAGAACGCCATTGCATCTGTACAAGAAGGCGCCAGTATTAGATTAACCTCTAAGCAATTCAAGGTTCCGTTCGAAACATAACGTGCTCGTGTGAAGGAAAGTGCTCGTCATCAATGAAAGCGCGTCACATATTTCGCATGAGTTAACAATGTAACAATGTATGGTTTTGTTAAAGTAGATAATCGAAAAAAAAAACATGATCGAAAAAGAGAAGGATAGGGAATCCAAACAATACTCCGAAGCGCAATTGTGATCGTCGCACAGCTAAACAGCCACGTTAGCCGAAAGGCACACCATCAATTCCACACTTTGGCGACGACGAGGCCATCAAAGAAGTCATTTGCTAGTACAAAACCAGACGCAGTTGCTGAAAACACATGTTATTTCAACATTTCCTTCTGCGGTTTCATGATTTTTCACATCACTTGCCACTTCCTCATTTTCTTACCTGGATTCCATTTTTTATTTGTGTTATGATTCTGTTGCATTTATACTCTTAAAACAAAAGTTGCACCGCTTATTTTCTAGGTGTGCACATTGCTTTATTTAACCTCAAATATAGTGACCTATCGTACCCCCAGATTTCAAAAATATTAAAAAAAGTACCGCCTTATTGGATTTAGCTTGAAAAATATTTAGCCATTCATAAAATCATTGTAGCCAAAGCGTTGCCAGGTGTATAACCTTTCGAACTGGTGCTTGATTGTCAAAATCAGCACAAAAATACCATCGCACGAGCTCGTCAAAAAAACTGACCTACTTGACCCCACTCTACTCTAGCAATGTTATATTTATATTTTTGTCTTTTTAAAATAATACATATTTTTACATCAATCGATTACAAATAATGACAAGTTTAATAAATGAAAGCCCAATATTTTCTGTAATCTAAAAATTAAAATGATTGTACAAACAAATTTGAATTATTTAGCAAATAAGTTAGAGTTCACTGCATTGGCTAATATGTATTTTCCATTAGCTGACAAAAAAGTTTCGGTATCATCTCGTATCTGAACATTGTAACAATGAACCTTTAAATTTTTGGAGCAATTTTTTTTTAAATTTTTGAGCTATTTCGATTTTGTTAGTATATCTAGTATTTTGGATGACCCATTTTACCAATTGAGCCCTCACATAGAGGTAAGGTTACCGCCTCTAGTGGTACTTTAACCAGGATAAATTCACTGACCATTTACCGACTGTTCCGTTCACATTTAGGTGTATTTTTTTACATTTGAGCAGTTTTGTTGATTTAGTTGGGTGTAGTACTTTGCTTCTTCGGATATCCACAAAGAATCCAAAAGCACCAGCCTCTCTCGCTGTGAAGGATAATCCGTGCAAGTTCTCCACTGCTCCACAGTAAACAAACACGGGACGTGAAATCACCAGGGATGTAATATACCTCAGAGCAAATATAGAGAAGCAAAAAAAACGCTCTTTGCACTTTTCATGCGAACCACCGCTCTTCTCTTTCACAATAAACCTCTTCACTCCGATGTGTGTTGCTCCCATACGTGCATTTTACTCCATGGCTGCACGCCACAAAGAGTATAAATAAAGAGGCTGTGTGAATTTTGGTCCCACGTGCACAGAAGGAGGGAAGGCAACCAAAAAAAATTAAAAAACGTTCTTCCGATCAAACTTTATCTGAATTGTAGTTTGATTCACCTTCCTACCTGCTTGCCAGTGAGGGAAGGCACAAAAAAGTGGGCTCTTCAAGGTGACTCTTTGAACGAAATTGTGCAGCTCTTGGTGCACAGATCTTTCTCTTTTTCGTTTCCAAGTTTCTCTTTGTGCGGTCGTTCTGCACATCACAGTGTTTTTGTGCTGCTATATTTTTCATCGGTGTATTTCGCTCTTTGTGGCACATTGTGTGAGCAAATAACAAGCCTGGAAATCACACTTCAGTGTCTTTCGAGAATCTTTGTAAGGAGCATATAATACGTTGATCCATTGAAGCGAAGATCCTTGAGCTTGAGCTTGTGCAACCACCCCTGGCTGCTACTCCGTTATCGATCTGGACTAGCTGAAGTTATGCGGAGAATAATTTATGCTTGGGAGTAATAATAATTTATGCCTAACACCACGTGGTTGTGTATCAGTACTCGATTCTTACGAACCATACATTTTTGTGAAATAATAGTTAAATTTAGCTGAATATTATGTTGAGAAAATTGTAGTACATAATACGAGTTATGTTCTGGTTAGAAAATTTTAGTTACACATGTGACCACATAGAGGGCGCCAACACTAACGTTTCATAGAAGAGAGACAGAATATCAAAATGTTTGGAAGAATTACTGCAAAATGACTGTTCTACAACTTTGAAGAAGACACCTGATTCCTATCTCTCTCCGTTGAGAAGTTAGTGTTGGCGTCCTCTATGCTAAAATGTTTTAATCAAAACATGACTCGTATTATTTACCATAATTCTTCTAAACATACTATTCATCTAAACATAACCATTATTTCACAAAAAAAATAGTTCGTGAGAATCGACTACTGATACACAACCATGCACTGCAAGGCCTCATACAAAACTGACTTAGACATCATCTCGCTTAAAGTTTAATAACTTCTTTTAACAAAGTCATATTGACTAGCATAGAAGAGAGACAGAATAAGCTGTAGACAATTAAATTATTTTCACTTATGGCGTTATATCGATGCGAGCTAGTGAATTTTCTCCATGTAAATTGTCGAAAAATCCCATACAAACTTCAGATACGTTGGTCCAGTAGCTAGACTTGTCCGATTTGCTTCAAATTTTGTGCAAGTACTCTTGGTGGTACTAGCGATCTACTGAGGGGTGGGCCGATAGGGGTCATTTTTTTCTTGTCACTCTAGTATATATTGTACACTGAATTAAATAATAAGCTCTTCGAAAGAATAGTTATAGAAGCTATTGTATGTATATTACAATTATCACAAGTGACATGCAACTAACACACTATGTCGTATCATACAAACGAACTGATTAAAAAAAAATTGCAACCAAATACTTCAATAGTAATTAATGAAAACAAGGAAACAATAAACATGAGATGCCATCAATCGTTTCTGAGTACATATGACAATTGATGGTAGGTACCTCATCTTTATTATTCTCATCTCTGCAGGCAAAAGTTGAATTTACAATGCAATGCGAAATTTTCAATCGATGTTGTAAACTCTAAACAAACCTCGAACTACAACAGCAAACTTTCCTCTTTATCAATCATCCAACAAGTATGCTTCCAACGCTAAAACGTGGGGCCTCGACCTTATGTCAACAAGTGTCCCCCTTTCGCTCCAAGTGCAGCACTCTCGATGCTTCGGCTGTCATGTAGAATGGAAAAGTTTCCCTCCTATGCAGCCGGTCAACAACTTTGCGATTTTTTTTTTTTTCAACCGTTTCGTTTCGTTTCTCTCTCCGAATAAATTTGCAATGATGTTTCGGAATTGTTTATGAAAGCACACGCCAAACTCGTCCCATTCGGTGTAACTTTTGTGCAAACATCAGCATCATCGCATTCATCGCCCGTTTGCGACATATATAGCACCGAGAATGATGTTGAAAGAACGGGCACATTCTATTGCTTGCTTATGTTGACGGTTTAGGACTAACTGGGAGGGAGGCGAACTGTGACCGATGCACATGTCCACGTTGAACCATAAGTCCTTCTGAGCCACCACTGTAATATTATACATGGATAAAGTTTGAACTTTGCTAGTGTCAGAGTAGAAAAGTGCAAACTAAAATCAACGATGTTTAACTTGGGAAAGAGGGTGAAAGTACCAGAGGCAACTGAAATTTGAAATTGTTACATGTTTGCTGAGAGCACAACATGCAAAAAAAGTTGGAGTTCTAATATTTTGTCACGAGTATGCTGCCGTTCTACGCATACTTGTCCCATCCCTAGTAGCAATTAAGGTTTTATGTCACTCTTGAAGCCCTCATTAAAACTTAGATTGCAGTTGTAGTGCGCTATAAAACTAGAAATGCTACTTGGGATGTATATAAGGAATCCCATAGAACATGGAACAATTAAGCGTATAACGGCAGTATGTAGGTTGCTAGGTTAAAAGTGGACAACCCATTCAACCATTTGACAATAGAATTAAAACACCATAGAAATTTTGCAAAAATATTAATCATCAATCAAGAATCCATGTGATGAACGTCTTTTTCTCTCAACTGTATCCGTATGGTATGGTAGTTAATGATATGCCTATGCACCGCAAAGTCCATGAACCAGTGAACACATTTCAAAACGACCTATTAAAATAAGCCCAAGCAACTCCACTTATCCTGAAATACATCATTCCCATAATTGAGTGGTATAAATCAATCCTTTCCAACCTCATGCATCGTTTAATTTTCCATAGCTACTCGAGTGTAAGAACTATCGCATATAAATTGTCTGGCTTCACAGATAGCTGAATCCTTCTTTGAGGAATACCAAAACGAGCTTCTGATGTACACTTGGCCTGATGTTTACTCTATGACAAATCCTGAATAAATTTCCTAAAAATATAACTCGCGAGCTCGTCATCTTATCGTGAATTCCAATCCAGTGTATGGTTCAATGAAACGTAACAATTTATCTCGAAAACTTAAAGTAGGAGTTGGGTATTTTTTACATAGAATATGCATGCAAAGTTTGAAAGAAATCGGTTAACTAGTTTTTTAATGGCAGGTAACACCGCAAATAATGTTTTCCAGACACGTTCTACAAAAAGCTTTGTGACAGAGTCATTTGTCGATATTTTTGCATGGAAAGATTACAGCATGTTATCGAAAGGATACACTATAATGTAAAAATTTTCTGATCAATTCGCTTCACGCAGTTTTAAAAAAATCGCAAAATAGAGTTTTTTCATGCTGAAACATTTACCAATACCCCCCCCCCCCCCTTCCCCCCCTTAATTCAGCGGCTCTCAACCTTTTTCATACCACGTATCCCTTAGAATACACCCTAGTTTGGCTGCAGACCCCCACAGATAAACATCGATTTTGTATGCTATCAATATGTTATTTTCAGTTTGTTAGTAAACAAGACTAGAAATTTCAATATGCACTCAGAAAATGTATTTTTCTTCGTGGACCTCCTGCAACGACTTCACGGCCTCCTAGAGGTCCGCGAACCCCAGGTTGAGAATCACTGCTTTAATTGATAAATCGTCGCTATTGTGCTATCTTATGACAAACGCCATTTTCGGGTAAACTGAGTTAGATATGCCACATTACTTGTCTAAAAAATCTCTACAAAGTGGCGTTTACAGAATTTTAACATTTTGCTTGGTTACTGAGATATAGCGAGAAACGTGCTGAGAAATTCTTAATTTTTTGCTTCAAATGACTGTGTCTGGAGATTGGCTCAAATTATCTTAATGTCTAAGATGTTTTTATATGTAAAACTATCTGAAAAACACAATGGCATAATCAATTTCAAATCAAAAATGCAGGATTTGTGAGCAAAATTTAAATTGCATTTTAACCTTTGGCAACACTGTAATAAAAATAACTATTTTTTTCTAGTTTCCCTGACTCATTTCCTTCAAAATGCATCTTACCGATTATTTATAGACCAAATGAAGCCAAAGATATGAATAAAAGTTAATAATTGATGATTTTTTTTCTATGGAAAATTTTCCATGCACGATTATGCCACGCCATACAAATTTTGTCAACAATACTTTCATTTACATTTATAGTAAAAACTCGCACCATAATCACTCCGAAACCAAAACTACGATCAACTAAAAATTCAATAGCGGCTTATGGGAACGTTACACTTTCCTTTGAAACTAAGCTAGCGTCTCCGTTATGTGGTCTTTGTGGTCTACATTCAACTTCGCTCTTTGCATCCAGATGATTCATTCACTTCCATTTCCACCTTTTCCGGCGTTCTCGTCGCTTATTCGACGATCTATAGGCCTCTAGGCAGTTTATTTTGATTAAAGAGGTTTTAACCTTAGGGCCATTCGACTTTTTCTGAGTTAGAAAAACCTCTTGCCTTTTGTGCGATTTGGGAATCAAACTAAGGTGAGCTGCGTACAAGTCAATCTATTTACCAACTACGCTACATCATGTTCCAGAAGGTTAAAACGTTAAAATGATAGAGCCTTGTGGGTAGTAGAGATGGTCGGGTTTCAATTTTTTCAAACCCGAACCCGACCCGAACCCGAGCGCATGAAAATTTAAAAACCCGAACCCGACCCGAGCCCGAAATTATAAAATTTGAAAAACCCGAACCCGACCTGAGCCCGAACATTTTAAAACTTAAAAACCCGAACCCGACCCGTACCCGAAAATGAAAATTTTGTAAAACCCGAACCCGACCCGACCCGAGAATTTTAAAATTTGAAAACCCGAACCCGACCCGAATCCGAAAATTTATAATTTGAGAAGCCCGATCCGATCCAACTTGCTAATACGGAGAACCAACCAAAGATCTCGAAGATTTTTAATTCTAGGCACCCGACCTGGACCCTTGACTCATCTAAGAATAGTAGAATCACTCGAATCTGAAGTAGCACCATACGCATTGAGTTATATTTGCATATGGAAAAACAAATCACTGCCGAGTAGAATCCGCATTTATATTTACTATTATTGAACGTCAAATTCGTAACGTGCTGAGAAACTTGATAAATCGTTGATATCTTAACCGGAAGTTAAGTTAAATCGGCGGCCAACTCATGGGGAAACAGAAAGCCACAGTTTCTAACAACCTTGCCCGTCGTAATTAACCAAAATTTCTGATTTTTTTTATCAGAAACCATTCCTGCAAGGCAGTTTCGTATAATTTATTATATGTATTAAATTAAGCTATGACAATTGGCAATTCGTATTCGACAGTTTACATGACGTCACCCACGTTACTGGTTGGAACGGTCAAACCTGTATCGAAGGGTATCAATCATTTTCTGACGTGTTCTTGATGTCCCATCATTAGCGATAGGACGATCTATGATTGGGTATCTAAGTTATTTTATGCTTCAGATTATACGGTATGCGCGCCAATAGAGATGCTTCGACATCTCCAATGGAGCTCTCGGAACGACTCCAAACATTTAAAAATCCGTTAATGGCTTCAACAGAACACACAAAATTTTTGCGATCATTTCGTTAAGTTCGTGGAAATACATGTATTTTCATGAAGGAAGCCAGATCATGCAACAGCTCAGCCCGGGAACAATCTGACAGAAAGTGCTTGTATCATATATGTACCACTGATTTGATAATGGTGCTATTATCCCATCACCATATGAGTGTCATGAACAACGAAACCTGGCGGAAGTGAAGCTAGGTTTAGGTCTGATGGAACAAAGACAGTCTCTAGAAAATAAATTTGGCCTGAACTATCTGCTTTTAAAAAAATAATGTGCCCTTTTTAGATTTGAGCCGCCATAATGACACCAAAGTACCACAAAATTTATGAGTCCAAATCCTTATTTTTCCGTTACAGTTTATTTTAATTGCAAGAAATCTTTATCATAAACCAATTTGATTATTAAACTTCCGTGAAGGCAGGTACAACCTATTTGTTTCATTTGACCAATTTAACAGTGCTTGATTAAAGTTTGTTTGGGGTACAAATGTACCCCACAAAACCGTTAGCGTTAGTGTTTTGTCATATGTACATAATTCAAAAAAAATAATATATTTTTTTTAAAGTAAAATATCGATACATAGTAAGCGAGAAACTTGTGTAAAATTGTATAAGTTCCAACTCTGCTGAATAATAGTGTCTGTTATTTGGTATAACAAAGCACTATAGCGAAGTAACTAGAAAATGCGTTTTGGATCGGGATCGTAAGAGTCAAAACACATTCGTGAATATGATCTAAGTCTAAATCTATACACGTACAATGCACCGGCTCTACCTATTCCT
Source organism: Topomyia yanbarensis (assembly GCF_030247195.1). Lineage (NCBI taxonomy): Eukaryota > Metazoa > Arthropoda > Insecta > Diptera > Culicidae > Topomyia > Topomyia yanbarensis. The sequence continues at coordinate 52,889,071 of NC_080672.1, forward strand.
TCGACGCCTTCCTGTTTCATCTCTGTTACTGCATATTGCTGTATTTTTAACGTTTGTGTTGGCGTTTGGTTTTCAAAAACGTATCGGAATAAATATACTTTTTGACCGGTTTTTGAAAAAAAATTGTTCAAAAGGAAATTTAATAAGCTTTACAACGTCGTATAAAAGATCAAAATCGATTTGAAACTACCGGAGTTATAGCAATATGAAGAAACAAGGGAATTTTGACGTTCTATACTAAATGAAATATTACATACTTAAATAGTTAAAACACGAATATTTTTAAGCAGGTTACTTTACGAATGATTTTAGAATAAAACTATCCAATTTTATTATAAATTTAATAAAAATTAGACCTAGTAGAGCGATTTTAGTTCTGGGGTACGAATGTACCCCACAAAACCTTTTACGTAGAGAAAAAGTCGCCGCGGCCTAAGTATCGGTTTTAAAGTACCTGTCGAAATTTATATTCCATTATAGAAAGTTGAACCGATATTTTCCGATAAATTCCTGTTGACTTTGTTTATTACTAATTATCATGAAAAATAATACGCAAAGAGATTTTAGATGTGAAACACGTATTGTTTAATGATCTTTCATGAATGTTTGTTTAAAAAATTAAATAATTCAGGTAGTTTGCGAATCTGAAGAGACGGAATTTTATGCAATAATGAAGAAATACAATATTTGAGCACCAGAAAATACGACGAATTCTAGCGATTCAGAGGTGCTAACATTTGGTACGGTTATATGTGTCATCCATTCGTATTACGAATTCACTACTACAAAAAAGACTGCGTTTTGTGTATAGACGCAAACAGTGTCATTAAATGGATGGGTTGTTTTGTTCAAAACCCGAACCCGACCCGACCCCGATAATTTCTAATTTGAAAAACCCGAACCCGACCCGAGCCCGAAAGTCCAAGATTTCATAAACCCGGACCCGACACCCGAACCCGAGAATTTCAAATTTGAAAACCCGGAACCCGACCCGAACCCGAGAAGCTTAAATTTACAGAACCCGAACCCGACCCGAAACCCGTCGGGTCCGGGTTTCGGGTCCAAAAACCCGAACCCGACCATCTCTAGTGGGTAGCTAAGAATTCTCATTTTAAGCATTGATTCGGCAATGGCTTTCAATCTCGCGCTATTGAAAACGTTCTTGGTATCTATCGTTATCCAGTTACTGCTTCTTCTCTGCTTGAGCGTTCACCGTAGACTTGCCTTTCCAGAGTCCGAATTGGTTCTACGACAATCGTTCTCTGCAAAATTTTGTCAGTTTGTTGAGGATTCTCTCCTAGAGTTTCCAGAGTGTACCCAGAAAGCATATTGTTCTATACGGCGAATGATACCCAGGAGGCTGCCAGTAGCAAGAACTTTTGTTTCATTATTTGTGAGAGAAGTGGCTATCACTTTAGAATTTTCGGAGAACATTGCTGAACATGTCCGGAATTATTCTCAAACCGAAATTGGGGATTTCATCAAGTCTGGGTGTTTCCTTCATCTATAAACCTTTCGCCACTGTTTCGAGTCCCTGGTATCCGGTGGCTGAATTCTCTCGACGCATTTCAACAAACAATTGACCCACGGGGTTTCTGCCTCCATGTTGGTATATCGATTGCCTTGCACGCAGCTCATCTGGGTTCGATTCCCAACCTCGCACATGGGGTTACATATTTTTCTAACCCGAAAAAGAGGCGAGTGACTCTAAGGTTAAATCCTCTATAAACGAAATAAAAAAGGATGATAACAATTCAGTCAAAAAAATCTTTTTACCATCTGTGATGACTAAAAAAGGAAAAAAATCTATGGAAATCTGTGATAAATTTCGAAAAAATCTGTGAAAAATCACAATATTTCCAAAAATCTGTGAAATTTTCATCAAAATGCCAAAAATCTGTCATCTGTGAAAAAGAATCTGTGATCAAAAATTATGAATAAAATCTGTGACATTACAGAAAAATCTGTGAATATGGTAACCCTGCCAGAGGGTTAAAGTATCTCTGCCAAGAATTGTTCCAATGAGTTCCTGCTTCCAAGCCGTAAGAGGCAACTGAAACAAGAGTCCTCAAGTCAAATACCTTACGTCTCCGTGCCGAGGACTGAATGACTGGCAGGACTAAAATATGCCAGTCGCGCACGGAGTGTCGTAGGTCTTGCCCTAGCTGTGCGAATCGCGAATCTCTGTCACAGTGGACGTCTGTTTCTTCACAAATTGTGCGATTCAAATGATGGTTATATCCTAATACCCATTTCGGGGTTCGCTATAGGCCATTATAAGCCAACGTGCTTCGTATCTTCTAGTTGCTGTACTAAAAGTGATGATAATGAAATGTTATCGAGTATGGTTAGAGTAGCATAAATTACTCTCCAGCATAAACGTATAGAAACTATGAATCTATCCCGCCTTGTGCAGGAAGAAAAACTTCCATAGCTTTGGTTCAAGAACAGTATTTCCATAAAGGAAAGTTCTATGTTGGAAAACAACTTAACCTCGTCTTCGTAGCTTTCAACAAAAATTCCAAATCCTCGTGAAATGCCTCATGCATGTATACTTTCAAATAGTGCTATTGACGCATGTCTTATATCCTACTTCAAAACTCGCGATATTTGTGGTGTCACGGTCAATATGACTGTTGATAAACATAAACGAAAAATCCGTCTATTGTTCAACATGTTCGCCGCATAATGAACCATACCTTTCTGATGATTTCAAAAGGGTTGTATCATAGATCTCAGATATTAATTTGGGAGGCACCGAATTGATGTGATGTGATGTGATGTAGTACAATTCCGCACATACTTACTTGTAGCAAATATCCCAACATTTGCACGAGCTGAACGAGAAGTGGTGTCAGATGTAACTCTCTGCTCTGACGGTAGTACGCCAACTGGTTCGTACCAAACGAGTTCGAACCGCCATTGCCTGATCATAAGTACATCGTCTTTAATCATTTAAACGTCTCGTTAGATATCGTCACATATCGTAATTCCAAATCTACTGGGACCGCTACGAAGACGACTTCGTGACTAAGTTTCATAGGTATCTTCCGACGATTGAATTTGCAAGTGATTTGGATGAGGCCGTGGGTAGAACGAAGTCGCAGCATCAGTATATCAAGAGGCATGTCAGCTTCGAGTTATGCGTGCTTCTAGAGAAACCTTTTGGTGCAACACCGAATTTGTTCGATTCAAAAAATAGAAGAGCCTAGAATCGCAGCCTCAGGGACAGATCGAAGGCATTTAAGTTGGCTCGCAAAGTATACAGAAATGCCCTTCTTGGAAAAGCCCCTACACAAATGTCTCAAGTCTCAACGACACTAGTGGATTAAATAGGTTATTTTCGAAATTGGAAAACTATTATGTTAGTTCGATTAGAACCGCTAAATAGTAAATATTCGTCTTACAAAGATGTAGTACTCACCTGATTTTTTTTTTGACACGCATTTTCCAGGCAGTACAAAGCCATCACTGACGACGGCCCCTGAGTTCTTTTTAGATAGTTCTGATTCTTCGGCATTTGCTCGTAGAATTGTGACAACCGAATCGATGAAATGGGCGATTGAAAGTTCTGCTATGTATATGTTTCCGGGGAAAGATGGAATCATTCCAGTTCTACTCCAAAGAGAGATATGAACCTTTCAAGCAAATTGTTCAAAAAATGCTCTTACTTGTAGGCGGAAAGAAGATTTAAACCGATCAATCTGACCTTCCTTCTCAAATCAATGGAACGTATAATCGATCACTACATTCGGGATGTTAGCTTGGCGAACATCCACTGCATGCAATGCAATATGCATATCAGCGTGAGAAGTTTACTACCACCCTGTTACACAATACTCTCTACAACATTGAAAAAGCTTTTTCGCAAGAGCAAAGTTAAAAGTTTTTTTTTTTTTTGATATTGAAGGTGCTTTTGACAACGTATCTTTCGAATTCATTTTGGAAGCAGCACGAGGTCATGGAGTACCACGAACTGGATACACGCAATGCTTAGCAACCGAAATCTGCGCTCATCCTTAAGAAAAATAGAGATAAGGAAATTGAGTGTCTGCGGATGTCCTCAAGCTGGTTTGTGGTGGTTTGGTTTATTGAGGAAACTTAATAAGCTTGGGTTTCCGACATATGGTTTCGCCGATGATTATCATCTAAAGATCACCGGCATTTGCATTAACACACATTTTGATATGATGCAACAAGCCTTATGTGTTATTGAGCAATGGTGTCTTCATGTTGGACTATCAGTTAATCCAAATAAAACCTCAGTGGTGCTGTTCACGCCACGAAAGATTTCAGACGGAATTCGTCCGTTGCAGTTCTTTGATTCTGAATTTGTTGTCGCAGATCGAGTTAAGTACGTTGGGTTAATACTTGGCTTAAAACTTAATTGGGCAGCTCACATCGATTTCAAATTCAAGATAGTTTACATGGCCATCGGCTCGGGTTTTGCTCTTGGGCTGAACTCAAACATGCCAGCCATTGGCGTAGCTAACAAACTTGCGTTCAAACAACAACTTGTTTTCCGCAAATATCAAAGTCCGAAAATATCAAAGAATTTGCTGCATTTTACAAGCACAATTGCAGTATTCTAATCAGGGCACTGACTGAACATTGCAAACTCAATTATCACGGCTACTATTCAGTGTGCTGCTGCTGAGTATTATTCGTGTGATCTTTGTGAATCCGATTGCGAAGCCTCATATCATTTGCTATCTAACTGCCCTGCAGTAATACCATTGCGTATCCAGATTTTTGGTTCGTCTTTCATAGATGAACCTATCTGCACATAGGTTCATCTATGAAAGAAGAACCAAAAATCTGGAACTCAAAGATATGCTATTGTTTTAAACCCAGTGTGGTAAAGAGCTATAGTTTAAACCGTATTTGAAAGACAATATCTCTTTGGGGGTGTTGTAATTGCATTATCTCAATATCCCCTCGAAGGTGTTGATATATCCGCTCATCGAGAAGTGTCTTTTATTCCTTTGGAGTGAAGAATACTTCCATACTATGTTCTCTGTGTCGTTATTTTCCTTATCTCTAACCTTAGAATTGCTTCATCCTTCCGAACAGGAAGTTATGAAAACAAATCACGGCAAGTCACAAATCTCCGATCAACATCGGGTATGTGCCATTTGAGCCAGTCGCTACTGATTCCTGATTCCAGTAAAATATTCCTATATTCGTAAATTTATTGAAATAATATTCCAACGTGATTTCGACGATTGAGATTTGCCAGATTCTCAATTCGGATTCCTCATAGAAACACTGTGATCATTCTATCAGTAATGCGACTGGCCAAAGCCTACGATATTGGGGTAACCTTTGATGAAGTGTTAACTGAAGTTCTCCTACAAAAATTTCGGTAGGACGAACTTACTACCCCTCTACATGCAGAAATACTCAAATCATACAATCATACTCTAGGCTAGTTCGCTCGAATTGTTTTTATTGTTTCATCCGATCGCTTTCAATCGCTATCTATCACTAAAAAACTCGAAATTAATATTTCTTTTTTAAAAATTTAGACCCAGAAAATCTATTTGCTTATGATCTAAGACTACTCCCTCAAACGACATCTCACTCTATCCTAAACCGACGCTCTTCCCCGGCCGGGTTGAAGGTCG